>NC_054536.1:51319469-51919469 GCF_017654505.1 Polyodon spathula | reverse complement strand
ACAGTACTAATAGTAATCATCATTTTTTGTACCATTAGTATGTCAAAATACAAAAGTATATGTTAGAATATGTGCTATTGAATCATTTGAAATGAAGTGAGGTCATGCACTAAAGGTAAATACTTTGCAATACAAAGACAAACAGCATCGAGCAAGCTAAACAGGCTTTTTAAAGGAGTTCTAATTTTAGCGTGGTGACAAATGCTTGGGCCCCAGCTCTACTGTATTTACAATGACATGATGACGGTAAACAGGACAGCTGTCCCTGATTGTTCACTTGACCAAAGTGTTATGTGATCCAAGCTGTTTTTCTTCTGGTGATTACAGGTTGTCTAAATATATCACAGAGCTCTGCAAAATGAATCCACTTAAGATAAATGAAAAATGCCAGCATTTTGTGCTCTATTTTTGACATTATTATGGAATGCCAATATTTTGATCCTGTGCTAAAGATGTGGTACTGTATCTGTATGGTACTGTAGATCACAAAAACCTAACCCATTTGGACTGTTGTCTTTGTGTGGCAGTCTATATATTCTATTAAAATATATATTTTTTATTTTTTTATTCAGTGTTCAGTAAAGCTAAATGTATCAGTGGAATCAAGACATAAACTATACAAATGTTACAACCATTAATTAATGAGTTGCTGTTGCTGGTAAAGGATTATTTGTGTCTCTACATGAATATACACCCCACCAGCTGTTTATCAAGTTTAAACAACAGGGACAAAGGCTTCCATAAAATTGTAGCAGCACAGTAAACTAACCAACCAACCCGTGAATGACACTTGCAACTAAGATTTGGACTCAGTACACTTCTGACTGGAATGAGCAAAGTCTGTCTGACTTATTCACTGCTTATTCGCTGCTTTTCCGCAGTTTTCAGTGTTTTTTCCTCTGCATGGAAACCTTTTAATTGAGGCCAATAGTGCCATTCAGGTATAGGTTATTTAATAACATATCTATTAAAATCCATGTCACAAAAAAAAAAAAACAATCATGAATAATGAGTATAAATGTATAGAGCTGATGCAGCTACAGTATGGGGGAGTCTGATGCAATGTATGATGCAGGTGGTATGGAAATGGATAGTAGCCTACATATATCCCCCCAGAAAATCAATGTATTATTCAATGGCGGTGTATATATTGTATATATGCTTGTTTGCACCTTATTTTTTTCTCTTTCATTCCATGCATCAGAGGGGTTAAAAGCATGGGGAGTCCCTGTGGGAATGGACCTAGTTTTATACATGTACCTCCTTTGTCAGCTAGCCTGTCTCAAGGGTAGATCATTGTACATCTGTGTATATACACCTGTAGTACATCTGTCCATTGGTCTGCCAGTCATTAATGGTATTAAAACTTTGCAAACTTGTGACTATTTATGCACTGAAGCTTTGAAAATCTGTATTAGTTTAAAGTGTTTCCAGCATCTGTTTAATGTCCTAAACCATAAAGGGAAAACTTCAAAAAGATGATTTTCTCCTAATGTTTTCTTGTTTCAGATGTAACTTTGAAGACACAGCGCAGTATCGTGCTTCTGCCATGAACGTCAAAGGGGAACTCTCTGCCCTTTCCTCAGTTGTGGTGAAAAGTAGGTTTGCAATATATTCAGTTTACGTATTTACATTCCTGTGGAAAACTTGAGTATCTGTGTATTTGTGGGCTTTGTTTTCCCTCTACATAGAGTTGCAACATTTTATATAATTTGGCAAACTGCTGAATGACTGAACCACAGAAATGGATGATTAGAAGACAGCAAAAAATAGTGATTTTCACAAACAGCTCAAGATGTATGGCAGCAGCTCAGTGTCCCTTTATTGGTAATTTCCTAGTAGGAACATTGTACCCTAAGGACTATGCACTGGATTAGGAGATGCCATCTAATGTATGTGCATATTTTCTGTTCAGTTGTGTTATTTCATGGTGCGTATGTGATCATAGCAAGTTTATTTATTTATTCAGCTCATTAAATGCAAATTTATGATGCAGATTTATAAAGCGGTCATTCTAGTCTGTAAATATTTTTTTTATTTGAAAGGAGAACAGCACCTAAACATTTTATAAATCTAGGATCAAAGAACTTGATCATATAATTAAACCTATTGCTCTCAGGTTGTTAGTATTGTAATATTAATATCTCCTTTCAAATAAAATGGGAGAAAATAGGGCTTGTGATTCATGTCAGACATGTGAGACCATGTTAACCTTTACAAACATGAATTAATTCTGACTAGTCATCTACTGTATAATGTTTCTACCTCTTCATCCACTGTAACTTTTGCAATTTGCTGCTATTACTTTGCATAGTAAATCTAAAAGTATATATATATTTTTAACATAAATGTGTTTCCTCTTTATAGGGTACAAAGGGGAGATTGATTCTTCTTCTGTTAGCACTGTTTCAGTGCCTTTATCATGTAAGTAAAGTGTTTGTTTACTTACATGAGTCATACCTCACAGTATTGTTGTCTGTCAAGTCATCCCTGCCTCAATAACAAAAAGCAAAATATACAATTTCTAATATTTTAACGAATAAACAATTTTCATTTAAAGTGTTCCTTCATGACAAAAATATTGGCACCCCTGCTTTAGTATTTCGTGTATCATTCTTTTGCTTTTATTACACTGTTCAGAGGTTTATATTCATTCTTAACCAGTATGAAACATCTTGTTGGTGAAATGTGAGCCCGTTCTGTCTTGTATATTTTCTTCAGCACAGACAGAATGAATATACAATGCTTCGATTTTCAGATCAGTCGAAAGCATTTTTATCAATTGCAAAGGCCATTCCAGAATTATGATCTTCTTTGTCTTCAGAATTCCAGTTGACTTAGCTGTATGCTTTGGGTCGTTGTCGTGTTGGAAGATAAACTGTTTGCCAGTCGGCCTGCAACAGATGGTATCAATGCACTTTGTAGAATGTTTTGATACATTTATGTGATCTTCAAATCACATAAATGTCTCCAGTCACTGAACTGCTAAAAAAAAATCTGTGTCACAATCAAACCACCTCCATGCTTTAATGCAATTCTTAAACTCATTGTCAACACTTCCATAATATATATATATATATATATATATATATATATATATATATATATATATATATATATATATATAAAAAGACTTCATGTAATGTTACACTCCGTTGTCATTTTCACATGAAACGATGAATGTGACAATGTGAGGCAACAGTAAAAGTGTACTTTGAAGCTACTTACACTGTAAAAGTTTCCATGGGAGTTTAAGAACCTCTGTACTAGTGATTTTAATATTTAATATATTCTGGAATATACCTTAGTGTTACATAAGTACATGTTCGGGAATACTAAAAAAATTAAAATGTTACGTCTTTGTCATCTCATCTTACCTTTTTCTAAAATAATCTTTTTTTCAGATGGCCTTTCAGCCACTGATTATGGCACAAAGTTTGATATCCACATTGTTGAGAAATTTGCTGTGTCATTTGGTAGAGAGGGGGAGACTATGAGCTTGGGCTGCACAGTGATTGTCTACCCCAATATGAAACGCATACAGCCGGAGATCCAGTGGTACAGAGATGGTAGGTGGAAAAATGTTAACACCTAAATGCACTGTGTTTATCCATACTGATGTACCAGTTAGATCGTCCCATTCCTCTTTAACATGAGCATATTTATTAAACTCATTATAAAAGGTATGTGCTTTATTTTTCTACACTTTATGAACTTTAATATCATGTTCACTAGTTTCCTGGTATCTGCAGTTGCATTCCACTGCAGTTCAGGGTGTGGTTGTAGTCTTCCAACAGCATATAGCAGAGTTCTGCTGTTGCTACTGTAGACATTCTTTATAGAACTTGTAGAGACTTTTGTATGTATGCTCGTCACACTTCGGAATTCTAGAGAACTGCTCATCTTATTATGATAAATCTTGTTTAACAACATTATATACCACACATTATGGCAAATCTGTGAGGATATGATGGAACTTGCCCACTTTATGTCACGCATACATTTTCAAATTCTACATGTGGTGGATGTGGTTCATGGTTATCGACTTTCACAAAGCTCTAATTTTGTATTTACAGCTGTGGCAGGGGGTTATAATATCAACATACCAGCTGGAGCTTGCTCATGCAAACAAATCTCATTTTGTCCCCAGGTGTTCTTCTTCAGCCTTCCAAATGGATGCAGATGCACTGGAGTGGGGAACGCGCCACACTGACCCTTACCCACCTCAACAAGGAGGACGAGGGCCTCTACACCATGCGTGTGGTCACCAAATCAGGCTATGAAGCCTACAGCGCTTATGTATTTGTTAGAGGTAAGATGGCACAGAACTGCCATTTTGAAAAAGACATTTTGGAAGCCAAGGCTGATTAATTTCCTAAGACCCTAAGTTAATGTAACTTCAGAGACTGGTCCCCATTTATCAAAGCAGGGTGACATTGCTAGGATAGAATCTGATACTTCTGTCCTTAAATTAAACTTAACTTAATAATATAAGTCTTAATGTAGTAATTGTAAGGATAGGTTAGTGTAGTCGAATATACAAAGAAAAAAAAAATTGAATAGCATATTACATATTAATGTACACCAAAAAGCCTTATAGATAAGCTAAAGGTGACCATAGAGCTCCATGTTCAGACGTGTCTCAAGTACCATTCGTACATTTAAGAGAAGCAGGACTATGCTTGGCAGAATGCATTGGGTTGTGAGTTAGAAAGCCTGAACTGTCCCAAACTGTCCTGCTGAACACAGAGCTTACATAAACTTACAGGTCACCTTACATAAGCTGCAAGTGTTAAAAGTCAGATGCTGTTATTTGCATAGTAAATGTAAGGACCCTAATTAATTATGCAATGCTTATTATAGAAAAATTCTAGTCAACGTATTCTGTTTGAAATTATTGCAAATTTTATTGCCTTGTTTTTAGCTAACGTTAACAGATCCACGCTTAAGTTCCCTTGTAATGACTGCACACTGCCGCTTCTGTGCTGTTGGTAGGCAGTCGTGAACCACTACCAGTAGCATGGGACCGGTGAACTTTAAGTGTGTAAACTGAAATGAAAGAAATGTATATAGCAAGTGCTAAAAGAAGAAAGCTAAACATAGGTAACAGAAATTAGAAAGCTAATTTAACTTTATGGTGGACATAAAGACATACTAAATGCTAAGCAGAACAACGCAATGACTTATAAGAAAAAGCAAGATACTTGGAAAGGAGTTATTTAATGCTGGACTGCAGTTCAATGTAAAACATATACTGTTGACTTTCTGTGAATGGACAGAGTAATGGCAACATTTGCACTATTAAAAGTACAGCCAGGTATGTACCTTGTTTTGAGTTATTAACAGGTTATTGAATAAACAAAGTAACTTGACAGATTAATATGAGGTCAGTACTTAATGGCTAGTTGTAATTGGTACTAATGGTAAACTATTGTCGTGTTAGAATGTATTTTCTATTATATTGGCCAGGTTACTGTCGTGTATTTAACTTGTTTTCCACAAACTATAACTTAAGTATGACACATACACGTCAGTAACTGTAACTATGGTCTTTACTACACAACTGTGTGGTTCACATTAACAAGGCATATTTAGTGTCAATGTGCCACCAACCACACATGTTAACTGGGGAGCCTTGCACTTCAAAGCAGTGCCTAGCTAATGGGACAGGGTACATATGCTACAGTTACAATATTTGCACTGTTCAGATTATTTTATTATGTGTTAGAATTAAACAGATGTAGAATATTTAGGTTGCTATATGATAAGTGTTATTTTATTCTAAATATAGCAAAAAGGTTTATTTGGTACACTGGTTTGTACTGCGCAGCATTATGCTACTGTAGCTTTAATTTGGAAGAGATAAGCACTGTGACATTGCTGTTCAACTGCATCTTTGTACAAGTTTTATTGAACTCTGTATTTTAATTCAGTAAACAAAAGGCAAAACCTGTTCCTAAGGAAATAAATAGTATTGAACAAAGAAATCTCATCTTGGACATTGTTTTTACTCTTTGTAATTTTACTGGCTTACAATATTATGCTGGCCTAAGCCGTTGAGATTTTTTGTTCTCAGATATGACCCATCGCTGTAGAAAATGAAACACACTAAATAAAACACATAGGATAGGATATTGCATATTCTCTGACAGGCACACATAGCTAGGAAAGGTCTCCTACACAAAGAGTAAGGACAGTTACGTTGTTATGGTACGACAGGGTTCTTCGATGTGCTAAAATTTCACAATAGCGTCATTATGATTTTACAATTATAAAGCAGCATTTATCATTGTTACTAAAATGCAAATTAGGCACTTACACTCTTGATAATGACTTTCATTTGTGTGTCCTCTTTTAAAAATAGAAAGTTCAGGTGAGCAGCCCTGTGTGCGAGGTAAGAGGTAATAATAACTATTGATCCCATCTGTATTTATTTTGCAGAAGAATATTGTAATGATAAGTAGGAACAGTTGCTAAAAATGTGATTGCTTTAATGTTACTGAAAGAGGACGTTGAAGATATTTGTTCAGAGGGAGGAATTAGCCCTTTGCTTTTTTTTTGCTCCAGGAAGGACTGTTTGAATTTGGATGGTCCGTTGCCACTACCAGCAAGATGTAACGATGTACAGTATTTGTTTCTTCATGGTTTGCTTACCAGTAGCTTCCGATGAATAGTCCTGCTACTTTGCTTAGCTTCAACATCATTGAACTAAGGTCATTTATACCCATTGGCTGCAGCGAGTAGGTGATTTTGTGGGAGGCGTGTGAAATTTTCAATGGGTGGAACATATGATTGACCAATCAGAGACCAGTATCTGCCTGCTGTTTTAAAGACAGTTTTATCCTTATTTCACAGGTACTGTTTCTTTAAGAGTCACCTTTACTATCTGATTTCATTGGGATGAGTCATGAATCTATTTCTGTCACAGTTGCTGAAGGCAGCTTAAGTTTGTAATACTAACCTAAAGACCAGTGGGGTTCTTGGCTTATTGAACATGCTGAGAACCGTGTCACTTTGCACAATTCAGCAGAACCATGGAACATACTTAATTGGAACGGGATTACTTTGTACAATGAACCAATTGAAGCACAATTTATTTTAAATTTTTCAAGTTGGTTTAGTTTTTAAGAACTATAAGACATAAAATAATTTGCATTTAAATTTTGCACATTAATGGTACTTTTTTCTTTTTTGTGCTTATTTTCACATTACAGGTTACCCAGCTGTTTTTTATTTATTTATTTTTTTATATATATATATGTAGTTAATTGCCTGTAAGGCTGACAGTAAAAACTGAAAAATATTACTACAGGAAAACTGTTTAGTAGAATCACTATATCATCAGATCAACAGCATATTGTGTAAAAATTGTCTTCCCTTTGCGTTCGCCCAATATAAGATCTACCACTTTATGGGATCAGAATTAGGGAATGCAAACATGATTTAATGTATGAGATTTTATACTGGAGTAAACCTTCTAATCCATGTTGCTGAGTTAACAAGCACAGTCTAACCTGGCCGAGCTCAGTTCATTTATGAGCCCTGTTAATCAAGAAGTGTATTTTCACTGACCTGTGCCACTGTCCCTAAATACTGAGCAGTAACTTTAGGGATTTCTTCTGAATGTTATGGCCTCATAGCGTTCTGCTGAATTTAAAATTTACGCACACACAAGCACAAGCATACACATCTAAAAATAATCCCAGTCCAAAATTCTGAAAATCCTTTGGATGTGTGGAATATTTTATAGATCCAGCATCCAGGGCCAGCATGCTGCTCTATTAATGCAGCGCTGGCTTTGCTTGTGTTTCAGATGCTGAAGCCGAGGTTGCTGGGGCTCCTGCTGCTCCCCTGGATGTGGATTGCCTGGATGCCAACAAAGATTATGTCATTGTCACCTGGAAGCAGCCTGCTGTAAATGGAGGCAGCCCCATCCTGGGATACTTTGTGGACAGGTCAATATGGAGTTAATTTGTTCAGTGCTTTCAGAATGCTTGGCTTTTTTAATGACAGTAAAATCCTATAGGTATGCAAATATTTTACTATTGCAAACATTCTCTGAAATTTTCTTCTGAGGGACAGGAAAGCAGAGGAATGTTTTTGTGGTAGTTAAAAGTAAAGACCTTTGTCTCCAATCTAGGGAATAAATCACCCCTGGGGGAAAACACCAGAGAAAATAATATTGATTTTAAGTCCACGTTAACACATATATTTTATTTTTTTAAAAAAGGCATATGTACAAAAGAAACACAACATTCAGGTCTAATTTGGATTTAATCAAATATTTTAAACATAGATATCAAACAAAATCACAGAAAATATATACAAAAAAAAAAACAGATCAAAGAATCAAGTTTTCAGTATGAAACATGACACACTGTCAAAATGAAAACATTAGTATCGGGTATGTCCTCCCTGAGCATTAATACAGTCCTGGCAGCATTGACGCATAGATCTGATCAGATTCTGGATAGGCTGCAGTGGGATGTTCTCCCGCTCTTCCTGTGCAGCTGCAGCCAGCTGGTCGTGGTTATCTCCTGTGGATGGCACTGGTGATTTGGTCTCACAGATGTTGTATTGGACTCAGGTCAGGAGAAAAAGCTGGTCACGGCAAGATCTCGACATTCCTTTCTTGAAGTCATGCAATTGTAATCCTAGCATTGTGTGGTTTTGCACTGGTCCTTCTGGAAAATCGACACTTTGGATTGGTTTTGCAGGAAAGGAAAAACTGTTGCCTCAAGGATTTTGTCAATGTGTCACAGAGCAGTAAGGTGGCTCTCAATCTGCACCAAAGGCATTCTTCTGTTAAAGGAGATTCCTCCCCCCACATCATCACACTTCCACCACCCCACTGGTTGACTTGAACATTGCAAGTCAGCATAACAGTCCTGGGCTGGTGTGGTGACCCTCTGCCTTCTAGGATGTGGCCTATCCCTCACAGAGCCAGTTTCCTGGCTTCTCTGGACAAGTCTGCTGATTGTTGAAGCAGAACATCTCATTCTCCAGGCAACTTCTCTCACAGACAGGTTGCCTTTAATCATACCAATAGCGATCTTCATTACTGAAGCAGGGCATGGCTGTATCTTTCACTGTTATTGCATTAATTAAATAAATGTCTTTTCAAATGGCTATTTATAGAGACTCTTAATTAACTTGTTTTGGTAATTTTAACTCAACTCAAATACCAAACACTGAGCACCTGGCGTTTTTATGAAATTACATGACTTGTGCACAGTATGTTGTTATCCCAAGGAACAATACTACTCAAACAATCAACAAACCTATCTGCTTACTATTTAAAATGTAAATAACATTATGTGCCCAATGAGCTAGTGATGTAAAACTTAGACTGTTGCGTTTTCATTATGCATCAGTATATTTTCTAATATGTTCAAATACTGTATATTTTACAATATGTTGACATACTGTGTTTTTTCATATACTATATTTGGTTATCCATAATTTACTGCACTACAGAGTCCATATACTGTAATATGTTTTCATTGTATTACAATATATCTAGCTTCTGTGTGGGAAGAGAGTAGCAGCATTAAACTCCTTCTGATTTCGGCAGGTGTGAGGTGGGCACCACTCACTGGAGCCAGTGCAATGACACCCCAGTCAAGTTTGCTCGTTTCCCTGTCACCGGCCTGGTGGAGGGCCGCTCCTATATCTTCCGTGTCCGGGCTGTAAATAAAAACGGCATAAGCAGACCATCCAGAGTATCCAATCCCATTGCTGCAATGGACCCTGCTGACAAGGAGAGAATGAAAGGTGAACACATTTACTTTGCCATCTGTTATGGGGACTCAGCACCTGACAAGGGGGGAAATAAGTGATTCTAGATGTGGCACAGGTGGCAGTATGGCTGGCTCACAGCTCCCAGTACACTAGTTTTGAGTATAATTTACTTTGCTTTTTGTATACTTTTGCTCAATGGATACAATTAGGAATAACTAAAAGCAAAGAAGCTACCCACTCCTTTCTAATAAATTAATTATAAGAATATACTATTGTATAATACAAATAAAAAATATACAATACTAACTGGCTTATAAAATACATTATTTCTCAGTACTTTTATTCCGTTGATCATTTCCATCTGACTGTTACTTGTATTGAAGCTTTCTCTATGGTACCTGAAACACATTGATTGTCTTACAAGTTATATTGCACTGCTGCTGTCTATTTTAAAATATGATCTATGGCTTGAAACTCTCAATCATATAAAACCAGGTTTCAACTTTCTGCCTTTTCAGGTTTAGCCTGAACATTTGTGTAATGGATTAAGATGTTTGTTTAGTTGTATGCAGATTATAACAATATGCTACCTTAAACCCATCTGTCCATCACAAGAGCCTCCTAAATTGTTTATTTCTTAGGTCATCCGTCTGCCCCATGGACAGGGCAAATTATTGTAACCGAGGAGGAGCCTGCAGGTAACATTCATTCATTTTTTTGTTATTTTTGTAGTTATTTTTATTTCATTGGTCTGTAAAACCAGCTGTATAAAGCTAGTAAGAAAGTTGTTCTTGACTAGCTGTATAATGTTAAATGATTTTTTTCCACTGCACTTTTCTTTTGTCTTTGCTTCAAAGTAGGCAACCAGATAAGTTTTCCAGATGCCCATACGCAGCCTGATTTTCCACTATCTCCCTGCACCATTCTTTCAGCGTGTACTGAATGAGATTGATGTCCTCTGTACCTCATTGTATTTCTGTTTTATTTAACAAAACGAGCCATGTTGTTATTTGTGCCTGTACAGAGGGAGTGGTGCCTGGGAAACCCTGTCAATTGGCAGTTACTGAAGCCACCAAGAGCTATGTTGTCCTGAGCTGGAAACCCCCTGGCCAGAGAGGCCATGAGGGCATTATGTACTACGTGGAAAAGGTGAGCTGCAGTGACTGGAAACAACATAGAGTATCTCACATCGGATACAATTAGGAAGAACTATAAGCAAAGAAGCTACCCACTCCTTTCTAATAAATTACATACATACATTGTAAGTATAACACAAATTATACAATACTAACTGGCTTATAAAAGACATTATTTACTCAGTACTTTTATTCCATTGATCATTTACATCTGACTATTACTTGTATTGGCGCTTGTTTGCTTCTGGTTTCGACTACAGTGTAATAATCTATTAAAGGCTGAGAAGAATAAACTGATAGTGGTCAATGCGGGTCAATGCGTTATTGCACCGGAGTCTCTCCCCCTTCCAGGCTAGCCGACTTCCCTTGAACACTAGGAAAAACTGTCAGCCCGTCCAAGGAACTCTGTTCTCGCTGCTTAGCACCCTCACAGGTTGGGAGGGAGATTTACAACCAAGAATCATTGTATTTCTGTCACAAGTACTTATAAAGTGCATGTTAGTGTATGGGTAAATGCTCTGAAAGTTATGAATAACATAATTTATGAATAACACTATGTAACTTCTAACGTTTGCAAACTTTAAAGCCGGATCTCCGCAAAGCTCTGCCCTTTTTAAATTGGCAGGGATGGGGTTAACTTCCCCTACCTGCCTGGGTTTATTATGTTCAGGTGGCTGGGGTTGATTAGTTGATTAGGTTAATTAACGATCAATCAGCGCCCAGCCACCTGATATAAAAGGAGGCCTCTGCTTCTCATTTGGGGAGAGGGAGCTGAGGAAGCAGGTTGGTGTTTGTTTTGTGGTTTTTGAATTTTCTAAATCCAGTGAAGGCATTGCCCAGCCTGGAAACTTTATTTTTGTGAGTTTTATTTTTGCTTTATTTGTGTTTGAGTATCTGTTATTTTGCCCTTGTGCACTTTATTTTTGTTTATTTATAATAAAATAGTTATTTTTTTTGAACTGCAGTCTGTCTCTGGGCCTCTATCCACTCGCCAGCCTGCCACATTTGGTGTCAGAAGTGGGATAGTGCCACCTAGAGGCTCAGAGCAGTATTTTTTTTTTTTTTTTTTTTTTTTGAGAAAAAAAAAAAAAAATGGGAAAGAGCAGACAGTGGCAAAGGCAGGACAAGCAGCAGCTGAAGAAATGTAAGCTGCTGCAGCCACCGCTGGAGGACCCGGCCAGCCTCTTCCCCTGGTGTTCCTGACCATCGTTGGCGGTCCTGCCCAGACGTGCCACCGGCAAAAGGACGGCCACAACAGGATGCCCCTACAACCAGGCCCAGGAAGAGGTGCAGTGTTCACCCCGGGCATCAGGGGCCACCCCACTACCTCCAGCACCACCACCTTCACCCGTCCCAGAGAGATCTGGGACTGGTTGATGCACCCTGAGGCAGAGAACGATCTCCCAATAGTTATCAACACGAGTGGCGTCCCGAGAGGGGAGAGGTGGGAACAAGAACACCACCACCCGGCCTCCTTCCCAGAGGTTGCCCTCATGGTGGATTACCTGGCGGTAGACATGGGAGATCTGCCGGTCACTCCAATAAAGAGAGGTGAGCCGCCTTCCCGAGAGCCAGTCAGGGCCGTCGCTCCAGAGCCAGAGAGGGGTGAGGAGCCGCCGTCGCTCCCAGAGCCAGAGAGGGAGGAGGAGCTGCCGTCGCTCCCAGAGCCAGAGAGGGAGTGAGGAGCTGCCGCGCTCCCAGAGCCTCCCAGCCCAGAGCCAGAGAGGGGAGGGCCATCGCTCCCAGAGCCAGAGCCGTCGCTCCCAGAGCCACCAGAGAGGAGGGAGGAGGACCTGCTGTCGCTCCCAGAGCCAGAGAGGAGTGAGGAGCCGCCGTCGCTCCCAGAGCCAGAGAGGGAGGAGGAGCTGCCGTCGCTCCCAGAGCCAGAGAGGGAGGAGGAGCTGCCGTCGCTCCCAGAGCCAGAGAGGGAGTGAGCCGCCGCCGCTCTGCCGTCGCTCCCAGAGCCAGAGAGGGAGGAGGATCTGCTGTCGCTCCCAGAGCCAGAGAGGGAGTGAGGAGCTGCCGTCGCCTCCCAGAGCCAGAGAGGGAGGAGGATCTGCCGTCGCTCCCAGAGCCAGAGAGGGAGGAGGATCTGCCGTTGCTCCCAGAGCCAGAGAGGGAGGAGGGCCGCCGTCACTCCCAGAGCCAGAGAGGGAGGAGGGCTGCCGTCGCTCCCAGAGCCAGAGAGGGAGTTCCGCCGCTGCCTCCGCCACCAGAGGGAGGAGGGGAGCCCGTCGCTCCCCCAGAGAGGGAGGAGGAGCCGCCGTCGCTCCCAGAGCCAGAGAGGGAGGCCGGGCCGCCTCCGCCGCCTCCGCCACCAGAGGGAGCCGGGCCGCCGTCGCCGCCTCCGCCACCAGAGGGAGCCGGGCCGCCGTCGCCGCCTCCGCCACCAGAGGCCGGGCCGCCGTCGCCGCCTCCGCCACCAGAGGGAGCCGGGCCGCCGTCGCCGCCTCCGCCACCAGAGGGAGCCGGGCCGCCGTCGCCGCCTCCGCCACCAGGGGGAGCCGGGCCGCCGCCTCCGCCACCAGAGGGAGCCGGGCCGCCGCCGCCGCCGCCTCCGCCACCAGAGGGAGCCGGGCCGCCGTCGCCGCCTCCGCCACCAGAGGGAGCCGGGCCGCCGTACCTCCGCCACCAGAGGGAGCCGGGCCGCCGTCGCCGTGCTACCTTGGAGATTCGGGGCCCCCTCAACCAAAGAAAAGTCAACCCCGCCCACCACCACCCACCATAACAGCCCACCCAAGGGACATAATGAGGGGGGTGGGGAGGGTGGGGGGAATACGAGGTGTGTGGCAGAGCAAAGCTCTGCCTTTTTAAATTGGCAGGGATGGGGTTAAATTTCCCCTACCTGCCTGGGTTTTATTATGTTCAGGTGGCTGGGGTTGATTAGTTGATTAGGTTGATTAACGATCAATCAGCGCCCAGCCACCTGATATAAAAGGAGGCCTCTGCTTCTCATTTGGGGAGAGGGAGCTGAGGAAGCAGGTTGGTGTTTGTTTTGTGGTTTTTGAATTTTCTAAATCCAGTGAAGGCATTGCCCAGCCTGGAAACTTTATTTTTGTGAGTTTTATTTTTGCTTTATTTGTGTTTGAGTATCTGTTATTTTGCCCTTGTGCACTTTATTTTTGTTTATTTATAATAAAATAGTTATTTTTTTGAACTGCAGTCTGTCTCTGGGCCTCTATCCACTCGCCAGCCTGCCACACACATATATGCATGTTCACACTGTACCTTGCCATCATTATTATCGTCTGCAGTACAAAAGTCAATGTAACAATACGAGACATTGGAGATGACTAGGGTCCAACTTCAGCATTTACATCCAGATTTATTTTGGGAGAAAGTCCTAACAATTTGTAGCTAAACGCATGCCAAAAAATTAAAAAATGTCATTAGTCTTCTAGTATCCCACAAACCACTGCATAACAAAGGGTTATGATCTAAAGACATTTCTTTGACATTTCTGACCACCTAGGAAACTGGATCAATGCGCTCAGCAATGTGCTTAAATTCAGTCTTTTTTGTTTTTGTTAATTCTAGGAATGGGCAGTATATTTCACTGCTAAATACTTTTATCCATTGCAATGCAAGTATAGTAAAGTGTAATATTTTATACAAGTCTTACATTGTTTTGTTGTATTATGTATTTTATTTACAGCTAACTTACCACTGTGTACAAATTCTACACTGTGAAATATATTTCAGTCGGTGCATTTTAATTGAGCATATCTTATCTAATTGTTAAATACTGCAAACCACGTCTTCCTAGTGTTACTACTATAATGCACAGGGCATTAGTTGTAAATAATATTATCAGCAAAAATAACAAATATTTGTTTATTCATGTCATTGGTTGAAAAAAATTCTCATATGGATTCATTGATTAAATAACGTGTTCCACTACCAGCGCTCTCAGTTTACAGGAAGTCTGTTTCAATATTCTTAAAGTGTTAATGAGTCTTTGCCCACTTTCATCTTGGCTGTGCTCTGCAACATACACGCGGGCACAGAACCATGCATGTGACATTTGCATGCCCTCCCATGTTTGTTGTGCGTTCACAGGACACGCACCAAATTTTAAAAACAAGCCAAAGATACCACACTTTGATGCATTCTGCACACTCTCTTTATTTTCCTCAATATAAATGATTGCACGTTATGCCGTGAAAACTACAGTGTGCACTGGCTAATTAGGCTCCTTGTAAAATCCAAAGTGGATGAAAATGCTATGCAGTAGGATTGCTATTTCTATTCTTGCTTTAATACCTAATAGCTAAATTAATTGCTCTGTGGTTACTAAAATATATATTGCAATAACTATAATTATTTATTACTTTATTTTTTGCTTTTCGCAGTGTGTCGCAGGCACAGATAGCTGGCAGAGAGTGAACACAGAGATCCCAGTGAAGTCTCCCCGCTTTGCTCTCTTTGACCTGGCAGAGGGCAAGTCCTACTGCTTCCGTGTGCGGTGCTGCAACTCCGCCGGAGTGGGAGAACCGTCTGAGCCAACCGAGGCTACCGTCGTGGGAGACAAACTAGGTAAGAGTGCTGAGCACAAAATAATGTTTCACTGACTCAGTTCATTATTAAAATAAACAAGAAGAGCAAAACTAACCCAGCCTCATCCTAACCTTTAATTAAACAAACAATGCAGTGTTGAACATTAAGACACAGCACTTTAAGAGACTGTGCCATTCCAAGTCAAGACCTTGCAATTACTTAACTGAACACCTTGGATACATTTAACAATTAAAGACCTGGTTTGAGCTAGGCAGTGTGCTGCTTAATTAAGTAATTCATGGATTGAAAGAGCAACACATAAGTACCACTGGGCTTGACCAGCCAGCTAGTTAAGAAAAAAAAATATGTTCCAAAAATATGTGCCTTTTATTCCAAAGTATCATTAGCACACTTTGTATTTAATAAATAACTCAGGAATTGAAGGTACCCAGGTATTCTTGATTGTTTTTTCTACTTTTGTAACAATAAAGGGTGTGTTTGTCTTTTCATTAAATGGATAATTACATGTTGCAGTAAAAGGTCTATATTTATGTCCCAAAAAGCAAACACGCAAGCGTATTTTTTCATATTGTTTTTTTTTTTTTTTTAACCATTTCTGTACAGATATCCCCAAGCCACCTGGCCATGTTTTGCCAACTAGGAACACTGATACGTGTGTGGTCCTGACCTGGGGGGAATCCAAAGATGCAAAGGAGCTGGTTGGGTACTACATTGAAGCTACCATTGTGGGCTCGGGAGTCTGGGAGCCCTGCAACAACAAGCCAGTAAAGGGCACCAGGTACTGCAGACTATATCTGTGTATTTGATTTTGTAAATGTTGTGCAAATGAGATATACATAGTTATAACAGACAAATAGAACTAAGAGGTTTTTTTAAATTGACTGCTTCCATGAAGCATCCATAATATCACATACATGTGTTGAATTGCTGGTGAGCTACTTAATACCCTCTAGTGGCGATGACATATAATAACAGTAGCAGCTCCTCTACACAGCACTTGCTGGCTGAAATACACATAGGTATGAGGTAATGTTTTATTTTGCTTTTGTGCACAGGTTTTTCTGCCATGGACTTTCAACTGGTCAGACGTACGTCTTCAGAGTCAGTGCTGTGAACGCCGCGGGGCTTAGTGAATTTTCACAGGAATCTGAGGCTATTGAGGTCAAGGCAGCAATTGGTAAGCAAGCAGCCATATAAATTGTTTATAAATCAAACGGTCATTTTTTAATGTTTTGAAATGTATGAAACATGTTGTTTTATTGTTCCCATTAGGTTGTTTTTGCACTGTACCATAAGCATTTATTTTCCCACCAGCAATCTCTAACTGTCCACATTGTACCACACTGTAGCAACAGAATAGAGTCATTCTGTCCACCCCCCATTTGATATAACAATAGTAGTCTTCCTCTGGTTTGGCCCATTACTATCCAATATGGGCATTTCCAAGCCAGCCTACCAACTGCACAATCACGTTCCCCCTGGACATTGACAGCCAGTCCCTGGTGTGTAAGATATCACTTCCTTCAGCCCCACCGTGTGCTGTGTCTGTCTCCATTAATCTCGCATAACTTCTTTCCATACCTGGGGTTACTAACACTGGTCTGTATTGATAAGCTTTCAACAGTGCACGGTAAATGAAACACCAGCTAACCAACTGCTCATTTTTTGTTGTTGTTTGGTACCAAACAGCATGATTCCTTTTGAAAATACCCCTTGGGAAATGTGCCATTATAATTGAATTCACATGCATCCCATGAAAAACAATGTTTGCAGCCCAGTCCCACAGATGCTGCTGAAGCTCTGCGTAGCTATTGTATAGACAGAGAAACATTGTCTGTTGGGCTTAAATTCCAAATGGTTTCATTTCCATGATGTGCTTATTTTCAAAAAAAGGTTTGGTTCAAAGCCCAGTATGAGAGTGTGTGTGTTTCTTATTAGACCATTGTGTCTAATTTGCTAATGCATTTAATATTTCTTCTTTTGATTGTTTTGCTGGTGTACTGTATGTGCCTGAATAAAGTACTCTCCTGTTCTCTGCTAACTCTAGGGAGAGGTGTTCCTCAGGGTGTGTGTCCTGAAACAAGTGGTAAAAGTGGTGAACTAACTGAGCACTCATCACGCTGGGAATGCAAGCATGAGGTCTCTCAGCCTGCTCCCGACACTTTGCTAAAGCGCGGCGCTTATGTTAACAGGGGCATGCTGTCTGCTAGCTCGGAGTCTTTAGCTCCAAGTCCCAAAGTAAGTAAGGACAAAGAGGCCAGTGAGAGCAGTCCGCCAGCTGCACCCATTGCCTCAAAGAAAGTAGATGTTGAGCAAACAAGTAAGTCCGAGCTAGAAGGTTCGTCCAAGAAGGAGAAAATGAAGCAGTGGAAAGATTCAGGTGAGATTAAAAAAACAAACAAAAAAAAAACACTTTTAACATATATGTTGAATTTATTATTTATTTATAAATTATCATTCTAATCCATAATTTCTTGAGTCTTATGCTATTTTTATGAGCACACTTTCACAGACCAATATCCCACTTACATAACTGCCTGCAAAGCAAAGTGTGTAGAGGAAGTCCAGCAATACATTTAGTGCTGTCATTTCCAGTGGTAGTTCCATATTATTAGACCTTGCAGTACTGAGTTGCTGTTTACATCTCAGTATAGGAAAGTGTTTGGGATGCTCATTCAGCTCCTGTTGCTGAACACGATCCTTTACAATTAGTTTTTATCCTTTGAGATCATGAGTTGTTTTTTTTTTGGTTAGATATATTTGTATAGTTCAGTCATTAAAATGTGTGCCTCTTAACCTTATGTGATTATTCAATGTAGTTTTATTTTAATTAACTAGGAAAAGTCAATATAGATCCAGGTTCTCATGCACACAGTCAAACAGGCAAGTCAGTAGCATCATTCACTTCAGTTTATAACAAATCTATGATATTGATTTCACATTGTTCAGTATAGAAAGGGTCCATTGAAAGAGGTGGGATTTTCTATATCTCTGTGTAAAACTGTGCCCATGGGAATATCGTATTAGCCCTGTCCTGTGTTATTATGGTCATTAAAGAGCAACTTAATATGGGTATGAAATATCACAGTTATCTTAATTCATTTAGTTTTCTTCTTGCTTAGGTTTACTCTTCTGTTTACGTAATCAACGTAAATTACGTTTTAACTGAGTAATTTTTTAAACTCAGTTAAAAGCACTTGTGTCCTCAATAGAGCTGTCAAACATCTCTTCTCATGAAATACCATTAACCGGTCCCCCGACACCCTCCTCCTAATGGACATAAGAAGTATATTCATAACAAATGCCACAGAGAACAGTGGTTTACAAACACGTTTTGTTGGTGGCCTTGAATGTGTGGCTGCACTGCTAATTGTTTCTAAATCATACAAAAAATAAAGAAAATGTAGACATACACTTATTCACATTCACTTATGTCTATAATAAAGACAGTCTAATAGGTTGTGAAGGCCTTACTTTGCCACACTGAATTAACTAGATAAAGCAGAGAATGTCACACAGTAGTTAATGCTATACATTTCGTGTGTATTTCAGGCAGAAACAGTACAACATTTAAAAAAAAAATCTCTGCCATTGTAGCTTCTTCACAATAAACAGAGTGGCAAAAGACACATCTTCATAAAGTAATAGTGTTCTTGTGGCTTACTTATGACTTTTTTTTAGCTGTACACACAAGGGAAAACTCAAATTGAAATAAACTCCTCAAAAAATGAATGTGGAAAAGGGGGCATTGTACTGAGAAAAAAAATCACTGTTTTGGTTTTTGTTTACCATTCTCATAACAGAAAATAGGATCACAACAAAACAAACTTAGATCACTATACATAACATTTACCTTTCAAGTTGGGCCAGTGTTTGGAAAGCGTGAAGCATTTCCAAGTGACTACTTGAATCTGTATCCCCTGATTCTGACACGCTGCCAAATCTGAAGCAGCACTCAGTTGATCCTGTTTTATATGTTAATCCCTACTGTACCACACATTACATGCGTTTTTGAGAAACGGTCACACAGATTCTGGCAAGGTGGTAAATAGGTGCGAGGCAAAACATGTTGTGATATGTATTTCGAATTCATGTGCAGCAATGTTTGTTACAATATTCAAATAGTTTCTCCACACTAAAGAAAATAATATTACTCCATACAGCTGTTTTCACATTGCACTAAAGTCTCGTTGATCATCCAATAAACACGGAACAAAGTGAAATGGGTGAAGATTTGTGACGCATGCTAAAATGAAATCTGATCAGAATGAATGCTCAGCTAATCAACATGAAGTGATTATATTGACATTAATTCTGGCCAAGAGCAGCTAACAGACACAAGTAGAAAGCAGCATGAACTGTCCTGAATGAAAGCTGAATAGTGGCGCCGATTTTAAGGTAAAGGTTGATTAGGAGAGTCGCTGGGGGGTGCTGTGGCTGCACAAAATCCTGCAGTACGTCACCACAGTGACCGCATTTGAGAAATGTTGACAGAACACAAATCTGGTATTTCTTTGTCCACTTGCAGGGTTACAGGTTAACGGTTACTCTCAGCGGTACTAAATGAGAGAAGATGTGAGATATCTATAGAGGCAACAAGGGGAATTTTAACTTCTGGATTTTAAAAAGTCACCAGGAAAATGAAACACAAAGTGAATTTAAACAAGAAGAATGCATTAGTTAAGATAGCTGGCTTCTTTCATACCCATCCCAAGTTGCTCTTTAAGTAGGACAGTGCTAGGTGCTGCAGCAGGAAGACTGATCCCAAAGCCACATATAACATATGGGCAGGAATAGTATATAGCTTCTCCAGTGCGCCTAAACCATAAACGCATCCAACAACCCTCCACCTCATTCACCTCCACTCACTCACGCTCATGGCTCCATGGCCTCTCTAAACCCAAATTATGACAAGGTCACATGAATTTCCTTATCCTGAGCATCGTAAAATGCCTACCCACAGCTGAGACTACCAGACATGTGCAGTTTTTAAGCTGGTTAGAAATGTCAATAGATGGTCATTTTAGGTTCCCACCACCCGCATATCACTTTAATTCCGACATTAATTTGTTCTGGTTATTGTAATGTTATTTCTCATCAGCCAGCAGTGTTATCAGAGGCTTTAATGACAAAAGAAAATACACCATTACCACAATCCCCAAACTACAGTAATTGTGTTGTCTGTTTTGAGACCATAACAAATACTCACTGTGATACTTTTAGTAATGAATGTAATCTCTAACAGTAGAACTGTGCATGCAAGTTTGTTCACTGTTAATATTAAACATCTAAAGATGACAATTCTTTAATTGAATTACAATAAGCAACTGCAATGTGAGTTCTGTATATGGTGCATGGAATTGGAAAGACCATGAGTTTCAACATGTAGAAGAGGCTGCATTACAGATTGTAGGTGTGGCGCTCATTGGTCGCTGGTCTGCATGTGGTAAGTATTAAAACAGGATTCCAGGTGGGAAAGCAGTAAAATGAGTATTGCTTCCAGGCAGTAAAGTAAGTGTAAGTTGTTGAGGCACAGGAGAGATTAGCAGGAAAGTTTCTTTGTGGAAGGTAAGTGTTGATATTGGACAGCATGATAAATAGAGGGTGCAATGGCAGGCAGCTGCTGCTATGAACTTATAGAAATAGCTTTTTCTTCATGTTTGAAATTTTTTATAATACACAGTGGCGTATCTGCCACCATTTTGTTTTTGGCTTATCGATTCATTACACAAAGATTTGTATTTTACAATTTAAATTTGCAGCAGTTTCTTTAAAGGGGTCCCTGATTAAAAAGTCTGTGAATTTCCGATTTTAAAACAAAAAAGCATTGCACCTCTATTAAATACTAAGGCCTTGCTGTGGTTCCAGGGCAGGTTATTAAAGTGTGCTGCAGTATTACCTCACTGACACATGCACAGCCTATGCTGGGCACTGGTTATTAAACACATCCACAGAGTCTATATGAGATTTTAAACACTTAACAAAAATGTTGTTGTTTTTTTATGTATAATGTTTAGTTCTTGTAATTTATTTGCTGTATAATGTTTGTATATTTCAACAACCCCCCCCCCCCCCCCTAAAGTGCTCTGAGATCATTCACTTTGTAACACTATCTGCCAATTGAAACAGCTTCCCCTGCCCCACCCTATGGAATCAGTGTTCTTGAAACCGTTCGCAACTCCATGGTGCTTGGATGGAAACAGCCCAAATTCATTGGCGGTGCTGAGATTACTGGGTACTTTGTGGACTACCGTGAAGTGATCGACGGCGTGGTGGGGAAGTGGCACGAGGCCCACATAAAGCCCATCAGCGAAAGGGCATACAGGGTAGGTTGCCTATTTCCTTCCTGCATTTTAAAAACAAGTTTAAGTCATTTGAAACATTGTGGGTGGGGGCTTAATTCCATAATTTCCTAATAACCTAACATATTTGCTCTTTCTGTCTGTGTTGTCGTTTTATTAAAAGGATGTGTTTAGAAGACATTTTTATGGTCCTCAGCTGGGGAAAAGGCACAACAAAATGAATGAATGAATTGATATATTACTGCTGCAGCTAGCAAACATATTATTAGTACACTCACAATTAGAACTCTGTAATATCTGTAGCTTAGGGGTGAAATGGGTGTGAAAGTTAAGTTGTATTTTTTTTTTTTTCTGCAGGTAAACGACCTAAAGGAGAACATGACCTACCAGTTCCAGGTGCGTGCTGCTAATATAGCTGGGGTTGGAATACCATCCCTTCCAAGCCCATCCTTCAAGTGTGAGGAATGGACCATTGCAGTGCCAGGTGAGAGTCAAGTGTACAACATTGTAGCTGTTTTATCCTGTTAAACAAGGAGTGAATTCAATGAGTTGTTTACAGTAGCATTCTGTATATGTAGGGTCTTCGTTTTCGTTTGTTTTTGGTCACGTGATGCCCCTTTAAAGTTATATTGAGCCGACTACATTTCTTAATTAAACTCTTGGAAAAGCTTTGATTGTGAAACAAGTTCACTTTAGTTTTTTCTCCCATAACTTGAATGAGACTATGATTCTGTTTCATTGATAATGCCAAAAAAAAGGCAGCTCCTTACCGAAACGAATACAAAAAGCGAGTTCGGTTAAGTTGCTTTTTTCTGGATTTAAAATCTTAATGACTCGTTGCAAAAAAATTATATAACCTATTTTGCAAATAATTACAATTTCATTAGATCAGTTTAACTTCACTCACTGTTTGCATTCAGTTTGAATTAAAAATAAGGAGCTGGCTTTTTTTTTTTTTTTTTTAGATTATCAATGAAACATAATCATAGTCTTAATGAAGTTATGGAAGAAAGAACTAAAGTGAACTTTTTTCACACTTTTCCAAGAGTTAATTGAACGGAGTCTCAAAAAACATTTCTAACCAGCTTGTGATATGAATAATGACACAAATCTATAATGAATTCCAAATTTATGAATAACATTCATAAATTCAATTAACCTTGTACAGAGGTGTGGCCTATTGTTCCAGTGGCTATTTTAAATAAAGGCTTAACCATTCCTGTCTTTGCACAGGACCTCCTTATGACCTCAGGTGTACTGAAGTGAGGAAAAACTCCCTGGTGCTGCTCTGGAATCCCCCTGTATATATTGGCCGCAGCGAGGTTAATGGGTTCTACCTGGATATCAAAGAGGCAGAGGCGGATGAAGGTCAATGGCGGTCTGTCAATGAGAAGGCAACAGAAAAGAAATACATGAAGGTGAGGGGAACAAAACATTTATTGTATGGGGGATTCATATTCAACAGCATTGCTTCAAATGGAAGCCAACATAAAACAAAAGTTGCATTTTTTTATTGAAACTTTTATTTCAATCAACTCTTGGATGCCCAAGCACAACATGTCTGTAATCCTGCTGTCCTTTTCTTTTTTCTCTCTTTTGTCACAGTTCCATGACTGTTAATACCGTTAAAAGTAAAGTGTTACCTTCTAAATCCTTTTTTGTGAACAGATTAAACACCTGAAGGAAGGCACTGCCTATGTCTTCCGTGTGCGAGCACAGAACAAAGCAGGTGTAGGAAAACCCTCAGATGAGACTGAGCCTGTCCTTGCTGAGACTCGCCCAGGTGTGTAACTTAGTCCAGGTTATCTGCTCCTGAAACTTGTTATATAGAAGGCATACAGTATTCTGTGTAAACTGAGAAAATGTTGTATATAATGAATGTTCTTTGGCCCTTCTATACTTGTGAAGCTCATTCCTCATTTAGCTTCTTGTGTTTTTGTTATTTGTGCTATTGCATACAAACCTACTATCTCCCTGTATACCCTCTCTAGTTTTTTTTTTTTTTTTTAGCTTTCCCTTAATTTAGATGGAAATGTAAGTACATTGTAAATGCACTGTAAGCCTGCCTACCTGTGTAATTACAATGTGATTAATACTACCTGAAATAATGTTGTGCATTTGCTTGGTACTTTCGTAGATTATCATTCTGTTACTTTGCTTGCATATACTTTGCTATGTTGTAACTATGCTAACTTTGTTAGGTTTTTTTAAGGTGGTATACTTGAAATATACTCACTTTAACCAGTAATTGAACTAGGTTAGGGTACATTAGCCTCACCTGTACCGCAGTTATTAAGTTGGAGGTTGCATAATCTCACTAGTTTACTGAATTCAGATTTCAGAGCAAGAGTCATAAGTTGCCAGCCCTGGATTGATTAATCTTGTTAATGATTGTTATTGCGTGTTTAGGCTACAGAGAGAAGGCGATGAAGTTGTCAAGTTACGGGAGGTATAAATATGAGCAGTTTGGGTAGATAGTGTCGAACAGAACGATAGCTGGACACCTCAATGTCGGGAGTGACTGAGTATGTAGAACAATGCTAAGCCCTCATACATGGATCTAAAGTGGAGCTCTGTATCTATAGTATTATAGTGAAATGAATCTCAGGATGTTAAAAACCCTAACGTTTTTTTTCAGGAACCAAGGAGGTGGTTGTGGATGTTGATGATGATGGTGTGATTTCATTGATCTATGAGTGCTCTGAGATGACTACAGATTCTAAATTTGTCTGGTCCAAGAATTATGAAGAAGTCTCTGATTCGTCCCGTCTTGCTATGGAGACCAAAGGTGGCAGGTAAATCATACCTCTTCAGTTCATTTGTAGTCAACAAGGAACTGTTGCTCTTGTCTATGAACTGTAGATGTAAGTAAGTAAGTAATGCTAATGGGATTTAAGAAAATTAAAGTAAAAGACTATTTATATCTTTACCATTGTTTCCTTAGGTCAAGAGCTGTCTTCAAAGACCCAGCAATTGAAGATTTGGGCATTTACTCATGTGTTGTCACAGAAACAGATGGGGTATCTGCTAGCTATACCTTAGATGAAGATGGTAAGTGCTTTGCTTTAACAAAACTGGTTATATTTTATGGGTTATTTTAGTTTTGAAAGGATTTTCATTTTTATTTGGACTTGCCAATCTGTCTCTTGTAGCTGTATTTTATAGAACATTGAAATGTTATTAGTTGAATATGTATAACATAAATACTATTTATTTTTATTCAGAGGATGAATCTAGGGCAGACTAGAAGCTAAAAAGCCAATGAAAGGGGATGGCAACTTGCTTGTGTGTGGCATACTTTGGCTCATTATGAGAGACCATCACTACCAGGGAGACAGGAGCACCACCAGCATCTAATATGGAGCTCATTCTATGTTTTGATAGTCATGACTTTCAAAGCAATGTTTTTTTTTTTTTATCCTTCATATATTTAATGTAGTTTTACAGATATATAAGTTAATAAACAAATCAAAGTTGAACAGATTGACTAACTGGTGTCTTGTGTCTTCACACAGAGCTGAAACGTCTGCTAGAAATGAGCCACGATCATAAATTTCCCAGTAAGTAAAAAAACAAAGAGGTTTTTTTTATTATTTTATGGCCAAAACTAAAGTATTGTAAATATTGTAGTTATGTGGGAATACGTTTGGAATTTAAAAACATGTGCTAAAATGAAAGTGATACTTTGTCATGGTACTCACCCAACCAGATCTGGCACAGGTTAATCCATACATATTGTTAAAAATGAAGTAATTTTGAAATGTAATTACAGTATGTCTGAGTGAGATATTTTACACCAATATGTTCTTTGTTGCAAAACTACTGTACACAAGTGGGTTAGCAACACACGACAATCTGGCAAACAAAAAGGGAATCTATTTAGAATATGTCTCCCCACAATACCTTGGCCCTATAATGGAAGCAGTGGTTTGACTTGTGCAAACAACCAAATAATATATACCTAACCAAAACTAGGAAACAACACTAAGCCATTTTTTTTCCTTTTTTTTTCTAGCTGTCCCTCTGAAATCAGACCTGGCTGTTGAACTTCTGGAGAAGGGACGTGTTCGCTTCTGGCTGCAAGCAGAAAAGCTATCTGCCAATGCTAAAAATAACTTTGTCTTCAATGATACAGAGTTGATCCATGGAGAGGTAAGTATTTTTAAAAGTATTTACTCAACTTATTTTTTAGTTCTATACACTGTTTCAGAGTTTTATCATTAATTCAAAAGTGTTATTTCACTCATCAGGAGAACTGTAAACACCTTCTGGGTTATTCAGCCATCCTCATCAACAGAACATGCATGGTGTATCCTCTATATACTATATATAGCAAGAGTGGTTGTTGTGAATAGTAAAAAAGTTTTGTTGATTTTGTTTTACAGAAGTATAAAATGAGTGTTGACAAAAACACTGGTATTATTGAAATGATAATGGAAAAATTGGCAGATGAAGATGAAGGCACTTTCACCTTCCAGTTAAAGGATGGGAAAGCAACCAATCAATCCAGCTTGGTTCTGATTGGGGATGGTAAGGCATTGGGAGTAAAAGATCTGGCACCTAAAAGACAATCCTACTTACAACAGTTGTTTTATTAGATGCTTTTAGAAAGGTACAGTTGGTAGTCACACATGGAGAAATATAGTTGTAATGTATTTATGTCAAAGCAGTTTTGTTGAAAAGAAGAAAACTTTTGTTGTTGCATATTCTAAGCATATTTGCAAAAAAATGTTCATGTGTCAATATTAATTCTAGTGGAGATGTTATTATGCACTTATCAGCTTACATACGGTAATTTGATTCAGTGCAGTTGTCAGGAGAATTTTTTTTTCTATTTGCAGTTTTCAAGAAGCTACAGAAGGAATCAGAATTCCAGAGGCAAGAATGGCTCAGAAAACAAGGTAACAACAAACATTATGTTATGCAGACAGCTTGGGAAATTCTAGCAATCTGAGTTGTTAGCAGCATTGTATAGGTGTATCATTGTTTAAGTGTGAATGTACAGTGGTCACCGGTTTCTTGTATTTTAATTAAATTTGTCTTGCAGTTTTTTGTAATTTTATATGTGTTAACGCACTGCAGATAATCATATCTGTGTGACACTATTAAGAAGTACATTTATTTTGCCTTTGTTATGGGTTGTGTTCCACCATTGGCATTACTCCTTATATAAAAAATACCAATATTTCAGCAATATCTGTAGTCTTTTCTCGAGGATTGAGGTGTGTTGGCAGGGCTATAAGGCATTTAACATGGTGCCTCTTTCTATGTTTTTCCCTATGGGCAAATCAGAGGCAAATGGCCCCTTCCACAGTATTATGTATTACATGGGCAGTTTTTCCACAGTAACATTTTCACTCACTGCTCACAAACATTGAAGTTACTAAAATAAAATAAATATTTTAAAAATCCACCCCCTGTCATTATACACTGTTATAAAATATTGAAAAATAGGAAAAATAAGTGCCTCATTCAATTATTAATATTTTGTTTAATTCCATTTTCATACAGGTCCTCACTTTGTTGAGTATCTTGGGTGGGAGGTTACTCCAAAATGCGATGTTTTGCTGAAATGCAAGGCAAGTTGAATATTTGTGACTGAACATTGTAATTGCTGAAGAGAATTTTAAGAGAATGGTCATTTGTTTTTTAAAATGTTCGTAATGTTATATATTTGGCTTTCATATACTAAGAAATATTGTATTCTGCCACCTATAAACAACTTTTCGTAGGACAAAGGTCCACTGTGGGTGTACTTCTAAATGGCAGCATAATACAAACCATAGAGGCTGGATTAAATTATGGTTTTAAAAATAAACCTACAGTAAGATTATGTTTTGTTGTTTAATCAACTGGCCCATTCATTGCCTTTATTCATACACTATACTAGACAGTATATCTATGGATTAGCACAATTGCCTCCCTTCAAAATGGCAGTTAAAATCTTGATTAGTAGACCCATGTGCCAGAGCCTGCTTAACATTAACAGGCTCTCAGTAGACTGGAATGGTATCAGGTGGCTCAAAATCCCAAGACTAAGGAATGTCAACAGGGCAAATTGACCTCAGGGTGGACACTGTGGAACCCCCGTGATTAAATGTCTCTTCTGCCCTCAGGTGGCTAATATTCTGAAGGAGACCACAATTATCTGGTACAAGGATGAGAGAGAGATAATGTTTGATGACAAGCATGACTTCAAGGAGGGAGTGTGCACGCTGCTGATTTCACAGGTAACCCAGCTGATATAGGGGACAAAGTGGAGATGGCCTTACGTATTGTATCTACATATGTAGGTATGTCACACTGTCTGATAAAATGCTTCTACAATTGTGATGAAACTCAGTATTAACATTCTGGGGATAAAAAGGGGTGTCCGTCTGGCCATACATTTGTCCATCTGTATGTCACTCTTACATTTTTGCACGCATTTTGAAAACACAAGAAGTTATCCCACATAAAACAATCATTTTATTAATATACCCTGATACTAACACCTGATTTGCGTACTTATTAGCAGGCTATGGTATTCTGTATATACTGTTGATTTATGTCATGGTCATCAAATCACAGCTCTTTTTGAGTTTACTGCCGTAGCAGGACATCTATGTTACTGACATAGTTGTTTTCAATTTTTTTTTTTTTTCACACCAAACATGAGCCACAAAAGGTCTTCCCTGCAGTAAAAAGTGTTTTCCTCTTCAAGGGTCTTTCTCTCAAAGACCCTTCACATTGGCAGAAGATTTAGAACAAAAGTACATTGCGGAAATTATAATAGTGGATGCATTTAATCAATCATGGGATACATTTAAAAGATAATGGAAAGTACTTTCAAGCATAAATTGGGTAGGAATATGTACTATCCTACCAAGTTCTAAAAACTCCATTAATCTTGTTTTTATTTTATATTTTATTCAAGATTTCAAAGAAAGATGCTGGTATTTATGAAGTTATATTGAAGGATGACAGGGGAAAGGATAAGAGTTTATTGAAATTGGTTGACCAAGGTAAGGACTTTTGAGATGAAATGAGATTCTGACATTTACCTTTTCTGCCTGATTAATATAAACTAAAAACATTGCTTGAATGGATTCAATGTTATACTGTATCTCTATCCACTGGTTTGTTAGACCTCAATTACCGCATTTTATTTTATATAAGGTAGTACATGATATTCAGGGTCTAATAATTATTATTTGAATAATTTAGAGAATAATATTTACAGTGCAGCAACAGTGTAATACAAGTTGTATGTATTGAAATTATTATACAGTAGTCTCTGGCTAAGAGAACACCCCCCAGGAAGCAAGCAAAGTGTTCTTACAACCAAAGTGTTCTCCAAGACAGTTAGCCACCAGACACAATATGAATCAATAAATAAATAAATACTACTTGTCATGACGCACATGCATCAACATATGAAATGAACTGAATACGTAAAAGCAAAACAATAGGCAAGTGTATGTTAATAACCTATAATAATAAGTAGTGGGCGTTACTTAAGGATAACTTAACGTTAATAAACTCTCAAACTAAATTAACACAGCAACCCTACCACACACATTGCAAAATGCAGAAGCAATGTACAAGACACACACACATTATTTAACAGAACAGTGAAGCAACTCACCAGAGCGAGAAACACCAAATTACTTAGTGACTTGTGTCTGATTCAGGTTTTTTTCAAGATCTCGAACAATTTCCAACTTTGTGTTGCAAGAGAAACAGCAGCGCATTTTGACATTTGTTTACATGCCATTTTGTAGCGATGAGATGCACTCGTGGAAATCAGAACACAAAATAATTCAATGACATGACGGCAATTCTGGAAAGATTTAATAAACCAATCAGTGTCCCTCAAGACACTCTCACAATGACAAGTTGCTTTTTTACAAAACAATACCGAAGCCATTGTGAACGAATCGCTATCAGTGCCGAAGGTGTTCTTTTAAACTAAGTTCCTGTTCCTTTAGTTTAGCCAGAGCATTTACAATGGGAAAGATCTGTTACATCACAAGGGTACTCCCTTAGGCGTAGTGTTCTCTTAGGAGGTGTTCCTATACGTGGAGACTACTGTATCAGGAATATTGAGATGTACTGCACTTGCCACATAAATAGGTGTTCATAAGAGAGTACACTTGTAACAGAGAAAGAACAAACAGCTATGTTACAGATAGTTCTGTATTGAAAGCCTATTAGACTGAAGTATCTGTATAAACACCCTGTAAAAACTACATTTAAGGTGTTTTGATTACCTCTGTTTCTAATGGCAAAGTCATGATAACAGCTTGTATGGTATAAAAAAAATAAACACTGACTGTTTTCCAGGTTTTACTGATGTAATGAACAGCGTATTCAAAGCCATTGGTAAGTAGCAATGCCTGTGTTATAAATGCATGATGGAATTCATTTTTCCAGATTCTGATAAACAAAACAAAATAAAATCTTCAGTAGTCAATGCTTGTTCGTTACAGCTGAGTCTGCCACAGAGCTGAAGATCCAGAGCACAGAAGATGGAATCAGACTGTATTCCTTTGTCACTTATTACACTGAAGACCTCCGAGTCAGCTGGCATCATAAGTACGTAGCTTACTTATTAATTGAAATGGCAAAGAAGGTGATGTAAGAGCTAGTAAAAAGATGCATCAACATTGTTGAGGCCTAGATGTTGAAAGAGGGAATAGATTAAAAGCTCTTTCAGATTGTATGGTTCCCAGGAGGAAGTTCACATTTAAGATAATTAAGGGTAATTACTCCTATCTAGAATGTACAATTTGTAGACTAACTTTATAAAGATGTCAATTAAATGTTAGTAACTTAAAAAAAAAAGTAAAGTGTAAACATCATTTCATGTGGGAAAAAGAAAGAAGAAGAATGAAGGAATTGTGTTTGAAATATATTTATTGTTGTTTTTTTATCTGCAGAGAATCAAAGATGTCTTACACAGACAGAGTTAAGTGTGGTGTCACTGGTGAGCAGCTATGGTTACAGATTAATGAGCCCACTGACAAAGATAAGGGCAAATACGCACTGGAAATCTTTGACGGTAAAGGTGGACTCCAGAAGACAGTGGATGTGTCTGGACAAGGTGAGAATTCATATGGCCACCCCCTCCTGCTGTTTAACGTTCATGTTAAATTATGTCAGAAAACGTTTTCAAAATCGGAATACACTTTGCATCTATATAGTTATGGTATTTGTAAAGGTTTAAAATATAAAACTTTTTTTTCTTTTCTTGTATCAATGTTTTTTCTTTTCTTGTTTCAATGTTTATAATAAATACAAATATTTATCAATTTTATTGCAGCATTTGATGACGCTTATGCTGAATTCCAGAGGCTTAAGTAAGTGTGCTGTCATTTTTAAACTATTTTGGCCATTTCTCATGTTTAAACAATATTTAACATTCTAAAAACATACATTTGCTTTCCAAGTCCACTGCCAAAATGTAAAGCAAAATCTAACACTTGACTCACTTTGACCTGTGACTTAAAAAGGGTACATAAGGGCCTTTTTTATTTTATTGTGTTACATGTTCCCATGTATTGCTATAACTGTTTACGTAAGGTGATGGCTCAAGATGGCTTCCCGTGTACATGCATGGACCTCTTAGAACTACATTTCCCATCATCCTCCTGCTCACATCTATCACCGAGATGGATTTACCAGTGAGCAGGAGGATAATGGGAAATGTAATTCTGAGATATCCATGAGGGTAAAAAAAAGTTGTCAAAATGTAAAAAAAAAAAATAATTAAAACAATGCACACACCTTACGTAAACAATTGTAGCAACACATGGGAACATGTAACACAATAAAATAAATAAGGTCCTTATGTACCCTTTAAGATGGCTGCCATTGATTTCTGGATGATAACATCTAAGCCACAATTCACACTGGCACTCCAACCCCGGCTCACAATCCCGCGTAGTGTGAAACCACATAACTGGGTCATACCCGGATTGACCCGGGTCCCAGCGACCCACCTCAGGATGTGGGTCAACACGCTTTGACCTGGGTTGAGCGAGACAAAATGCATGACAGCCATTCTTAAGCTGACGAAATAACAAATAGCCACGCCTGCGTGAAGGTTTCACTTCTGCAAGGAACATTTTGTTTATTCTGTTTAGCCATAATTTTGTTTCTTGAGACACCGGATTGCAGCAGATCCCAAGAGCCTTCTCCAGGAAATGTCTCTGGAGAGTAGAGTATTTTCTTGACACTTTGATGTATGACTTGTTTCCTGAAAAACGTTTACTGGTTGAAAGGTCACATTTCTCTAAAACAATGCTGGTGTGTTTACAGCATTGGAAAGCTCCCTTAAGTTCTGAAGATTTTAAACTCTTAGATTTTTTTTAAAGCAGAATTCCAAAGTTATAACCTCAAAGTAATCTAACTAATCTGTTAAAAATATATACATTTAAAAAATATATATAAAAATGGGGGGGAGAGGGGGGGGTCAAAGAAAGATATTTTTTGCAAGCTTGTAATTGTTCGTGTTGTACGCAAGAAGACATTTTGTAGCTGGTTATAACTGTGACCTTTTCCTTTCCTACTCAGGCAAGCTGCAATTGCAGAAAGAAGTAAGTGCATCTGTTAAACATTTTCTGTATGAATAGTTAATGCATTTAGAGAAATGTACCAACAAACTGCATTAGTTACATACATTTAACTTAAAACATGCAGTCTTTCATTATACAGCCACTTGTTAGCAATTCATAGCTGATGAGGCCTGGTCTCACCCAGTAAATTGTATGTCCCGAGTAGATTATTTACTGTGCCTTTCTTTTCAGACCGTGCTCGAGTGATTGGTGGTCTGCCTGATGTGGTCACAATCCAGGAGGGCAAGGTAAACTATAAGTGGCACAAATCAGTTTATTTCCTCTTCCTTACAGGAGATTTGGGAACAGCAGAAGTTGGCATGCCTAATACCTTCTAGTGTACCCAGTTTTATATTCTGTAGGGGTAGTAATATATATATATATATATATATATATATATATATATATATATATATATATATATATATATATCATATCATGGTCATCCGTTTGCCCCTATGATTGAGACCCAGGACACAGAAATTGATTTTTAAGAGCTTACGCGCTATTTTTAATACACAAAAATAAACACTTAGCTCCTTCGGAGCTCTAAATACACATTAATGCAGGTCCCTGATTAGCTCGCAGGATGGCTAAGTCGTTTACCTGGCATAAAATACACACAGTACTCACAATCGTGACTGCACAGAAACAGACTACACCTCTTCTGCTTCCTTCTACTCAGTATCCCAGTGCAGACTGGCTTCACCTCTTAAATATCCTGCATCTGGTTCTACTTTATAATTACTTCCAGGTGCAGGGGATAATTAATAATACAAATAAATGAAACAATGAAACAAAACGTGCAGGCCGGGAGGAATTTAACCCTCTCTCTGCTCACTATATATATATATATATATATATATATATATATATATATATATATATATATATATATGTGTGTGTGTGTGTGTGTGTGTGTGATCATATTTATTTAAAACCAAAAAAGAAAAAACATGCATAATTCTTAATCAGTTATTAACTATAGTAGCTAATCTTGACAGTTCTAGGACTTGTATACACTGTCAAGACAAGAAAAAACACACACAGGGGCCTTATCATCTTCCCAGGAGAAACTTTCAGCATAAAATTAGGTGCATTATTGTTCAAAACAATTAGCTTCACCCATGATGTAACTTAAAAAGGTCCTGCAAATATAATTGTCGTGTCATGCAATCTACTTCATCTTGACAATAATATCTTAATACACAAGGATCGTGCTGACACATAATCATCCTGAAACAGGCCACAGTACAAAGGGTGGTGACATAATTTTAACTGACAAAATAAATCCTATGTGGCTTGGACATGTCTTCTTGTTCTCTAGCAAGGAGTTTGTGGTGATGAAACTAGTTTGGGTTGTATCAATTAAAATGTACTGATGCATTAACAATAGAAAATTAATTGATTTGATCTCTTGAATAGGACAGTACACTAGGTACTAAATTATTCAAACAATTCAGGAGGCAAACACTCTACTCCCATAATGTGTTGTTTGCACTGAGGTTGCATTAAATATACGTGCACATATGGTTTCACAGACCGAGATTAGCACTAATCTTGGAGTACCGGTAGTAAGCATATGTGAAACCCATATAACAAAATACTACAGTAGTTCAAAAACACTACTTTCTTATAACATACATGACATTTGTTATGATAATTGAGGAGCACTTGTGCTTTTGATTGGTTATATCACAGTTTTAAGGTTTAAAGGTAATGTTTCTGTATATGAAATTGTAGTTGCATGGATAAATAGAACGTCTGGAACGTGCTGCATCGTTAACATCATCTTACTTATTTTTTAGTCCCTTAACCTTACATGCAACGTCTGGGGTGACCCTGTTCCTGAGGTCACATGGCTGAAGAATGAGCGTGAGATGGTGGGAGATGACCACTGCATCCTGAAATTTCCATCAGAAAAATTTGCCAGCTTCACTATTACCTCTGTCAGCTCAGCAGACTCCGGAAAATACAGCATTCTGGTGAAAAACAAGTATGGAACTGAGACCGGTGACTTCACTGTAAGTGTGTTCGTACCAGATGGTGAAGAGGAGAAAGCTGCTCCTGGGGCTAAGAAGGAAGCAAAAAAAAATAAATGTCTAGAGAAAAAGTAGCGAGTAGTCAAATATAATACAAAACATAATTGTGTGTACCTTTTTTTTTTCTTTTTTGCCTCTGCAGGCTAAGAATCAGTGTTATCCAATGCTTTCACTCACCAGGGGCTGTATTTATAAAACAAAAGTATGTTGCTTAAATAGGTAAAATTGTGCTTTTGGTTAAAAATGGCAATTCATGTCATCTCATTGCTAAATGTTATTTCAACACCTGAAATCTGTTTTAATACTCAGTGGATTCACAGGCTTGATCATAGACATGTTGTGGGTTGTTAGGTCCGGCCATGCTTAGCTTGGTTTGACTAAAACACTGCCACAAGTGAAGGCAAGGAATTATTGTGCCTGCTGGTATTCAGTTCAAGGTGAGTGAAAGTTTTAATGATTTCAAGGTGGAAGACAAGCTATGTTTTGTTCTGTAGTTTTACATTTTATCAGGCTATGTTAAGTTAAACATGTATTGAGTGAATTAGCACTCTAAAATGTAGGCAATTTGAGTTCATATAGAGTTGGTGTTAACCAGTCATTATGTTGTGTGTGCTCCAGTTAATTTCCAATCACGTCAACTCAGAAAAACATAATAATAATAACATTGCCACTGTATTAGGAGCCACCTTTAAGTTTACTAATAAATGGTGCACATTTCCTTCATCGCTACCACCATTTTGTTTCCCTGTGTCTTTTTTCACTTTTATCATGGCTTGACACCTTTAACCTTCACAGTACATTCCACTTGGTTTTAACAACTACAAATTCACCCAGTTTTTTCCAGATTTGACTGAATGTCAAACCATTGCAATCTGGTTCCTTTTCTCCCCCTCTCCCACTCTCTTCCAAGTTATTCTCCCTCCAATAGATGCATCTTTAGTTTTAAAATGACTCCTTGGATTATATTAGCTTCTGCAAAACTGTGCACACTGGGAACACATTAACAAGCACACTAGCTCTTTAAAGAAACGCCAATCAATGTGTTGAAATCAATGGCATTCAAAGGTATTGGGATACATCAAAAGATTTTGATTCAAGGACTGTCCATGCTCACACCATGTGGCTTTTGATTTAGGGTCTACTCTAAATAAAGAATGAAAGCAGCGTTCACATTCACCGTGAACAACTTTAAAGCATTTAAAGGGATGGTCTCATGTTCAAAGTTGTGTTGCCCCAAATGGAAAAGTATAATTATAACACAACAGTCTAGTGTCAGCCAGAAACATTATGCAGTTAGAGGAAAGGTCATTGGGTGTTGTACGTTGGGGAATGTAAAGCAGCAGAACAGATTATTTTCTGATATCTTGTGACATCTTTTGTGGATGGTGTCAGAGCAGTTTATAGTACTTTACGAGGATCCAACCTGAAAGACCGCATGTGTGAAGACCGCATTTAACATGTCTGATTTAGGTCTGATCATAATTACTTAGGTTTTCACATTTATTAGAATCTTTTAAAAGCTTAATCCACATTAACAACCTGATGTTAAAACAGAAATACAAGGCCTTTCTGCAGTCAAACATTCACAATTCAGGAGAGTAATGCAGATGTTTAATTCTGTGCAAATCTCCTTGCATTAAGTGTTTTGACCTATTTAACATCATGGTGTGTGGAGTGTTTATTTTCTAATCACTTGCAACCCTTTTAAAACGGCACCAGCTGGAAACAGTTGGAATTGAGGCATAACCAACACGTGTTATTGTCACTGATTCATAATCACAATATGAAAATGTGTTGATTGTGTATTATTTAGGTAGATTGGCTATTAGTCACAAATTAGTTAATAATGTGACTAAATTAAGCTCAGTTGTAGAATTTTTATAATCTAAATCAAACAGCATGGTGATTTCTATTCTCTTTTTTACATTTCTCTCTACTTATAAACTGCAATATATTTCATTGTGATACAGTATGTATTCATTTTACACTTGCTTAAAAAAAAGAGGCAGATGGTATAATAGCTAAAGATAGGACACCATACTACACTCCCAAATCAATATTAAATAATACACCTTCTGCAGGCCTTCCCACTAACTTCACATATCTGATTAAAAATGTATTTTGTCATCTATAAACTAACAAGCCACTGTCCTATATCTAGTACAAATCTTCATCTTTCAGTTCACAAAGCGTTAATAACTTTGAGGTTATAAACCCAAAAGGTAGGTTTAATGGGTCTATTATCTAAATATTTTTCTTTTTTATTATTTCAACCATCTTCATGCTTTACCTTCCTGCTTTACCTTCAACAGACAATTATTTCCTAAAGAGTTTTCCAGTAACATGCCATTTCTGTAAAAGTCATACATTACTGTACATTAACATTATCATATCATAAAGATCAGGTGATTAATCAGCAAGGCATTAAAGTCATGTTTACATGTTTTATGTAAATGTACCCTCCACCTACAGACCTTTTAAGAGACAGAACCTGTATTTTAACCTCTGTGTTATATCCTTATTAAATTTGACACACTGTTCTACAGTAGTCACTGCATTGCCACTTCAACACCACTTCTTCATTGATGCCTTGCTAAAGTAGTTCAGTTCACAACACTGTACGAGTGTATGTAATGTATGTATTAATGTTTATCTAAATATGTACCTATGTCTGCCTAACTGTCTGATTATATGTGCATAAATTGCATGGGTGCAAATGAATTCAGATAATGGGGTGTTTTGCCAGTGCATGGTGGTGTTTTGAAAAAAAAAAAAATTATAGTATTTTTTCTATTTATATAATCTATAATGTGCATGTTGTGAAGTGTTAACCCCATTGTTTACCCTTCAGTATCACCAATGCAGCTACTGCAATATATTCTGGACTTTTCAAAAGTTGCATAATGGAATGTTCTGGAATGTTCTAATTTGCAAGTACTCTAGTCATACCAATCATAAACATCTTACAGGAAGTTGTATGGCTGGATATGGTAGTCTTGTTTTATGATGTTGAATTTTGCTTGGAGCATGGCTGCTTTCAAGTAGAAGACATAGATGAAAATGTAAAATAATACACGCTTCAAATTTCTATTAGCCATGAAATAAAATAGCATTAACCTGCATGTCCATATTAGAACTTTTTCCACCAGGAACAAAATAAGTTGAATCTGTCGTAGTTTAATTTCAGCCTCCTTTTGAAGTCTAATATTTTCCCATGATTTCTTTGTTATTTTTTTTTTATTTGTTATTATTTTCCCCAGGAACATTAATACACAATCATTGATTTAAACTATAGCATTTAATTATTTTTAAACTGATATTTACAAGGTTTATACAAGATTGATAGACATCAAAATAATGTATGATTATTTTAACATTTTGGTAACTTTTTTTTTTTTTCTATTCTTCAGATTTCACTTTAAGAGAAATATGTTGTACTCCGAGCATTTCAATATAATCACACAAAACACAGCATAGCATAAGACATAGTATAAAACACGTTAAACAAAAGACAAAAATAAAACGTGAAACAATCCACATTTATTATATAAGTTATTTAAGGAACATGAAAGCTGTCAAAGTGCTTGATGCGTTTCTCTCTTATTTAGCCTGTTCATAACTTGAGTGATGTTTCTGCTTTGCTAGCTCATAGTTACCCAGGCCATTGGAGAAATGTGCATGGCAATGTATGTAGCTGATGATGCAGGGAATGTTCTGGAAACTATTACTGCCGATGGCAACAGCAAACCTGCCACTCCACCCAGCTGTAAAAAAGGGAGCAAATATAAAGGTAAGTTGCCTCTTCACTGTTTTAGATTTGAGTGTCCACCACACAAATCCTGAGTTTCATATAATTCATACTGGGATTTATTTACTTCATAGAAACTATGGTAAACCTTTATATTACCACCATTCAAATCAATAAAAAGCTAATCCCTGAAGTTATATATGTTGTTACAGAAATACACAGTAAACTTGCTGGAAGCTTCTAGTGTTGGAAGTGTTATTTTCAGTGGTGGCTTTATTACGATCCATCTCTATTTAGATCAATTAAATACTCCCCACTGTATTATTGATATTTTCATATCAGGTTGCTGAATGTAAACATGCAGCCAAAACATAAGTGTTAAATACTTTATATACTTGTTTCTGAACTTATATATATATTTCAAAGAAAAAAGTATCTGTGCACTCCAATGTTTAACCTCCATGAGGTGCCTATAAGATTCAAAATCACAGTGGTCCTGTCCTATTTTTTGAGAGCGCGACCTGTCTTGGTGGACTTAACTTAAAAACTGGAAGAAGCAATTATGAGTCCACATGGACTTATTTTTTTCAGTTTAATCTATTGCTGTACTAAGTCAGGTTAGGACCAAAGTTAACTGGAAATGAATTATGAATTTAAAATATAAAATAAAACACTTGAATGGCCTAACTCATATTATAAAGCATGTCTTCTTGTCATCCAACAGTTCATAATATTCAACATTGTAAAGACCTGTTTTTGTAGTATAAGTTTTTTTTTTTTTTTTTTTTTTTTTTTTCCTAGCACAGGCTGTCCTAATTCTAACTAAACAATGTTTACCTTTGATAGTTTATCTGTAGTACAGTGTGTTTAATCAAGCTTAACCTATAGAACTAAAAGCCCCAGTGTCCTCAATGAACCCTGTACTTCTAGATTATATACTTGTTTTTTGTACTTGTAATGTGCAATATGGAAATCTATAAGGGAATGTCTTGTGCAGCTCAGCCATTCATATGAAGTGTCTCCTCTAGCCACAGAGCACATAAGGCCTTGTGTGGAAGAGATTGTAGTAACAGAAGAGACACCAAATGAGGAGTCGTCTGTCACAGAGGAGAAAGGAGACATGCCACTGCAGATTACAGCTCAGAAGAGGGTTTCTGTGCCAGATGTCAGCCACATTAATCATACATCTGCAGCAGGAGTAGAAGAATCACAAAACAAGCTCAAGGCAGATACAACAACAAAATGAATTTGGCCAAAATGATAACTGCTTAAGACAGAATCACGGGAAAGTTTATTCATAGCCAATGATTGTTATTTAATTCTGTAGTAACACATTGTTCTACTGAATTGCTTTTAATTCAGCTGTGCTGGTCTTTTTTACACAGACACAAAGCATAGCAAGATTTTATTTAATGAACATGCATACCATTTAAAACTCAGATTTGCTGAATATTAGAGTCCATTCATTTATCTATAACATTGCACGATTACATAGAATAAAACAAAGGAGGATAACTTGTATTTTAATTCCACCTCACCGTATTTCAAAATAATAAATTGCGAAGTTTGTCATACATCTGATGTGGTCTTTATACTGATTATAATTGAGCATTTTACTGCTTAACAGAATAACTGATTAATTTAATCAACCACATAGTGTAATCAAAAACTGTATTCCCTTTACTATTTTACCAAAACAAAACTTTCTGTGATTGAAATGAAAAGTGAAAGGGATTTTAAATGTAATATCAGATCACCATGCTATATTTATTGTGAACTACATACAATATTTTGTATTTTATCACTGTGACATCATGGTTTTATTTTTAATTACCCTGGGGTTCTAGCATGCTTATATGTTTTTGAAAGGAGAAACATCCAGGAATAAATGTAGAAACTGAAATAATTTACAAAACACAACTTTGTTAAATTTTACTGTTTACCACCAACATTGAATAAGTATTGTTGCAATTCAATTCAATATAAACATAGTAGATTAGAATAATTTGCAGTCAATTTTTAAACAACTGTTTCAATTAAAATAGTTTTAATGCATGGTTTGATTACTGAAAAGAAAATTACTTTAACACAGACTACAATGTCATTGTAAAAGGTCTGTAACAAAGTCTTGCAATTTGGAACTGAAGGCAGACATAGAAATAAAAAAGAGAATTTTATGAAACTGCTGCTGGCCATCATTAATAAAATTCTCATTTGAAAAACAACACCTACTGCACTGCTCTGCTGCAGAAGCACATAATGTCCGAAATGTCTTGAACTTGATAATACACGTTTAAATGTTACTTCTCTTTTTTTATGTGTTTCAGCTTTGTGTACAAAACTCTGTTACACAACAATGCCACATGACTTTGAAACTGAAAGACTTAATTTGAAACTTCCCTTTAAAATGTTAGAAAGATAGTTTCAACAATGCCTGGGTAGTTCCTGAATATGAGGGATGAAAAAAAAAAGAATAGTTTTAACAGCATCAGCTGTTTTATTGACTTTTTAAAAATTCACCATAGGTTGAATAATTAAGAGGTTTTGTGTGTTCAATTCAATTATTAACGAGACCTGGACTCGAAGGATAAAGGCTTCATAACCCTGCACCAAAAGAATTGATACAGAATTGACGTACTGTATCATTTAACAAAGTATTCAAGCTTGGCCTTCCAGTTCAGGTATTTGTTGCAACCAAGTTCTAAACCTCTGACCAAGTGTTTTGGAACCAGGGCTGGAATTACCTACCTCTGCAATAATACTAACTACAGTACATGTAGAAAATCACCAGTTATGAAACCATACATCATGAACAAAGACCTGTGAACAAACTTATTATTTAGCAGAGGTCTGACTCCGAAGTGAAGTAATCGATGATTTGAATGTCTATTAGTCCATATACTGAAATCTCTCACTGTATATTTTGTTAATGCTGCAGTTAAAAGCTTTGGTGGATTTCTAAGCTCATAGTTCATTCCAGGTCAGTAATAATTGTGCACCAGCAAATGCTTAATTTGCTTTGAATACACACTACTTTGTCTTCAAGGAATCTGAAATGTCCATTGGCTGACAAGATATAGGGTAGGAACTGAATTATAAAATGGCAGGAGAAATCTCATTGGCTAACATGTGTTCAACCTGTGAAGATCTGTCACCATACCAGCCCAGCTTGGGACTTTTAGAACCATTCTGCTAGATTAATTTGACAATCAATTAACTTTGGGAGGAGGGGGGGGGGGGGGGGGGGGGCATTTTTTAAGTGCAATTACACTGTGGAAGGGTCGTCAGGCGGTCAAGGCTAGCTTGTGGCAGGAATAGCACATCCTGGAGACAGTTTAAAGCTTACTTTTAATATTTATGACTCAAAATAAACAATGAAACACATATGCAATACAAATCACACACCCATGCTTTGCTATCACGGTGCTTTCTCACAAGCCAGCATGCAACCTGCTGCATTAACAGCAATCCCTACAAGGGCTCCAGAACAAAGGGACTGGCTCCTCTTTTATACATTTAGTCTGACTTAATTGGCAATCAATTACCCAATTTGAGTCTGACCACATTCTGCACATGGTTTTTGTGGGGATAGGATTTTACCCCCTTCTCTACCGAAAAAAAATTCTTTACAACACTATAACCCACACAAATAACACACAATACATGTTTCATGCATAGGTCAACACTCTAGTCATGTAGAAGTTGGCTTTGCCTCATATCGAACAGCACTCCTAGTCATGCAGATTTTGAATCATATTTTTCTTTCCTATTCTGTCATGTTTGGCAATGCTTTCTCTTTGCTTTATTACCCTTTATTATACCTTTATCACCACAGAAAACTGTACACCACAGCAAACTGAATGAGTACTGGGCTAAGTGAATCTTTATTTCCACCACTCATGTGGCTTAATTTCCTTGAGTTATTTTTATGTTACACCATGACATATGGTATTTATGTCCTGGGCGGACACAGTGATTACAAACAACCCTTTAGGTGAGTTTGTTGTCCTTACGCCACACGTTGTATGTCATGGTTCTTCATGATATATCCTCAGTTTAAAACACCAACTGATTTTAGACAGAAACCTCTCGCGAAATGAAACGCAGCACCTCTGGCTATCCTTAATAAAATAAATGTAAAATTCAGCTGAAAGCAAAAACTCTATCAGTAGTTGACAATTGTTGGGTGACCAAACAGACAATATTTCTCACTTGTTTAGGAGCTTCACTAAACTAACGCTTTCTGTAATGGATTGGAAAGTGAGGTGGGTTTTCAAGATTTGCACGAATAATGAGCCTCATTGTATCCAAATGTAAACTCTCCATGTCAAAACTCTTCCCAAACAATATTTGAATAGGATGGCTGATTTTATTTACAAGGAATCCGTTCCAAAACCATATGCAAATGGAATTTTATAGTCATACCAGGACACCTGCCAACAATTGAATGGAGTCAATATACGGTGGCACAACAGGGCACGTGCCGTGTGATATATCTCCACTCCTCATGCATTGAGTCAAGTAGTGCTATCCCACAATGACGCACACCTTGGAGTACCATATTGTTTTTACATCAATAAAGGGAGAATTTTACTTTTACATAGCATTCCTGGCAATACATAGTGTCAGAATTTGCACGTACTCTTTTTATTGATATATATGCTCTGAGCACACTCTTAAACTCAGGGGAGACGTTCAAGGAGGACATAAAGATGTTTCGGACTCCTATAAGTGGATTGTTCGTGCACTGGGCCTGCAACGTATCCAGATGACTTTTTAAAAATCAAGAAAAACACATAGACTCATTTAATTTGAAGTTTTAACGAATCAGAGCAGTAAAAGTGCTCTTTTCGGTTTATTAAATGCTTTAAATATTGGCTTGGTTGGTTGCGCAGACCACCGTCAATCCCAAGTAATAAGCAGCCCAGGCAATCTGGTGCCTCTACAAGTTTAACAGCATTAGTACTTCAATACAGTAATATGAATATGGTTATTATATATTTAGCTCTTAAGCTATAAAATGCAAAAAGCTAAAAACGCCCACCGCTAAATTCTAGAACATTCAATATACATATGTCACTCTCTTAAGACTAAAACATAAGTTCTATACCTTATAGCAATGCATCAATATAAAAGAGATATTCATTTCAAAGATATGCTTACCTTCCAGTATATGGAAGTGTAGTATAGGATATATTGAAAAATAAGAACTGTCTTCAAAAGGCAGAGACTTGACTTCGACCAAACAGCAATTAGTCTTTCAGAGATCCTCAGAGCATGCACCACACAACTTGTAGTTAGTAAGTCGAGCGATGCTTGGCTGGGGTTTTACCTTGGTTATTATAGAATTTTCTCTCTGTTGAATAGATCAGGGGTCCCAATTAAATCTGATCATCAATCTGCCTTGACAGTTCCCATCTTTGAGTTAATGATATTTTCTTGAAGGATCCGGTCAACTCCTTTTAAAACCAATTGGAGACAACTTCTTTCCAAAAATATTGAAACATGATTTCATCGCTCCCTTTTAACTAACCCCTCCTGCTACGACACAATGCAATATGATACAAGTTTATATGTGTATAAAAAGAGATGTTGTTTTATATATTTAACATCAAATTTCTGTCTGATTATGTTAGCTCTCATTATTTTCTTATAATATAATGAGATACATACTCCTGTCTTTCTTAAAGCACCTTCCCTTGGTTATCATTCAAGGTTGGCAAATCCTGCTTTTAAGAGCCAACACCGAATCCTGCATTGAGGTGCCAAAGACTAAACCTTATCTTTTAAAGGTCTAATGCCCTTCCAGAATTATACTGTGTGTCTGAGACAAACATCTAAACAAAGACTGCAGACCCCAAAATTATTTATTTCACTTTCAAGCTCTACAGCTTTTTCTGCAAATAAGTACCTGTTTATTACTGCAGTAAAATCTTTATATAAACTAAACATGTATATTATTTGGTTTATTTGATATTCTAATGTCTAAAAGACACTTTTTGTTTAGTTGGAGAAATTGAGCTAATTTTTAAATTGATTTAATTACATTAACGTTATTTCAAATGTGTCTTAACAATATATTTACAATACTGTCAACACCATGCTTCTGTTATAATAAACTTTAACTATGTTCTTTCAACAGTTTAACTTTAAATGGCATTATAAGATGTATTCTAATTAAATCACTTCAGTATAACAGTTGCTCCTAGAAATGGTAATATTATTTAACTCCATTGATAAATCTTTTAAGTTTTGAATGGAAGGTCCAGTTATTTATATCTAAATACAGGCTACTGTTAACATATTAGACTGGTATAGTGCTATAGTGACTGAAGTCTGACCTTCTTCACTGTTCATGCAAAATCTAGTCAAAGCAGGTTTTTTAGACAAACTCTGATTTTTGCCAATTTTAGGGTTGATTAGTATGAAACACTATTTTAAGAATTTTTCAATACTCATTATTTCAAACCAATATCTAAATTAACGTATTAACATGTCCTATGCTTTCCATTCCCATCTCTTCCTGCCAGGTTCTAATTAATTTATGTTATATATAGAAAATGATTATTGTAAGATAAACTCCTATCTTCTGTTATCCAAAAGGTATTTCCGTTTGTTAATAGTAACGAGATCGCTCATTATAGAGAGGATCTTGGCTTTTAAATCGCTGACCATCAAAAATCCCTGCTTCATTGGCCAAAACAAATGAGTCACTTTCAACACTGCCTGTACCACAAGCAGATGAGAATCAAGGTTACAACATTAGTTTGTATTCCTTTAGGAAGTTTACTGTTAGAGATAGATTATACTATTTTTTATTTTATTGTCTTGCTTCTTTTAAATACAACATTCTAATAGCTGTATTATTGTAATCTAAATAAAAGATTTACTTCTAACTCAGGGGCTCCTTTTAGATCAAATCTTTATACTTTTTTTCAAATAAGATACATGACTGCCCAATCATTTAAACTATACATCTGTTTAGCTCCCAGAAATATAGCAGCAGTTCTATGACTTTAAATTGTTGATTCAATTATTGTTTTCATCACTTCAGAATACTTGCTTTTAAATCAGAGACCGTCTTTAAATCGGACTCATTCCTTTCTTTAAATAAGTGACTTGACTATGTCTGCTGTTTTAAACGGTTATCCCGAACACTCATTTTCTAAGTCTTTTTAATTTTTCCATTACAAGATTTTTCTACTTTAAACCTCTACACTAACAGATATATATATCAAAGTATGTTTTTTTCTTTTTTATTCAGCTCAGCAGCTTTCTCCAGAAAGTTAGCTACCAGTCTGGCACCCAAATCAAAGAGTTTCTTACTTCTGATAAGGGTCTGCCAAAAGCTAATCAACCCAACCTTTCTCTGCATGCATTTTTTTACAGACTGTACATAACAGCTACTTAATATTTTCTACCAAGGATACAAGTCTATTTGAAACAGAGTACATACAGTATTACTATGATTATTGACTACGAGTATATCATATTATTTCAATCAATACATGTTCCTTTAGACCATCCAATTCATGCCTAATAAATCAGCACGTTCCCAACAGGATTCGAACTCTACGCCAGGCCCAGCTCTGGCTGGTTCTGCAAACACCACGACAGGCCTGTGTAGATCTGCTAAAAAACATTTTCTAAAACACATTACAGTCATCATAATATTTGTTGCAGTTTCACAAATGTTCACTTTGTTTCCAAAGATCAGCCTGCTTCCAGTAGCTGTGATAATCTTGGGTCAGTTTCTGCTCTCAGTGAGTCAGTTTTTGCTCACAAGCCTGATACTTGCAAAAACTTAAATCTTGTTAGCTGGGCTCTACATTCTCATTCCCATCATCAGTAGGCAAACACATTTTAACTGAATCTGGGTACATCAAAGAACCGCACACCCTTGCAACCAAGGCCTTCCATGCAAAAGGATCTAATGACTTATAGCACAAAAGGGATGTGCCAGAACCATCTGTGACAATAGCATTCCTGGCAATGACTGTAGTGAAAAAATAAAACAGTACTACATTTAAGACCATTGTCACTATATCACACATTTATGGTTTCACGTTGTGATTTTTTGCCAGGATATGGTTTTCTTCTACTGTCAAGCATTTGCCAGGCTTTCTCTTTTTATACTTGATGTTGCTCAAGTATATGCTTTGTCATCCATTAAGATTTTCAATTATTAGCTTCCTCATAAGTACTAAAACCTGTAGCTAAGTAATTAATTGTTATACTTTGAAGACTGCTCACTTGATTTTGACAAAGCTTTACAGACACGTGTTACAGGTAGTTCTCCACATATTCTGAACATTTAGATCTACTTTTTCATGGTACTGACATGATTTGATGTGCAATGAAGGCTACATCTTAGCAACCACTTCACAGAATTTGATTAAATATACAGAAAATAAAAGCAAATGCTATTCTGCCGTATAACTCTAAATTAGATTTGGTACAAATAAAACAATGATGAACGTGCTTTGTTGTGGTGCAATTGTTTAAAACACTGTGCTGTGCCACGGGAGATGCCTTGTTCACATAAACAAAGATTTACATATTTTCAAAGCAACAATTACATTACGACAATTTAAAAAAAGCCTTTTTGGAAAAACAAAATACTGTCTGGAAAAGAAGGCGCCTGTTTTATTCATGGTTATATGCAGCTGTTTACAAGTTACAAGTCTAGTTGCTAGATTAGCATTTTCCTAGTTTCATCTGAGCAACAACTGACGAACTAAATTGACGTGCGTAGATACAGCTGAGACATTAAATTATACAGAATAGCAGAAGCCGGAGTTTCCCAGCGAATCACGTGGATGTGGTATTTGCGTGTAACGTGATCAGTCATTGATTTCCCTCCTCCCCAGCCACAGTCAGTCAGAGAGAAAGCTAAGAACTGAAACCTATCGACTGTTCGCACGCAGAGGATCCCGGCAATATTGTTTTGTGAATCATATTAAAACGCAAGATATCAAGGTCCAGCGAAGCGTGAATTGAACGGGCGCACATCATCCACTAACTTAACCTTCATACAGTCTCTGAGATACAGTTACACTGAGGTAAGGGGATGACAACGCTTCTAATTTAAGTGTGTCTAATTCATTCTCATGCTTTACATTGGCTTCATACAGCAGCAGGTTGGCCTTGGGTACGCTTTATTGTAATTTTACATTTTTTTTTTTTTTTTTTTTTTCACTGACGCAATTACGTTTAAAAGTGAAACTGACTTTTGTTTTGCCAAAATAACCGTTCCACAACTAATATACGTTTTTTTTTTTCTTTTTTTAGTACGTGGTAGCACATCTTTACCTTTCTAATTCTAGTGTAAAACGATAAAAATTGAGTAATGCACAGTACAATCGTGGCGTTATGCGGTGGTATTATATTGTGTGCAATGTAGGTTACATTGATTCAAGAACTGCCAACTCATCACAAATACGGCTACTGCTCAATAGTGACTTGTCAAAATAACATTTTTTTTGTGAATTGTAATAATATTGCAATGCTAAGGTGATTCAATGCGTTTTTAAATCTAGTAATATTCATTTTAAAGGATAACAACTGTAGTTGCATTGTATTGGCAAAATATTTCAAGCAAAAAGAATGAAGGATAGCTCTGTTTGAAAATAGCCTTCCGGAAAGAGCTTACTTGATTTTTGGTTAGTAGTACTGGTTCATAAACATTTGAGCTTCTCTAAGGTAAATTATGCCTTATTTTCTTGTTGCATAACCATAGTGCAAGTGTTGTTAAACCTAAAACTAGGTTAGGACAAGCAGGGCATTTGTGGTTTTATCTGGATTAGCATGTCGGTTTAAACATCTAGTATAGATTATGGAGTCTGGTACATAAACAGTAATTAATATGTTATTTAGGTGAGAGTTTTGCATCCAATTTTCTTTCAGGCCATAATTTGCAGTCTGTTTTTCAAGATTTATAAACTTCTGTACCAGAGTCAACACAACATGTTCTTTTAAAGAAATAAAAATAAAATTATATATATATATATATATATATATATATATATATATATATATATATATATATATATATATATATATATATATATATATAAAATCATAAGTGAATTGCATTCAAAAATTAAATTTTTAAGTGAAAATGTAAATCTTGTCAATTTCAATGAAATGGTCACCCAAAGCAAGGGGATTTCAGTCTGAAGCCCAAGTCAGTTAAAAGGTCTGAAATGTGTATAACCCAGTGTTAGAACACTGACCTATGTATACAAGTGTCTTTGTTAGATGTTCTCTGAGTTAACTAGCATGTTACCTAATTAACCTTTTGTCACCAATTATTGTTAACAGGTGAGGGTCCATGATTACTATAAATATAGGTAGCATAGGCACAAGTTTGTCATTCCTGAATGTTAGGGAGAAGAAAATGGCAAAATATGCTCAGTTAAGCTGAGAAAAAAGACAGTCTGTAATTACTTTAAGAAATGAAGGCCAATCTTTAAGATAAATCTCAAGAACTTTGCAAGTCTCTGTAACTGCTGTGGCCAAGACCATCAAATGATTTGAAGAAACTGGCACTCCTGAGGACCGAACAAGGTCAGGCAGGCCAAGGGTGACCTCAGAATCGGAGAACAAGTTCATTTGAGTCACAAGTCTGCGAAACCGGCGATTAACTGCCCCTGAAATACAAGCTCAGCTAAATGCTACTAGAAGTACAGATGTTTCAACATCAACTGTTCAGAGAAGATTGTGTGAAGCTGGCCTAACTAGAAGAATTGCTGCAAAGAAACCATTGTTAAGAGTGCAGAATAAGAGGAAGATACTTGCCTGAGCCAAAAAACACAGATTCTGGACGATTGAGGAGTGGAAGTCGGTCTTATGGACTGAAGAGTCAAAATTTAAAATATTTGGGTCCAACCGCCGAGTATTTGTAAGACGCAGAGAGGATGAGCGCATGATTTCTGCATGTGTGGTTCCCACTGTCAAGCATGGAGGAGGCAGTGTCATGGTCTGGGGTTGCTTTGCTGGTGAGAAAGTTGGTGATCTTTACCAAGTCCATGGCAAGCTCAACCAGCATGGATATTATAGCATACTTCAGAGGCATACCATTCCATCATGATTACGGCTAGTTAGGCAGTCCTTCATTCTTCAGCAAGATAATGACCCGAAACATACCTCAAAGTTGTGCAAGAGCTATCTGGCGAAGAAGGAAAGTGAAGGACAACTCAATCTAATGATCTGGCCTGCCCAGTCTCCAGACCTCAATCCCATAGAACTTGTATGGGATGAACTGGACAAAAGAGTCAAAGCACAACTACCTACAAGTGCCCTACATCTCTGTGGATTGCTGCAGAAGAGCTGGGAAGACATGTCTGGTGATTTCCTGCTGAAACTTGTTAGCCGAATGCCTCGTGTTTGTGAGGCTGTTATTAAGGCAAAGGGTGACTATTTTGAGGAATCCAAGATTTAAAGACTATTTTCAATTTTCTTGAACATTGCTTTGATACTCCTTATGTTTTGTATATTGCAACATGTGTTTTCATTTTCAAGTATTTACAGAAACGTATACGACGTAAAAAACCTAGTTTCCAGTAAGTGTGCAACGACCACATTGCTCCAAGCCTGGAGTCCACAGGTGCCACTACTCCACAGGTTACCAGATGAGTACCCAACTCCTTTTTTGCTTCATGACTTTTACTGTTTATTATTAGATTCACAACAGTTAGTGGTATTTTTGTTACCCAAGCTTTGTGGACATTTACTGAATTGTGATGCTGAATCTTTCCTGACTTCTGGACTTTTAATGATAATATTGTTTCCCATTTATTATTGTTATTATTATTATTATTATGCATCAAGGGGAAAGCAAAAAAAAAAATGAAGTTATTATTTTTGTCACTGTGGTCATGTGTACCTACATGGTACGTTAATTTCCGATTTGTGTGGGGTTTTCTTTACATGGCACATAGTTTGACAGTGTCTGATATGAGATTCACCGAGTTCCTTATTTATATATAATTTTTTTCTGTCATTCCCTTTGTGTCAATACTGTTCAGTTTTATACAATTTATAATTTTTGTGCTGTGTACTGCTGTTATGTGCAAACGTGGTTGTCTGGGGTTTGCACACTCCGGTGTATAGAACTTTCCTTGCATTGGGCTGTGTGAATGTCTGTTAGCAGCTGTATATTATCTTTAGGTATTATTTACTATTTTGATTGGACCTGAGGTCACTCACAGTTGTGCAATTTATAATTCGTATAATTGATTAATTGCAATTTGATCACCCAGTATTTTAGTTTATTTATTATTTTATTTTATTTATTTTTCTTTTTGAGGAACACAGTACATGCTCATTGCTTGGTGTACATTTACAGCACAGAATACAACTGTTATGGATAAAATATCAGCTTGTAGTTTTATTTGTGCTGGACTCTGGGTCTGATTTATTTCATTAACCTGCTTTAATTTTATTTTCTCTTGTTGTTAAATCTCTAGCTATACGGCATCTGCCAATTGATCTTTAACCACCATGTTTGTTTGTTTATTTATTTCTCTGGATTTTGGATCTCTGTATGGAAAGTACAATGAACCTAATTATTGTCTCTCCAACTACTATAGCACTCAGCTGTTAGACTTGGTGTTGGTAATAATGGTACTATTATTACCTACTCATAGAAATTCTGACATTTAACTGATACACATACTTTGTAATCTGCATTTTTTTCTGTGTATGTGTGTATATGTATGTGTGTATATTTATGTGTATGTATGTGTATATGTACATGTGAGTGTGTATATATGTATATGTGTGTATGTATGTATTTGTATATGTGTATGTATATGTAACCATTTCAAGCTTTATATATGTGTTTCCTAGGTCTGCTTATTGTGTATGTAGGAGCATGAGTATCTGAGTGGCACAAGATGGCGCAAGATGCAAACTTCTGTTATTGCAGTTTTTTGGGTGTGCGTACCTCTCGTTTGGGGAGGTGTTAAGAGGGTGGGTGGCTCCTCTTCCATAGGAACTGGGGTGGGACGAACAACCAATATTGAGGTTGTCGTGGAATTATAATTTTTTTATAATTTTTTTTTTTCTTCACAAACACCTATATGTCCTTGCAATATGCAACTCTTCAGTACTCCGAAAGGGGGGATATGTTCTCTTATCCAGTATTTATTTATTTTTCACCCTTATTAATGAATGGTAGATAGAAGGGTTTCCGCGGGCGAGCGCCCTATTAACTTTATCACTTGGAATGTTAAAGAGTTCAACCACCCAGTTAAAATAAATAAAGTACCAAGTCATCTTTTACATCTAAAGGTGGGCATAACTTTCCCTCAGGAAACTCATTTTCACACCAATGATCAATTTTGTATTTATAGGAGATGGTTGTGGTAGCTGTTCACTCTAAATTTCATTCCAAATCCAGAGGGGCAGCAATATTAATTCATAAAGATACTCTTTTTACCGTTAACCAAGTAATCGCTGACTCTAATGGAAGGTATGTGATCGTGACAGGCAATCTCTGTAATACCCCGGTGATTCTGGCCAACATTTACGCTTCCAATTGGGATGATAGCCAGTTTATTTCTAAATTACTTTCATCCTTGCCAGACATTCACACCCACCATGTAATCCTTGGAGGTGATTTTGATTGTGTGCTTAACCCTTGTCTTGATTGCTCATCTACAAAACCCACCTCTCTTTCTAAATTGCCTTAGCCTTACATTCCTTCCTTGACCAGTATAGTGTATCGGACCCATGGAGATTTATGTTTCCTACCGCTAGGGACTAGTCTTTCATTTCTCCTGTCCACCACTCTTTCTCCCGCATAGACAATTTCCTGCTGGACAATAGACTTCTTTAATTGGTTAAAACCTGCTCCTATCACAGCATTGTGATCTCTGACCATTCCTCTGTATCAGTAGAGCTATCTATCCCTGACTGTTCTTTTTCTCAGAAGACCTTGCGGCTAAACCCCGTCATGCTTTTCGATGGAGAATTTGTCCGGTTTATTTCTTCTGAAATAATTTTTTTCATTGAAACTAACTCCAGCCCAGAGATCTCCAATTACACCTTATGGGAAGCCCTCAAAGCTTATCTGTATGGGTAAATAATCTGTTACAACTCTAGAGTAAAAAAGCAAAAATCTGCCAGACTTACTGAATTTACTGACCTTATTTTACAACTTGATAAGCGTTACGCTTCTTCACCTACACCTGACCTATTTAAGAAGCGTCTTCAAGTACAGACTGAGTTTGACCTGCTGTCCACTAAATATGCTGAGCAGCTGCTTCAAGTCCTGTCACACTGCGTATGAATTTGGAGACAAAGCCAGTAAACTCTTAGCCCGTCAGGCTCGCCAATCTGCTGCCGCAGCTTTAATTACCAAGATTAACACCTCTGCAGGCCCCTCAACGGTTAATCCATGAGACAAATAATGAATTTGTAAAGTTCTATACTGAACTTTATACATCTGAATTTGCTGATGATCCTTCTTTATTTAATTCTTTCTTTCATAACCTTAATATTCCTACTGTTGACCAACAGTCCAAAACCGCTCTGGAGGAACCAGTCTCTCCCAGAGATAGAACAAGCCATCAGATCTATGCAAAACAGCAAATCCCCTGGTCCGGATGGATTTCCTGTGGCATTTTACAAGAAATTCTCTGCTTCTCTTTCCCCGCTGCTGTCTTATGTTTTCAGAGATTCATTCTCTTCAGGACTTCTAGACTTTCTCAAGGTTCTATATTTCTTCTACTAAAGAAAGAGAAGGATCCCCTAAACTGCAGTTCATATAGGCCGATCTCTCCTCCACGCCGATTTTAAAATCCTCTCTAAGGTCCTGGCCCATCGTCTCAAATGGGTTCTTCCCTCTTTAATCTCATTAGATCAAACTGGTTTTATACAGGGAAGAAACTCTTTCTTTAATGTATGCACACTATTCAATATAATTTACTCCTCCTCATCCAAATTGCCCCCAGAAATCCGTGTCTCTTGATGCTGAAAAAGCATTTGACTGCATCGAATGGAATTACCTTTTTGCCACTCTTGAAAAATTTGGCTTTGGCCCTAATTTTATATCATGGATTAAACTGCTGTATGCATCCCGTCCGCGTCTGTTTGTACTAGTAATACACAGTCAGAGTACTTCTCACTCCATCGGGGGACAAAACAAGGCTGCCCTGTTTGCTGTTGCTATTGAACCTCTGTCCATCTCTCTGCATCACTCTCAAGGATTTGAAGGAATCATATGGGGAGATCAAGAGCACAAAGTATCTTTATATGCGGATGACCTCCACCTATATATTACAAACTCAATCTCTTCCCTTCCACATGTTTTGTCATTTTTGGACTAATTGGGGACACTCTCTGGTTACAAACTAAACTTACATAAAAGTGAACTATTCCCTATTAATACATCTGCCTTGCACCTACCCTCTACACTCTGCCGCTTTTAAGAAGGTGTTTGTTAGTTTCAAATACTTGGGCATATCAGTCACACCTGCGTTTTCCTCCCTCTTTGAGGCTAATTTCACACCACTGCTTGAACGCAGTCGTCACAATCTTGCCCGCTGGTCTGCTCTGCCCTGTCACTTGCTGGTCATATCAACCTGATTTTTAAAACGAGCATGCTTCCCAGATTTCTGTATCTCTTCCAGAATATCCCAATTTTCATTACCAAAAGTTTCTTCAACTCGCTTGACAAAATGATCTCTTCATTTTTATAGGAAAATAAAGTTCCTCGTATTCGAAAAGTATTTCTTCAAAGACTTAAACATTTGGGTGGCATGGCTTTATCAAATTTTCTTTTTTATTATTGGTCAGCCAATATTCATAAACTCACGTATTGGACAGAACACAACTCTGGATCTGGAAGCCTCCTGTCGATCATCCTCCTTATGTGCCTTGGCTTGCTCTTCCATCCCTGTATGTGCAAGTCAATCTAGCTCCAGCACACTCTTAAAATCTGGTCTCAATTTAGACGACACTTTGGCCAACAGAGAGTCTCCATACTTACTCCAACCACTCTAAACACTTATTCATACCCTCTCAAATGGATTCAGCTTTTCAAATTTGGCGTTCAAACAGGGCCAAAGCAGTTAGAGACTTATATTTTGATAATGTGTTTGCCTCATTTGAACAGCTCTCCCTGAAATTTAATTTAACTCGTTCACACTTTTTTTTTCGCAATTTACAAATTAGACATTTTACCTAAAGATTATTTAGTCAATTTCCATCCTTGCCTCCTGGAACCCCTATTGACAGTTTGCTGGAGCTGAACCCCAATGGTGGAGGTCTGATATCTAAAATCTACAATATTATTTCTGACTTGAGTCCTCAGTTATTAGCAACAATGAAGACACTCTGGGAGCAGGATCTGAGCATCACTTTTTCAGATGACCAATGGGAGTCTGTTCTAGCTTGTGTACATTCTTCTTCCCTTTGTGTTAGACATGGGCTTATCCAATTTAAAATTCTACATCGTACTCATCTGACTAAAGAAAAAGCTAGCTAAAATATATCCCGATACTGACCCAGCCTGTAAGAGATGCAAACAGACTCCTGTCTGTTTAATCCACATGTTCTGGTCCTGTCCCGGACTGGCTACATTTTGGATTTCTCTTTTTGAAACCTTATCCCTAATTTTCCATTTAAGTATTGATCCCCACCTACTAATTGCAATCTTTGGAGTTCTACCAGCAGACACAGCTCTACAAAAAACCCAGTCTGATGCCATAGCTTTTTCATCCCTACTGGCAAGGCGCCTGATACTTTTGAATTGGAAGCAAGCTGCCCCACCCTCTCACACACAGTGGATCAGGGAGGTTATGCAACATCTGAAATTGGAGCAAATTAGGTTTACACTGAGAGGTTCCAAAGACAAGTTTCACAAGGTGTGGTTGCCCTTCATGGAATACTTTGAGAACTTACATATCCAAACTTGGACATAGGTCAACATATCTCTTGTGTCTATATGTTTCCCTTTTTTAATTTATTTTAATTGTTATTTACTGATTTAATTTACTCTTTCTTTTCCTCATGAGTCAAGGAGTATTGTATTATCATCTTATGATTTGTTGAATGTAATTATATATGTATGATCCTTACCTAGGTGTTATCCTTACCATACTTAAATATGTTTAACATTATTTTCTTTTCTGTTCTAAACTAAAAGCTGATAATAAAAAAAAAATATTTTAAAAAAGGGTTCTGGTCCTTAAATACTCTCTCTTCTCATTCGTCTGCCAAATCGACAACGAGCTGATAGTAGTATGGAGCTGTGATATCTACTAAAATGATTTGCAATGAAAATTACTACTTGCGGTTGGCCTCTAGCACTCGCAAGTTTCAAGGGAAAACCTGCAATGTCGCAGCCCTGTGAAAGTTTTATGAAACACAAATTGCAACCTGTGAGGGGTCTGCGACAGCGATTCCTAGCAAATCACTTTTATGAAACAGGCCCCAGTCTGGATTTCTGGGTGACATAATGCTTCGGCCAAAAGGTGGTCACAATTTTACAAGTCTGACATAACACTAAAGGTGTAGGTAAACCTCATTATATTATCTAAAAAATAAAAAAAGTATTGTTTTCCCATGAGATTTAATATGGGTTCTGCAGCAGGATTTAAAGTTGTAGTACTAATACATGCAGTGTTTTAAAAAAGCTCTACAGTACAGTATTTGGTATATTAATATAAATATGTGCTTATTCACACCCTGCAAGGTATACCGTAATGTGTGTTGTGGGGAATATTATTTGATAGCCTAAGACTAGCAGCATACAGGTATGCTTACGTATTTTAGCATCATTTTCAGTTCTATTAATATATTGTGCAAATACACTGTATTTTGTATTTCAAGTAAAAACAACAACAAAATGTTACTACAGGTGTTTTCCCATATAAGAACATAAGAACATAAGAAAGTTTACAAACGAGAGGAGGCCATTCGGCCCATCTTGCTCGTTTGGTTGTTAGTAGCTTATTGATCCCAAAATCTCATCAAGCAGCTTCTTGAAGGATCCCAGGGTGTCAGCTTCAACAACATTACTGGGGAGTTGATTCCAGACCCTCACAATTCTCTGTGTAAAAAAGTGTCTCCTATTTTCTGTTCTGAATGCCCCTTTTTCTAAACTCCATTTGTGACCCCTGGTCCTTGTTTCTTTTTTCAGGCTGAAAAAGTCCCTTGCGTCGACACTATCAATACCTTTTAGAATTTTGAATGCTTGAATTAGGTCGCCACGTAGTCTTCTTTGTTCAAGACTGAACAGATTCAATTCTTTTAGCCTGTCTGCATATGACATGCCTTTTAAGCCCGGAATAATTCTGGTCGCTCTTCTTTGCACTCTTTCTAGAGCAGCAATATCTTTTTTATAGCGAGGTGACCAGAACTGCACACAATATTCAAGATGAGGTCTTACAAGTGCATTGTACAGTTTTAACATTACTTCCCTTGATTTAAATTCAACACTTTTCACAATGTATCCGAGCATCTTGTTAGCCTTTTTTATAGCTTCCCCACATTGCCTAGATGAAGACATTTCTGAGTCAACAAAAACTCCTAGGTCTTTTTCATAGATTCCTTCTCCAATTTCAATATCTCCCATATGATATTTATAATGTACATTTTTATTTCCTGCGTGCAGTACCTTACACTTTTCTCTATTAAATGTCATTTGCCATGTGTCTGCCCAGTTCTGAATCTTGTCTAGATCATTTTGAATGACCTTTGCTGCTGCAACAGTGTTTGCCACTCCTCCTACTTTTGTGTCGTCTGCAAATTTAACAAGTTTGCTTACTATACCAGAATCTAAATCATTAATGTAGATTAGGAATAGCAGAGGACCTAATACTGATCCCTGTGGTACACCGCTGGTTACCACACTCCATTCTGAGGTTTTTCCTCTAATCAGTACTTTCTGTTTTCTACATGTTAACCACTCCCTAATCCATGTACATGTGTTTCCTTGAATCCCAACTGCGTTCAGTTTGAGAATTAATCTTTTGTGCGGGACTTTGTCAAAAGCTTTCTGGAAATCTAAATAAACCATATCATATGCTTTGCAATTATCCATTATCGATGTTGCATCCTCAAAAAAATCAAGCAAGTTAGTTAGGCACGATCTCCCTTTCCTAAAACCATGTTGACTGTCTCCCAGTACCCTGTTACCATATAGGTAATTTTCCATTTTGGATCTTATTATAGTTTCCATAAGTTTGCATATAATAGAAGTCAGGCTTACTGGTCTGTAGTTACCTGGTTCAGTTTTGTTTCCCTTTTTGTGGATCGGTATTACGTTTGCAATTTTCCAGTCTGTCGGTACCACCCCTGTGTCAAGAGACTGCTGCATGATCTTGGTTAGCGGTTTGTAAATTACTTCTTTCATTTCTTTGAGTACTACTGGGAGGATCTCATCCGGCCCAGGGGATTTGTTTATTTTAAGAGCTCCTAGTCCCTTTAACACTTCTGCCTCAGTTATGCTAAAGTTATTTAAAACTGGATAGGAACTGGATGACATGTGGGGCATGTTGTCAGTATCTTCCTTTGTAAAAACTTGTGAAAAGTAATCATTTAACATATTTGCTATTTTTTTTTCTTCCTCTACGATTTTGCCATTTGTATCTCTTAAACATTTAATCTCCTCTTTGAATGTTCTCTTGCTGTTGTAATATTGGAAAAACATTTTGGAATTGGTTTTAGCCCCCTTAGCAATGTTCATTTCTATTTCTCTCTTGGCCTTTCTAACTTCCTTTTTGACTTGCATTTGCAGTTCTGTGTACTCTTTCTGTGTACTTTCTTTTTGGTCCTTTTTTAATGCTCTGTAAAGTGCCTTTTTTCGCTGAATATTTTTTTTAATTGATCTATTAAACCATTTTGGCAATTTAGTTTTACATTTAGATTTGTCTACTTTAGGGATATAATTGTTTTGCGCCTCTAGTACTACGTTTTTGAAGAACAACCATCCTTCTTCTGTGGGTGTTTTCTCTATTTTACTCCAATCTACTTCTGTTAGTCTCTGTTTCATGCCTTCATAGTTTGCTTTTCTAAAATTGTAAACCTTAGCTTTAGTCTTTACTTTTGAGGATTTAAAAAACACTTCAAATGAGACCATGTTGTGGTCTGAGTTTGCCAGTGGTTCTCTGACCTCTGTTTTAGTTATTCTATCTTCGTTATTTGAAAAGACTAAATCAAGGCATGCCTCCCCTCTAGTGGGTGCCTTCACAAATTGTGTTAGGAAGCAGTCATTTGTCATTTCCACCATTTCTATTTCATCCTTCGCGCTACCCACCGGGTTTTCCCATTTTATTTGGGGGAAGTTGAAATCCCCCATTAGTATGGCTTCTCCTTTGCTACACACATTTCTAATGTCATTGTATAACAGATTATTGTGCTCACCGTCTGAATCTGGCGGTCTATAGCATGCTCCTATTATTATGCCTTTTGAATTTTTGTCTGTTATTCTGACCCATATTGATTCGGTTTTATTTTCTTTGTCCAGGTTTAACACCTGGGCTTCAAGACTGTTTCTTATGTATAGCGCTACCCCTCCTCCTCTTCTGTCCTGCCTGTCTTTCCTATACAGTGTATACCCACAAATATTATATTCGTCCCCATCACTCTCAGATAACCACGTTTCTGTAACACCTATCACATCATAGTTACCTGTTAGTGCAGTAGCTTCAAGTTCTAGAATTTTGTTTCTGATACTTCTAGCATTTAGATAAACACATTTAATGGTTGTCTTACCTGAGTTGTTGTTCTTGTTTTGATGCGGTCTCCCTTCTGTTTTTTTGTTGATTTCTCCCCCCTTCCTTTCTAGTTTAAATGCTTCCGAACCTGCTCGAGGATCTTTTCTCCAAGTAGACTAGTTCCCTTGTTATTTAAATGCAGTCCATCCCGTCTATACAGATAGTCCTCGTTGTAGAAAGTGGTCCAATGATCAAGATAGGTGAAGCCTTCCCGTGTGCACCACGTCTTCAACCATTGGTTTTGATTTATTATTTCCAGCTGTCCATATGGTCCTTTGCAAGGTGCGGGTAGTATACCAGAAAATACCACAGTTTTGGTTTTCTCTTTTAATTTCCTTCCTAGCTCTCTGAATTTGTTTTGCAGGGATTTTGGTCTGTCTCTTCCAATGTTGTTTGTACCGATGTGGACGACTACTACCGGGTCGTCTCCTGTTCGTTCTAGGAGCCTGTCCACGTTTTCAGTGATGTGCTTGACCGAGGCTCCCGGAAGGCAGCACACTGTTGTAGTAAGGGGGTCCAAACTGCGAACTGAACTTGCTGTGTTTCTCAATATGGAGTCCCCAACAATCATGACCTCCCTTCTTTTTGCTGTCTGGTCACCACTGTCAATGGGGTCCTGGATGTTGTTCCTTTCATTCTCTTTCATTTTCTATGCACACAGTCCTAATTCAGCTTTTTGCCATGTCAAAGCCACTTCAGCTATAGAGTTGTGAAAATATAGGAATGGTTCTGACAATTTTTTGGTCTTCAAATTAGCGAGTCATCCATCACCCCACCACCACATCCTCTGTAGACATCTTGATAGAGGTGTTAGCGTGCTTGTGGCTTTCAGCAAAGCATCTGGTTGAAAAAACTGAGTTGCACATCTCTAATTAAGAACTTCTTTACTATTAGCTGAATAAGAGTTTGCTGACATACGTCAAGACATGTTTGCCAACATTACTATACTTGCAAACAGCATTTTACATTGTAAAGTTCACATAGCATCAGACTTAATTTCAGTCAAGCAAACATGTCTTATTTTTTTGTTAGTCAGTTGCATTGGAAATGATATGGAAAATCTTTGTAGAGCTCTAATTGTACAGAAGAAAATGTAAAGCATAGATGTGCCACAGTGACTCACAGGAAACGTGTGTGTGTCAAATGTGGTAACTCTAGTCCAGGAAAACCCACATAGCATGAATGTAACCATGGTTGCAATGTTTACTGTAAGTTCCTAGGTGGAACTTGGTGTCATTTGATGCCAGGCTGTTTTCAAAAGAACCTTGAGACACACCAGAGGCATTCGCAGTTTTTTAGGGAAACTAAGTCTTATCCTATAAAATAATGATGATGCATAATTTATATTATGGACACAGTCACATTTGATATCATTTTAGCTTTTAAAATAATAAAAAAAAAACTACTAGCTCTGGTATTTTACTGTATTTAGTAAAAACTACAACAATTTCTGGAAGAGTAATGATATACAGACTGTTTCTAGTTGTAGTTTAACCATTATACACACAATCCACCCACCCATGAAAGCAAAATATAAATAATATATAGTGAATTTGGTATGTCACACTTAAAATGTGTCCTTATTTCTGGGAAACCACTTCTTCAATTGTGATGGATGGCTGGTTTCACAGACCTTGCTTTGTACTCCACAATGTAATTATATAAATTATACACAAGTGTTGAAGTCAAGCGATTCATATGTCTACCTATCTATCTGTCTAATCTAGCTACTGACCACCTACTACGTACAGTAAATGTATTGCAAGGATAACAATTGCAGGTGTTTCCTCAGCTTTTCCACAAAAAATGGTATACTCACACCACAGTAAAAAAATATAAACTCGTAGTACTTCGAATTAACGCCTCCCTCGAATATCCGCTTTTTAATAGAGCCATCCTCGAATAAACCCCCCTCTCAATAAGAAACGTAAAGGTTTTTTTTTTTTTTTTTTTTTTTGTACCCTTGCTCCAAAAATAAATAAACGCGCAACTGTGGCTCTGTGCATGTGACGCCCCGAAGAGACTGCAGCCTCAATCCAGCATGTAATACAAACTAATGTACACACACCTTAGTAAAAAAAAAAATATATATATATATATATTTTATGGTACAGTCCCGAAAGACAACACAAGATGAACTACTTACAGCACAGCAGTCCTTCAAATTATTATTTTTTTTTTGTCCAGCAGAGTTCAGTGCCAAAACAGCAGGGGATAAAACAAAGGCTGTCTGTTTACCTCGTCCTCAGCTTGGATGGTGAAAACTTAAACTCAGAGGGACTAGAGCTTTGCCGGTCACTCTAAGCACTATCCGAAAGCTGGCTGAAGATATATGCTTATAGGGAGTTTAGTTGTTTATATATATATATATATATATATATATATATATATATATATATATATATATATATATATATATATATATATACAAATAAATAAAAACTTGCTTGCTATCTATGAGAAGATTTAGTTTCGGTTTCTCTTACAGAGAAATTACAAACAAGCAGGTAATTTGCAGTGAGAAAAAAAAAAAAGAGTAGGATATATTTTAGTTTTAACAGAAATCAAACCGATATTCAGAGGTAATATTTTTCGTTAAGAAAAATATAAATATAATAATAGGCTCTCGTTAACTGTCAGTAAATGTTCTGTACTCAAACCCAAAAACACACAAGTATATTGCTGCAAATCGGAGCCTCTCATGGCGCCGCTTCTAAAATGTCTTAAATCATGTAATGAAATATTGCAGCGTTTGTAAATCATAGTATTGTTAATAAAGGCCGCACTCATTTAAGGGCCGCAGTCATTTTGATCAATTTAAAATAAATGCTGCGGTGCCAAAAATGTGTATATATATATATATATATATATATATATATTATATATATATATATATATATATATATATATTATATATATATATATATATATATATATATATATATATATATATATATATATATATATATATATATATATATATATATATATATATATATATATATATATATATATCAATCAATCTTTATTTTATAAAGCGCCTTTCCTAGCGGACCACCATCACAGAGCAGTTTACAAGATGCAGTAACAAGAAGAAAATTTATAACACTTTAAATACAGAGAAATGCATAATACATGATATAGTAGCATAATACATGAAATAGCAGCAACAAGAAGAGCATGGCAAGCAAGAGAGATCAAGTGGGTCTTGACAGTTGATTTAAAGCAAGTGATGGTGGGAGCGTGATGCACCAAAGCTGGGAGAGAGTTCCAAAGTGAGAGCCATGAAGCTAAACGAGCATTCTCGAAGTGTGGTGCACTTTTGCTTGGGGATAACTAACAGGCCATAGTCGGAGGACCTCAGCTTGCGGACTGGGACATAGTGGGTCAGCAGGTTGAGGAGGTACTCGGGACCTATGTGATGAAGGGCATTGTAGGTGAGCAGGACAGTTTTGAAAGGGGGTGATGTGATCACATTTTTTACATCTGGTAAGGATCCTGGCAGTGGCGTTCTGAACTAGCTGCAGTCGGTTTATGGTGTGTACCGGGAGATAAAGAGTTACAGTAGTCGAGTCAAGAGGAAACAAATGCATGGCAGTGTCTCCTCATCCGGGAGGGAAAGGTAGGGACGGACATTGGAGATGTTTCGAAGATGGTTGAAGGAAGATTTGACCATGGAGGAGATGTGGACATCAGAGGTTGCTGTCAAGAAGTAAACAAGGTTTTGTATTGTGGGGGAAGGTAGCAGAAGTCAGTTTCCAAGGTTCAGGGTCGCTATATTGAGATTCTTAAGTTGAGTTTTATTCTACTAGAAGGAGTTCAGATTTGCTGGTGTTAAGCTGAAGAAAATTGGCAGACACCCAGGCCTCGATGTCTTGAATGCAATGCGAGACCCGTATCATGGCAGAGGGGCTTCCAGGGTCGAGTTTTAAATAGAGCTGGGTGTCTTCAGTATAGGAGTGAAACATGAGGCTGTGTTGGCCAAGGGAAGCGTGTAGATATTGAAAAGAGTGGTGTCTCCAAGAACAGATCCTTGGCGGACACCACAAGTGACTGGGTTTGCGATACCACTGCATTCAGCATAGAAAACAGACTGCATGCGTCCGGATAGGTAAGAGGACATCCAGGAGAGACAGGTTCTAGAGATTCCAGCATACCTCTGAAGGTGGTCAAGAAGAGTGCCATGGTGTCAAAAACCGCTGTTAGGTCAAGGACGACAAGCACAGAGGGAGCACCAGCATCAGCATTAAGCAGGAGATCATTCACAGTCCGGAGCAGAGCAGTTTCAGTACTGTGATGCGGCTGGAAGCTAGACTGTAGGGATTCAAGCAGATTGTTATCCGTGAGATGTTTCATCAGCTAACTGGCTACAGCCCTTTCAAGAGTTTTGGAGATAAAAGGGAGATTGGAGATGGAACGTAAATTGGATAAGTCAGCTGGGTCGAGGGAGGGTTTTTTGAGTACCGGCGTAACTCTGGCAAGCTTAAGGGTAGCAGGAACCGAGCCTGAGTCCAGGGACATGTTGAAAGTGTGCATAATGGAAGGAGCAAGATCAGAAGCAGAGAGACAGACAAGGTTATTCGGCCAGGGGGTACGTGGCTGTAATTTATTCCAACAATAAGCCGGAGACACCAGCAATGGAGAGAAAGAGGAGAGGCAGGAGAGGTGACCGAAAGAGAGTCAAAGTGGTAAAGTAGTAGACTGGGTTTGTTGTAGGAGACCGTAGAATAGATGTTGTCAGTTATAGTCTGAGAATATCCTTCAGTATGTGCTTTGGATTCCCTAACAGTTAAATGTTTATGCAGTTAAATACTATGATAAGAGGAACCAAAATAAGAGGTGATTATTAGCTGGGAGAAAGTTAGGGCTGGGACAGTGCATCGATGCATCGAATCTTTGGAATAACCATCGATGGTTGAAAAAAGAACGCATTAATAGGGCCGTTTTTTATTAGGACCAGCAAAATGTAAATCTGCACTCTTATTCCTTGCCTTTCCTTTGGTTCCTTTAAATAATAATAATAATAATAATAATAATAATAATAATAATAATAATAATAATAATAATAATAATAATAATTATTAAAAAAAAAAAAAACCTCCCGCCCACTACACAGCATGTATGTTTTCAGATTAAGCGTTACAAAAAGAAAACTTAGAGGGACTAGAGGTTGGCTGCATTTCAGGAGATTTTGCTAGTTAAATTGTCAATTTAATTTTAAATAATGCCGTCAGATGTTTGGAAGTGTTTTTTTTTTTTTTTTTTTTTTTTTTTTTTATATAAAGAACTAAATGGAAAGGTAAAATGAGCTTTTTTGGCAATACCACCAAAAAAAAAAACACTATCGTCCAAGCCCTAGAGAAATTTAATATGCTAGCATATTATGTATTTAATTAATTAATTAATTCTTAACAGATGCCCTTGTCCAGGGCTACTTACGTTTGTTACAAAATATCGTTATGGATAAGAGCAGTTATAAAATACAGCAGCGATAGTTCAAGAAAGAAAATATAACGGCAAACTTTAGGAGAGCAAATGAGTGCTTGGAACATATTTAAAATGTGTTATGGATCACTGTAAGGTCTCTCTTAATAAAAACTAAATTAGTAGGGCTAAACAATCCATAAATATTATTCTTTTTAGTAATATAAAAACATGGAATAACCTAAAGTACAGGGTTACTGTTCATTCAGAAAGAAAATATTACTTTCATTGTACTTTAATAGTTTTAATATTACATTTTTTTTCTTTTGGTGGATATATAACAACTTATTAAAATGCCATAATCCTTCTTTCTTAGATCCACGTTTTTAGCCTACTGTTATAATACATTGTTTTTAGAAGTTCTATTTACTGTACACAAGATACAGTATCTGTACAAACACATATAAACACTGTCTGTATCCTTCTATGTAGACCATCCCAAGTGGAATAATAATTTCAGTTCTTCTCACTCTTTGACTCCCTTGTATAACCTGGAAATTAGAAAATCATTAACAAATAGCTTTGCTTCTCTAGTGCAGCACATGACTGTGTACAAGGTCTGACCCTCTCCTTATCAGTAATGGCAAGCCCATTTCCAGGAGTCCCTTATCTATCTGCCATGCCAGGGACGGTTCATTGGCTCACAATGTCATGTTTTGACACTTGTGTCTGAAAGGCCCTTTTAAATTTGATAACAATTAAAAAGAACTTTGGCATTTATTACAGTATATAAATGGGTTTCTTTCACTTCACTTCAAGACAACACCATCAAAGCCAACAATTCAGCATGTGCACTTATTCATTAAGGACATATTCCCAGGTAAAGCTGCGGAACATCTGTTCTGTAGTCTAATTAGGACTAATTCCTGTGGAAATTGTATGGATATGGCATTGTGGTTGAAAAATGAGTTTTTCAGTCAATAATGAGGAATTTTATACTGAAGAGGAGAATGTTACTCCAAGTAACTCCTGGACCCTGGTGAGTCAGCAGTTTTATCTGTATCCTGTTTACAGTGTTTAATGAAAACCCCTAAATATATGTATATGTGTTGTTGTTTCATGAACATTTTAAGACTTTTATTTAGAATATGATTTTTGTTTCTGTTATTTATAGTGACTGTGCAATATGCAGATTAAGGCATTGTTCGTGTAAAACCACTACATGAGAGGTTCATAAACAAAGGTTGAGTTGCTATATAACACAAAATATTTTAAGAAATAAGTTTGTACATTTACATTAAAATTCTTAAAAGCTGAGTACATTAACTAATTTTCTTACTTGGTAAGTGATTAAATGCACCAGCTTGTATGAGTTTGTAAACCCGCTGCCAGCACCTTTCACTTTGACCTGTAACTGTAAGATGGCCGCCATACAGGGATCATGTAACCTTTTGATTTACAGACGATAAAGACCTAATGTCGATAAAGACCTCTGTGATTCTTTAGCATAGTTTGATCGTTTTTGATAATGTATAATTAGACATTGGTTCTTGTAGTATTTACTTTAGTCTAGTAGACAATCATCAAGGTAGAGCCATACTGGGTTATGTTTATGCAGTCTTGGAAATATTTGTTTACTTGGTGTAATTGTGGACCAATGCCCTGGTCAACAGTACTATAACCACTTTATAGTTTCATGCCAAAAGTCAATTTAGTTTGAGTGATTTCTGCTTATATTACAAGGGAGTCTAGCATAGTTTGCGGGATAAAGCATAAGCCATGGATACAGATTCCCCTCTCTCAAATAAGTTACAGTCCTGCTACAGTAGGTCTCAGTTGTACAATACCTGGAACAGAGTGTTGGGAAACAGGCTCTATGCACACTACACTGGAGGAAAAACAGTCCTTCATATGAAATGATACATTTGTATTTGATAATTTACTGTGTATACTATATTAGATTTGTTCTGATGTATTAAAAAAAAAAAAAAAAAAAAAAAAAAAAAGAAAAAAAAAAAAAACAATAGCCTACATTGTAAATAAAGAATAATAATTTCATTACTTTAGAATTTCTAATGATAAAAATAATCCTTCCTTTGTGGCAATAAAAAAGACCTGCAAATCATAAAATCATGCAGTGTCCACTATGACCACTGTCATAGAATAAAAAAGGAGAAAAAGTCCACCAGAAAGAGATGCGAATTGAAGTCAGTTTGCCAAATTATTGTCCTCAAAGAAAAAAGTAGCAAGTATTTGACACTGGACATAAAGAATAAAAAGCAAAACAGTGTTGATGTGCCACTACCCTGAATCCCTGACTCGTGTTTATTGCTGTCTTGTTTACATGGCATTGGATTAATCTGATTAAAATGAAAGTCAATGCAACATTCTTAGCATTGTCTTGGGCAGCTTTTTATCTGCAGCTAGATTATAAAAAAGCACATTTCATACAGCACCTTGAAACTTAAACTGTACACTGCAAATATTTTTTATATTACAGTACTGAAGACTAAGTACATATTCAACAAGCTTAATTACTAATAAATCATTTTTTAAAATTAGTGTTTAACAAGACCATGATAATCTTATATAATGGGTCATGTTCACACACTGGCTTTACAGTGGATTCCCTATGGGTTGTATTGTGTAGTGAAACACTAATATGCTGTCCCCCCCCCCCCCCAACAGCCTTTAAATAATTATAGCTAAATAGTTCTATAAATCTTACCCATAGTGCACTTCAGTTAGCTACATAGGTCTCAAATGTGCAGCTGTAGCTAACATGTATTTTCATTTTAAAACAGACAGATGGTACAGTAAGTACTATAGTAGGTTAACAAAAGTTTCAAATTGGCTTGCTTTGCCTTCTAAGAAGTTTGCAACTCCTTCACCTCAGCAGTGTCTTCTGGGTCAAAGTATGTATGTCATGAATGCATGTCAGTCAATAGGGGAAGCAGCTGATGAATTATTGAAAGAAAGAAAAAAACAGTGAAAGGGTAGGGACAGTTTTACCATTCAGATGTGATGACCCAGAAAGTGCAAGGCTGTCTTTCTAAAAGCATGGCTTGCAAGATATTTATTTATTTGTGTACAACCAGACTTCCTGTGTCAAAGTAACAAACCGTGTTTACTGAAGCATGTCTTTCTTCCAAAGTGGCACATTTGAGACCAAAGATATTCATGATGTAGAAAATGTATGGAACTATTTTGTTAGCTACAATTACTTTGAGAGTCTTTAGGTTAAAAACTTTTTTTTTTTTGCTGAAATAGTGAGTGTGGCAAGTAATGTTCCAAGCTGAAACAATAATAGAGGATCGTATATGAAACAAAACATAATACTAATAGGATAAGAAAAAAATAACTTGTAAATATTGTGAAAATATAGATGATATCCCTTTAACCCACACATAATTTAAAGACAGTTTAATATCTGTGTGAATAATTAAACAGTGTCTTGAAACAAAACTCATGAGTTAAAGATTTTTTTATTCAGGCACATCGTCTTACTGTATCTTTACAATAACATTACTGAATATTTGCGCAAGAAAATCTTACATTTTAAATTTGCTGTTGGAAATTGCTCTCCTTGTGCTATATAATAGTAAAGCAAGGCCTGTTGCTTTTCAATACGTGAATTTTAACATACCATTATTGTCAGAATAAAACTAAACAAAGTGATGTTATGTACATATTTGTGTGTGTGTTTGTTGTGGGTATGGTTTCCTTTCTCATATGTTTAGTTTCTCAGAAGGAGATACAGCTTACAGCTTTTCTTTTGCTTTCAATTCAGTACACATCCTGTCTCCTTGAAATATGATACAAGTCTGCAGCTATTGAAGCATATTTAAACAAAAATGACAGGTTTCCAAGATTGATACCTTGTGCTGTAAGCTACAGTAACAGATCTGTTTACTGTTCAAATGTTTCATGCTTTTCAGGTAGGGGTTCTATTTTTTATTATGACTGTGCTACTAGATTCTTCCAGTACTAGTTTTAGAGTAGTTAAGCAGTATTAATTTTAGACCCAAAGGTCAGTGGACATGAGTTGTAGTGTAAAAGTTATTATTAATGTGCGTGATTCAAAGATAAGTACTCAGATGTGTTGGGAGCAAAAAAAGTTAATCTGAATTTAATGTTATTTTATTAGATTACCTATGTGTTTGCTTATGTTATCAAGTTTATTGCATAGTGAAAGCATGTTAGTGGTCACAGAGGTATTGACCAGTGTGACAACCACCTTTTGTACCTTTTTTTCTTTATTTTCTATGCAAAGCAGTAAAATGCCTCCTGCATGGTGGATTACTGATACAATAATATATAATTGTGCTCACACGGACGAGATTTACAGTATAATCGTAAATCTCAAAACTACTCACTTCTAAATCTTTTGTAGTCATGGCATTGGATTTTGTATTACTTTAGTATAAATACATGTTAATTTGGATTCATATGTTGTTTTTTTCTGACTTTATGTGAACGAAAAGACACAAAAGCTCGCGTTTTCTCATTGAAAATAGTGATATTTCAAAATCTCACTGTCCTGGTCACAAAAACAAAGTTTGTGGGGAATAATAGCCATTTTCTATACTTTCGAGGCATAAGCAATTAGGAAATAACACTTACTACCCAGGAACAAAAAAAAAAAAAAAAAAATTGTTACACAGTGTTATTAGAACAGTGTACTCTAAGGTTGTTTTTTTTTTATCCACAGTTCTGCTATTCTCTGTAATTTAATTTGTTCAGTGTTGTCTTTTATATAAGGAACTGTTTTAGGACATGATCTCTGGTCTGCAAAACTTGTACAATGTCTGGGTATGACTATTAAACACATACTGTACCAAAAGACAGTGGATTCTAGATTTAACAGGTTAAAGGCTGCCAAGGAAGTCATAACAAGACCCCAATAAACAACATATTCTGTTAGACTTTTCTGGAACTTTGGGGGAAGAAAAAGCACATCAACTCAGTGAGTTAAACAAAGGGCTTGCTAAATGTTCCTCACTTTTTACAAGTGACTGATTTATTTTAATTAACACATTACAACTAGTGTAAACCTGTAAATTTAGCTTATCATCAAAGCACTTTGCCATGCATTGAGAAAAGTTCAAAATGTTTATCTCATGAATCATTTAACCTTTTCTGTGTTGCTTTTGATGCAGTGTTTTTGTTGTCACTGATTCACATACCTTTTGTCTTTTTTAAAAAATTTTGCAGGTCCAAACAATGAACTATGTAGGACAGCTGGCCGGGCAGGTCCTGGTTACAGTGAAGGAACTGTACAAAGGAATCAACCAAGCCACCCTCTCGGGCTGCATTGATGTCATAGTGGTACGACAGGAAGATGGGACCTATCAGTGCTCACCATTTCACGTACGATTTGGAAAGCTGGGGGTGCTGCGCTCCAAAGAAAAAGTGGTGGGTATCTTGAAAGCAAGGGTATGGAAAGTAGGAGCTGCTGTAGAGCATTGGAACTCAGTTGCTTTGTAGATGCTTTCTTTTAGAAAGGGGTTATGTTGCTTTAACGCAGTACACAGCACATATATTTAAGAAAGAAATTCTTCGCCTCACTGAGATTAGCCTACACTGTGTACAAAAAAAAAAAAAAAAATAGGAAATACAAAAGGTGTTGGTTTGTTGTGTCTTGCGTAGGGGCATCCCTTTCAGCTAGGTGCACTGTAGTGTTTTTGTTATGGGAAGCTATTTTAGTAGCTTTTAAAGAACTATAGCTCCAGTGTTATAAAATGCAGGGTACAGTCTGGTTGCACAAGGTATTTGCATAACAGCTCTGCTGCAGTGCATTTTAATTGGGTCGCGTCCAGATCTGGTTGGGCTCTCATAACCTTGACCAGGTTGGATACCTTTTTATTTTCATGCCTTCAGTGATGAAAAATGTTGCCTCCAGTTTTAGACCGGATCAGTTCTGTATGCCTAAAATCTTTTAACTGTAAATTGTCATTGGCACAAAGAAATGAACAAACCCAAGTATGTATTCTTAGGCTGTGTCTTATTGGTTTTAAAATGATAACGGCTGTTTTTGTTTTTCTATTTAGAGGATTAAAAAGCTGAACTCTGGTGTTCTTACCATTCATGTACACAGTATATTTACTTCTATTGTATGTTGCTTAGCAACCGTCCTAGTATGAGGATTAAAACACTGCTTTAAAATATAAATTTGTTTAGGCAAAGAGATATTGTGCTTACGTGTGTTTTTTTTTTTTTTTTTTTTTTTTTTTTCTGAAGATATTGTGCAGTTTATATGCAAGGGCACTTGCAGTAATGAATTAAGTGCCTAACAACTACACAAGACACAGTATAAAACAGTACATAAGTGTGTATTCCACAAGCATTCTTCACTTTCATCTGTATTCCACATTCAGTCTAATCTGTGTTGATTTTAAATGAGAACACTCATTTCATTTATTTTTGATTCTGTAATGGGGTACATTAACGTATTGGTTATTCTCTAACAGTAATTTTAACCATTTTATAATTTATAAGATAAGTCTACATTTTATCCCTGCAATTTTGTTTACCTGTTTGGTATAAAATATGTTTTATATCGGTTCCTGAAATTACTTTCTTAGCCCTGAAAATCTTTAGAACTTTTTATGTGTGTATGTGGGTGGTCGTTTAAGTAATTCACACCTGTTTTACAAACTGTGATGTTATTTGCTGATGGCTTTTTACAACAGGAAACTTGCACAATAACTGATGCATGAGGAGAGCCCATGCAAATGGTTACTATAATCTGACAGGGGACTGTAACCTTTGGACTAGAATAATTTCTAATTTAAGGCAATTTAAAAATGTTATGTTGAAAGATAAGGACGGTAAATTTACCTAACTGACTTTGAAACTTTGTACCAGTGCTTGGATTTCAAAATAAATAATAATAATAATAATAATAATAATAATAATTATAATAATAATAATAATAATAATATTATTATTATTAATAATAATTATTATTATTATTATTATTATTATTATTATTATTTAATCCACTCAACCATTTCATTGAATTATTTTTAAAATGATTGTGTCATACAGTACAAACATTTTAATTGCAGTCTTTGCCCGTGACTGATTTAGCTATCCTTTGAAACAGGAAAATTTTAAATAAATTGGAACAAAGGCAAAATATAAAGAGTAAAATCTTTGGCCATGGAGAGAAACAATTTGTTAGTGACTCATTTATCTGCCATTCTTTAAAGAGCTAGAAACAGAGCCTGTTGATTTTATTATGCAGAAACTTGCCCTTCTGGAATTCACGAAAACTTCTCTTAGATCAGTAGCTACCTGATCTAAACAGAGGTGGATCTTAATGTCGCTGTCCTAAAAGCTTTAACCCCACTCTAATGCATCCTGCTTCCACTGTATGGTTTTATAGTAGTTTATAAGGTGGTTAATACATTTCTCCTGCTCCTCCAAACACCAATGGGATTAATGTAACATTAACACCTGCCACTGTTTAAAAATCAAAATAGACCTCAATGGTGGTAGCATGACCAGTTTCTGCCACATACAACGAGCAAGTTTTAATCATGGTAAGGTATAGGAAGGCTTAAATGCACATATATTTGTAAATTACCAACCAGTAATGACAATTGACTCGTATTGTTACAGGCTGATGCCATGCATAATTTTTATAAAGTCTTGAGCTTAAGTTTCAGCCTTTTAAAACTGGGACACAGTTAGGTATTATTTTTGTGAGTTAAGAACTTGTTATTTACAATTAGTAGAAGTGCATGTGTGCAGGGTTTTTTGTAAGACTACTGCTCCACAAAAAGGGGTAGTCTCTGATGTTACAGCAGACAGTAGCTAGCCATTTTAAAAACAGTGACAGTATCCTATTTACTTACAAAAACAGTTTGAACTGTGTCATTTTAAAAGGAACACAGTGAGTTTTGAATTAAGCGAAGGAAGATGCAACTTCAACAACAGATATTTCAATTATATTATAAGGTTAAACTATTTTGTATACTTTACAATGTTTTAGTCAATATAGTTGAAAGGTCACAATAATGCATGATTTCCGGGAATCAGAAACATGGGAAACAACCCAGCACTGGAAGAAAGATGCAGCCAGCTAGATAGTCAGGGGTATAGTGTAGGGATTAAAGATCACAACTGGGCATGGGCTGAGCTGGTTGCTGGGAATTTTATCTCAACTTTGTGTGCTTAAATTCACCCATCTGAAAGACTGGGTACAGGATAGACTACACAGGGAATGAGATGCTATGCAGTGCAATGCTGTGTTTCAGATTTATTTGCTTTCAGGTACTACATGGTAATGAATGCCATGAAGCTGCTGTATCACCTGGCATAAAAGAAACTTGAGAGAAAATGTGTGAAAAGATGTCATTTAGTCTGACCCACTGCAGCAGTGAGATTTTTAGTAGACAGCACATTCAAACTGCTTTATTAATCTGAATGTATAAGGGAAGAGCAGCAGAGTGTGAACTAACCTGTCATCGGATTTAATCCAGTTTTAGTCGTCAGCATCTGTTTTTTTGCCAGCTCAAATCTGAAACCAGTGTTCCTCTTTTACTTGCAATTTTAACCAAATTGTTCTGTTTGAACACCCTAAATTATACGTAAAATATCCGAATAATGAAGCAAAAAGTGATAATGGGGTATTCTTAATCTGACAGAGTTTAAAGGTGGAATGTCGTCTTTCAATAAAATAACTGCTTCGCTGTTGCCATTATGCAAATGAGGTGTGCTTGAGATCTGCTCTTTTGCTGTTCCTCCTGAAACCTTTCCATGACCCCAATGGGGACAGGCCTAGTTTAATACAATTTAAAAATATGTATACGGTTTTATTTTATTTTATTTTTTTGGGGGGGGGGGGGGAGGGGGTGTTACTGCATATTCTAGTTTAGACACCACACTTTTTTGTTTTGTTTTGTTTTAACTATAGAATACATTTACCTATTAAGAAAGGAGAAATAAAAATAGAATGGTTTTGTAGATTTTGCACTGGTAGTCATATTTTAATTCTAGATTTAAAATATTATTTGCAATATCAAAAGAACCCCCAAACTCTATTTTTTTGACATTTATTAACTTTCTTCCAATTTGCAGATCGACATAGAGATTAATGGGGAGCCAGTGGAACTTCACATGAAACTGGGGGACAATGGAGAGGCTTTCTTTGTACAAGAAACTGAAGAGAAAAATGTAAACTTGAGCAAGCATTCATCCTGCTTTTATTTATTTTATTGAAAACTAAAAATGTATCCCTTTTAGATGCTATATGAAATGCATCCGCTCACTAAGGAATGCAATAATAATTAGAACATTTTAAAAAAACAACAGCGCATTAAAGGACTGAGAAGTTTGTACTAATGAGTGGTTAGAAAATGATTTACTTTATTACCCCAATAAATAGCATTTACCATAACATCTGTGCTATCTGAAAACTACGCACTTATCCTGCAAGCACTCACTTTTACTGCACTATGGGAAGTAAATGTTGACAAGGTTATCAGATGTTCACACTTTCCGTATTGCTACTTTTATCTTGTTTAAATGTCTGAGGTTTACCAGTAGTCTTACGTAATGTAAGGACAGATTGTATGACACACAGCAATTGATATTCTAGTACACCAGGATGGCTGAAACAGAAAATGATACAAAGGGAATATAAACAACAAGGATAATGCATTAGTTAAGAACACTTTTCAAAGTTGCGCCATAATTTACAGAAAGATGTGACAGGAAAAAGAAGGGGGGGGGGAGTATTCACTTGCACTTTAACTGCATAATTTCATAAAGGTTTGAACTGTAATTTTACTTTAAAGACTTAAATAGCTGCTTTACCAGTATTTAGTATTAATTATGTGTATTAAGTAAACATCCCTGCTATCAATAACACACATGTAACACCAGCTCAACCAGACTAAGGATTACCACATTGTCCCACCAACATTGATATGTCTCTCTATCACCCTTTCTAAATGTGTTTGTTTCCCTGTGCTGTGTAGGAGATTGTTCCTGCCCACCTGGCTACTTCACCTATTCCTACAGAGGTCCAGATGTTCTGGAATCTCGACTCCAGCGAGCTCAAGGGAGTGGAGGACAGAGCAGCACCGTGTCCTGTGGCAGCAGATCCCGAGAGTGTGGCGCACAGCATGGGCTCGGTGAAGAAGAAAAAGCGAAGGAGAAAGAAGCATAAAGCAGACAGCAGGAAAGAGGAGCAGCTGCCATGTCCTGGGAGTGAAATGGATATGAGCTCTGATGAGGAACAAGCGGTACATGCTACAAGGTACAGTTACATGTTTAAAAAAGCACAACCTGTCAAAGTGGCGGTTAATGTAGTTTTTTAAATTTAGTTTTCTTAAAAGGTAGTTTGTAATTTACTTTTAGTTGTGTCTTTGTGGATAGCTATGGTAGCTACCATGGCCCAGGGTTAAGTAAAAGTAAACCATAAATCTGATGCCTTTTAAATACCCTGATTAATTGTCCTTTACTCCAAACCCAGGTGAATACAGTGTTGGGCATCTGTACCTAAATATATAATAATTATTTACCTTAGTTAAGATAATTCAAGTGTCACACTATAATGCTTGCATTTGGATTATGATATGTACATTGTAGCTCGAACATTACTGTTCTCAGTCTCACAGGAGGAGAAAATGGAAATCAGGGGTTGTCGTGTTGTGGTGTGTATACACACACGCATATATATACATAATATATATATTATATATAATATATATATATATATATATATATATATATATATATAGTACTGTTTGATCATGACAATTATCGTGTCCCTCAGTCATCCTGCTGGTGTAACAGGGTAACTGTATTGAATCTTATATAAACCTTGCTAATTGCATTTGGATAATCCAAGAAGCTTAATTTTATACAATTTGTACAAATATTTACACATTTATGAAGGATATCTGTATGTGTGTGCACTGGTTAACAAAACAGTTTTGTCTTTTGTGTTATATGAGTCGTCCCCTCATAATTGATTAATCCCACTGCATGCTATCTAATCTGGTCCAGTATAGATATTTTACTACTGAATAATACCCAATAGAGTTCATTATCTGTGTATTGGGGGCTATTGTGTTTTTTTTTTTTATTTTTAATGAGATTTCTTAACTAGGACCTACAGTCGCAGGCAAAAGTATTTGGGCAGTTGAAGAGAAAAACCACAAAAAGAGTATCTGTACAACTAACACTGCAGGTGGAAATATTCACAGATGCAGGTCGCAGACTATTGTTAACCATGATTCTAATGAGAAACATGTTTAACTTTGTGATGGTGGGACTTTTAGTTACACATATGAAGTAAAATATACATGCATGTGTTTATACAATCTATCAAGCAAGAGGAAATGTATGTCTTTTAAAAATAAATATTATTCTTAAAGTTTTTATGTTGTTTTTAAAGCATGTTTTGTTTATATGCAGAGTCCGTTCCTATAGTAATTACTTACAGTAATTTTATTTTAGACAATGCAGAAGTAGCTGGAAATTATTTAGGTTATGTATGTTTAAAAAGCTATTCGGGAGAAACAAGCACAGTTTGGTAGAAAACAAATATATTTCAAATAATGAAAGCTTCTGGAATGTCATCTGAAAATGCTGTGTGGTTACATTGAAGCACATTTTTTATTGGGCTTGTCTTTCTAAAGGAGTTCTTCCTTTACTCCTGTAAAAGATGATGAGTATAAGCAGCCACTGATCCTGCACACCCGGGATCATTACCCTTTTTCTGATGGAGATTGGTCCCCCTCTGACAAGTAAGCATAACTTTTTTTTGTATTAGTGACTGTTATTTATTTGTCAAACAGTGTATTTTTCTGATAATTGATAATGTAAAATTACTTTTCATGACTACAATCAATTGTATTTAATTGCTATGTATAAACCTAAGTTTAGCTTTTAATATTGCATACCACAAAATATGCTACAAAACAGAAAGCCAGACCATAAATTATTTAAACAGGTTGCTAAAGGTTGCTTCATTAAAGATTGCTAGCCTTACTGTCTGTAAACTCTGAGCAGGTTTTCAACAGTTGCTGCATGAATCATTTCCTGTGCATTGGACACACCCATACAGCATCATATTTATTAGAAACTGTGTCAGGAGTACAGAGATCCCTTTCCCAATATTAAATGTAGCACACACTTGCCTTTAAGACAAAATAGTTCCCTTTCAATTCGAAGATGGCCACCAAAACATTATTTATGGGTTATACGCCTGCCTATTGGTAGATGTCACTGAGCTCTTACTGTCAAAGCTGCCGATAGGCCCCCTTCCCCCGGTGACCTCCTCGGTCCCGCCTGCCGAGGGGATAAAACCGTCATGCAGGGAAGGATTGACCTCTTTTCGCTTCTCAAGTTGGTAAGGTAAGACCATCTGTGTTACATTGAGCCCTCTTTTATTACTTAAAAGCACTGCGCTGAGACTGCTGCTAGTTCCCTTGCATTTTGTGCTGAAAGCTGGCTTGCTGCTTTCATGGAAACAGTAGCTCCTAAGTCGTAGGCTTTTTTCTTTTTCTATTAAACTGTCCTTCAGCACATGCTCGCTTGTGTTGCAGGCTGCTTTGCCTTTACTGTCTTTCATCTGTGAGTCAATTGCCTGTGCAGTATTGATTTTAAAGGAGTGAGTGTGTGTTTTATTCACCCTTTTTACTTGGGAGAGTGCTGTTACTCCACCGGGGCTAGGCTTGCCTTGTCCCCGTTGTCAAGTTGGCCCACCAGCCGCTGTCTGTGCCACCGGTCGGGGCCTTGTTGTTTGGATTGTTGCTGAGCGTTCTCGTTCTGGGTTGCGCAGAGGACTGTCTGCAGTGCGGTTCCTTACAGCCTGAACCAGCCGTGTATTTCCTCACCGGGGCCAGCCCCGTTGCTGAGTTAGGAAAAAAACAAAAATTCCTGGCTACGTTGTTGGCCCACCACCACATATGTTGGGCCTTAAAATCAAACAGACAATGTGCTCTCCCCCATCTGTACTGTATTGTACTGTATATTAACTGTTTTGCTATCAATTGCCTGCTTCGGCACTTGTGTCCCCCTGTTGTACGCGACGCGCTGCTCGGGTGTGTGACCATGCGGTTAGGGTAGGCACTGTTGCATAGGTGCCCCAAGTGTTTTTTAGAAACCGTAGCCCGTGCTCGGCCCGTGCTACTTCATTCCCATAGTGCGCATTGACACACGATACCCGGTACAGGTAGTGCGCGGTGTTGCATGGTACTCGGTGCACATGGTGCACGCAGTACTTGGTGCACACGGCACGCACTGTACCCGGCGCTGCTTGGTACTCTGTGCACGTGGTATGCTCAGTGCACCTGGTGCGCACGGTACCCGTTGCTCCGTGCTTAGTGCACTCAGTACGCACGGCACTCTGTGCTGCAAGGTACTCTGTGCACGTGGTGCGCACTGTACCCGGCGCTGCACGGTATTTGGTGCACATGGCACACACAGTACACTGTGCACGCGGTGAAGAAGTCTCAGCAGGCGCGGGACATTATGGACATGAAGGCATCATGGAGCTTCTGGAGAGGCAGCAGACCCCAGCGGCTCCGGCCGTGGCCCCGCTTGAGTCTCCACCTGCACCCCTAGTACCACTGAGGGTCGCTGTACCGCCCCATGGCCTCCCCGTGGGAGAACAGGGTGAGCAGAAAGAACGGGTGCAGTGCTCCGACAAGGACGCACTTTCCATTGCGTCCTCGTGGGGGAGTCCACCTTCCTGGCGGAAATGGATGTCAAGGTAGAACCAGTGTTCCCGGCCGAAGCGGCCCCTAGTTCCGAGGTGTCCTCAGTCACTAGTGCGCCACCGCTGTCAGAGTCGGTGTCCGCGCTCATTGGGCGTGCGGCAACAGACCTGCAGGTCCCCTGGGCAACAGCGGCAGAGCCACGTCACTCCGTTTTTCAGTCGCATGACATGGCTTATCGGCAACAGCCCTTCCCTGACATTATGGAGGAGGTGTGCTCCTCTTGGGATCACCCAGCCACAGCGCCTAGTCAGTTGAGGCACACTTCTCAACTGGCCTCGCTGGAAGGTGCGGAGAAGCTGGGCCTGTCGGGGTTTCCCCTTGTAGACTCCACCATTGCGGCCTTGGTAAAGGCTTCGACGGTGGGAGGTCTGCCCAGTGTGCCCGAACCCGCAATGTAGGATAACGGAGACACAAGTCCGTAGGGCTTACGTAGCAGGGGCTCCGAGTACCTGCCTCATAAACACGTTGAGTATGCTGATGGCATACGTGGTCGGCATTCTACGTGATACCAAGTTCCCAGAGCCAGTGGTCACTGAGTTGCGCCTGCTGTCTAGTATGTTGCTCCAGATCTCCGGCCTGCAGGAGCAGACCCTGGGCCAGAACCTGGCTAGCCTAGTGGTCACGCACAGACAGCTATAGCTGTAGCTGTAGCTGTTGCAGGCGCGGGTGCCTGATGCTGATAAGGCTGCGCTTTTGGACGCATCTATATAGCCAGGCCACACCTTTGGTCCAGCAGTGGAGGAGATCCTGCAGCGGTCTCACTGTGAACGCGAGGCATCTTGGGAGGTGGCCGCGTTGCTCCCTCCCCCCAGCTCCGGTGCGGGCTTGTTCGAGCCGCTGGCACACACTTTCCCCCCTCTGCCATTACTCCTGGCCTTTCTCGAAAATATCTAGTCAGAGAAGGCGTCAGTTCTCCTAGTGGCCTCCAGGTGGCCCAGGAGAATCTGGTTCTCGACCCTGTGCCAGCTATTGAATGGCCTGCCCTGGGAGATCCCGCTTCTCCTGGATCTCCTCAGTCAGATGAGAGACGAGCTTTGGCATCAGGAGCCGGACAGGCTCCAGCTGTGGGTCTGGCCCCTGAAAGGGACCGCTGGTCAGCCCTAGGACTGTCGGACACAGTTGTGGGTACCTTGGAGAATGCTGGGGTGCGTTCCACTAGGTTGTTGTATGCCTATAAGTGGAAATATTTCCTCAAATATTTCCAGAATTGGTGCCGGCCTAATAGTCATGACCCAATCTCTTGTCCCATGCCTGTCATCTTGTAGTTTCTGATCACCTTCCACATTGAAGGTATACCTAGGGGCTATTTCTGCTTGCCATGCCTCCGTTGACTCTGTGTCTCCAGGCGCACATTTTCTGGCTACCCGGTTTCTGGGCTATGCCACATACTTTTTCCAGGTTCTATCTCATTAATGTGGTAGATCCACATTGCCTTCATTGGGCACAAGGGTCCTTGAGGTTGCATGCTCGTACTGCTGACCTTTAGTCAGGCAGGGCTGAGGCGTCCCTCGTGTGCTGCCATTCTTCCCTCCCTTGCGACTGCTTTGGTATTTGTTTTCCCATAAATAATGTTTTGGTGGCCATCTTCTCTTTCAGTGAACCAGGGTTGCGGTAATTAACCTAACGTTTTCATTGTCCATTAGCTTTGACAAATAGGACAATTCCTAAGCAGTAGAAAACTGAACTTTTGTATTTTCTCCAGCATGGCTATGTCCCAGCCGTTTTCTCCTAAGAGTGACTCTGAGTTGATGGTGAAGCCTTCAGAGAGCCTGCTGAGAACAGAGTCCCACATGCAGTGGACATGGGGAGAGTTTCCTGAATCCACAAGGGTAAGGAATGCACACTTACAACAAAAGCTGCAACTGGAGCTGATGATTGGTTCTTAGTGGGTATATTGATTTCCCCATTAATAACTTTAGTACAGTTTCACTCAATGATGTCCAGATCATAGAGTATTTTTTTAAGCTTGTCTTTTGTTTGTCACACCATTCTATCTGATTCAAGGATTTGTTTAACAATGTAGCAAAATAGTTTTTTTTTTTTTGTTTTTTTTTTTGTGGTGGTGGTGCTAGGAATTGTCCCCCTGAACCTCCTGAATGTAAATAATTAGTCTTAATTAGAGGACATACTCCTGCCGATTTTGTGTTTATATATATATATATATATATATATATATATATATATATATATATATATATATATATATATATATATAATATAGCATTTTTTCACACCTGCCTAAAACTTTTGCACAGTACTGTGTGTGTGTGTGTGTGTGTACACAGTACTGTGCAAAAGTTTTAGGCAGGTGTGAAAAAATGCTGTAAATTAAGAATGCTTTCAAAAATAGACATGTCAATAGATTATACTTATCAATTAACTAAATGCAAAGTGAGTGAACAGAAGAAAAATCTAAAGCAAATCCATATTTGGTGCTTCCACCCTTTGCCTTCAAAACAGCATCAATTCTTCTAGGTACACTTGCACAAAGTCAGGGATTTTGTAGGCATATAGTCAGATGTATGATTAAACAATTATACCAAACAGGTGCTTATGATCATCAATTCAATATGTAGGTTGAAACACTATCATTAACTGAAACAGAAACAGCTGTGTAGGAGGAATAAAACTGGGTGAGGAACAGCCAAACTCAGCTAACAAGGTGAGGTTGCTGAAGACAGTTTACTGTCAAAAGTCATACACCATGGCAAGACTGAGCACAGCAACAAGACACAAGGTAGTTATACTGCATCAGCAAGGTCTCTCCCAGGCAGAAATTTCAAGGCAGACAGGGGTTTCCAGATGTGCTGTCCAAGCTCTTTTGAAGAAGCATAAAGAAACGGGCAACATGGTGGACCGTAGACGCAGTGGTCGGCCAAGGAAACTTACTTCAGCAGATGAAAGACACATCATGCTTACTTCCCTTCGCAATTGGAAGATGTCCAGCAATGCCATCAGCTCAGAATTGGCAGAAAACAGTGGGACCCTGGTACACCCATCTACTGTCCGGAGAAGTCTGGTCAGATGTGGCCTTCATGGAAGAGTTGCGGCCTAAAAGCCATACCTCTGACGTGGAAAAGGCCAAGCGACTCAACTATGCACGAAAACACAGGAACTGGGGTGCAGAAAAATGGCAGCAGGTGCTCTGGACTGATGAGTCAAAATTTGAAATATTTGGCTGTAGCAGAAGGCAGTCTGTTCGCCGAAGGGCTGGAAAGCGGTACATGAATGAGTGTCTGCAGACAACAGTGAAGCATGGTGGAGGTTCCTTGTAAGTTTGGGGCTGCCTTTCTGCAAATGGAGTTGGAGATTTGGTCAGAATTAATGGTCTCTTCAATGCTGAGAAGTACAGGCAGATACTTATCCATCATGCAATACCATCAGGGAGGCATCTGATTGGCCCCAAATTTATTCTGCAGCATGACAACGACCCCAAACATACAATGAAAGTCTTTAAGAACTATCTTCAGCATAAAGAAGAACAAGGAGTCCTGGAAGTAATGGTATGGCCCCCACAGAGCCCTGATGTCAACATCATCGAGTCTGTCTGGGATTACATGAAGAGAGAGAAGCAACTGAGGCTGCCTAAATCCACAGAAGAACTGTGGTTAGTTCTCCAAGATGTTTGGGCCAACCTACCTCCCGAGTTCCTTCAAAAACTGTGCAAGTGTACCTAGAAGAATTGATGCTGTTTTGAAGGCAAAGGGTGGTCACACCAAATATGGATTTGATTTAGATTTTTCTTCTGTTCACTCACTTTGCATTTTGTTAATTGATAAATATAATCTATTAACATGTCTATTTTTGAAAGCATTCTTACTTTACAGCATTTTTTCACACCTGCCTAAAACTTTTGCACAGTACTCTGTGTGTGTGTATGTGTGTGTGTCTATATATGAACATTTTAGAATTGGAAAATAGATTGCACTAGGTTCTTCAATTATTTATAACACGAAAAATAAATAGAATATGTCTATCTGTTGCTGTTTATTTTTCCCTGCAAATATTTAAATCACAGCAGTTGGAAGAAGCAGACTGCTTTAAAAAAAAGTTCAGGAAATACACGTTATGCAATCTGGCATTCTCAATAGTGAGAATTCCAGATTAAGTGTCGAAGGTCAAAGCCCACAGATCTGCACACGGCTCACTGTTCATTGTTTTATTTGCTTGTATGTTTTCAGGTCAGTAAAAAGGAAAAAGCTGAGCCTTTGAAAACCGTTACTATCACTCCTTCAGAAAACACACACTTCCGCGTCATCCTTAGCTCTGATGCCATGCAAGATGAGATGGATGACCAGATGACAGTTGTGGACACTGTTTGTACAATAGTAAAGCCAGAGCCCAGAACCCATACAGGCAGTGTCCAGCAGAAGACTTCTGATGACCCTTCTGTGACTACTGCTACAATGACAGTGACTGTGCCTGATGATTCTACAGATTCTGCTGCTACTTTTCACAAGCCTGTGGATCTAGTGGATGGCATTTCAGAGATTAAGCCAAGTTCAAAAACGGACTCCCCTTCCAAAAAGAAAGGTATCAGTAAACACACATCTTGCATAAAAATATAATTTCTGTGCAGTGACTGGTATAATTAGTCTGCATTCCAGAGACCTCAATATTTTATGAAGTTAAAGGTACTCAGTGTGAAAAATCTAGACTTGCAGGAAAAGGTTTAAAAAGTCATTTCTGTTTGTTCTATCAGATATTTTAAAAAGAAAACAGGTCAATGAAATAAGACTCAAACAGCTAGCCTCCCTTTCCCCACACCATACCCCTTACATACCCTTATAAAAGTTTCTTACAGTAATTTTGCAGTTTCCCATACTTTCCCTGCAATTTTATATTATGACTTTATCATTGTTTGCCATGTGTTTAAATGTACTTTACCATACCACTCTTATGATTTACAATTCTTATCTATGCTTTACTACAGTGAAAATGATTAGCACCTTATGCTTATTATACAAGTACCATAATTCAAGGTAACAGACAAATACACAATTTCTCTTAATTTAAGAAATAATCTTTATCAAAAAACAAACTTATTTAATTAAAGTAAAATTAAATAACTGTAGGAGGCTTTGTGGTTGGATGGTTAAAGAAAAGGGCTTATAACCAGCAGGTCCCCTGTTCAAATTCCAGCTCACTCACTAACTCACTGTGAGACCTTGAGCAAGTCACTTAACCTCCTTGAGGTCTTTTGGATGAGATGTTGTTGTAAGTGACTGCAGCTGATCCATAGTTCACACACCCTTTTCTCTAAGTTGCCTTGGATAAAGACGTCTACTAAATCAGGGTTTCCCAGTCCTGGTCCTTGGGGACCCCTGTGTCTGCTGGTTTTTATTCCAGCTGTTATCAGCTACTTATTCAAACCCTTAATTGAACTAATAAAGTGCTTAATTAGACATTTTTAATTGTTGTCAGCTCCTAAAAAGTTGCCAATTGCAAGTTACTTGTATACTTGAAATCGCCAACTGTTTAAAAGCTGAAAACAATAAAAGGTCTCATTAAGCTAATGAATAGTTCAATTAAGTAATTGAGAACTCAGTTGGAATGAAAACCAGCAAACACAAGGGTCCCCCAGGGCCAGGATTGTGATCCCTTGTGCTAAATAAACAAATAATTATAGGTACAGGATGTTTTTTGATTGAAGGTTTTCACTTTTTTTCTCCAAACATATTGTGGCCCATTTTTGGGGAAAAGTTATATTTTAGTCTCAAGTGACCAGATAATTTTGTTGAACAGTGCTTCAGATTCCTGATCATATTTATTGGCAGATGTTAGATGGTTTATTTTATGAATTTTCTTTAACAGTGGTTGACAGTGAGGTCTACATACATAGAACTCTTCTGTGTTCAGGTGGCTTTGTACAGTTTCTTCGTGCACTACTATGCCTGATGCTTCTGAAGTCCTTGGCTGCTTGGACAATTCTCCTACCTGATGTAACCAAATTTTCTTTGGAAATCCACTTTTGCATTTCAGTTGAATTTGTTCTGTGGTACAGGTTCTATAGGTCTTTGGTGTGGTTATGTTGCCATTGCCTTTGTTGTAATGTGCTACAAGTGCTTTTCTCAAATGTGAATCCAACTCCATTGCCTTCACCATCATCCAGGGTTCTCGCCAGCGCTGTTGAGTTTAACGGGCCGTTACGTTGTTACCTGGAAAAATGACGCTGTAATCAGGCCGCTACGCTGGGTTTTCAATTTGCATAATGGCCAAAAAATAATAATAATCCTGTTATAATAATTATAATAATCATTGTTGGTTATTCTGTTATGGTTTACTTAAAATACTTGTTTCAGCTCTCAGTGCTCTTCAATGGGTTGGTTGTGACAGCATGTTCTTTAGTTTGGTGCATGTAATGTGTGCTTCACTGAATTTTAGCACGTTCCCCCCTGTTGATGGATGAGACTAGATCCTGGGTGCGCCCCTGATACACAGCTCTGTAGCAACCAACACTATTGCATATCTTTATTATACCATAACTACGTTCCCTCTAAAACTTTCATTTAGTTAGCCACTGTGGCTAAAGTAACTTTAACATTTTTGTTGAAAAACTTTAGCCACTAAACAATACTATAAATAAGTTAAGAGGGCTTGAATTTCAGCACGGGATTGCAGGAATCGTGCATTTTCCAAGTTGCTCCCGCATATCTGCAACTTTCAATGCTGGAAAATCCTGCAGGGATATTGTAAGACACCAAGCTACTGCATTCTGAGTAGTTCTGGGTTAAAATAAATAAATAAATAAATAAATGAAAGTAGTGCTGGATATTTTAAGTGCTGCGAGACTTTAGTGTCTCGAACGTGATTCTCGGCCTCTATCTTTAAGCATTATAGAAACTCAGTAAGTAAACAGTTTTTGAAAAAAAAAAAAAAAAAAAAAAGTTATTACAGTAATAAATAAGTAGCCACTATTTTAACTACAAATTTTTTAGTATAAGTAGCCTGTATTGTTTTAACTACAAATAATCCAGTACAACTCAGGTGCAGAAAGATTTTTGAAAGAATAAAAACAACACTAATTATATTCACATAATCGTAGGCCATTTTAATATTTTGAAAGGTAAAAACAGGTTTCTCAGTCTGACAGAAACGGTAACACTATGGCAAAAATGTAGTTTCCCTTCAGTTGAATGGCGTCCATGCGTTGCTAGGAAGTACTCATCCTTTGACGCAGACTCTGCATCTACCTACTGACAACCATAGATATAGAATACTATCCATGCTGACAACTACTTCCACAAAGTGTAAGCCTGCCCCCACCCCCCAGCCCCTTCCACAACCACGCTGTAATAAATTCCCTGTGAGAACCTTTTTATCAGCTGTATTACCAAAACGTTCATTTTCAATAGATGCAAGGAACTAATTCCCTCTTTTTCTGGCTATTGACTTTATGGTGCAGCTTAATTGCTATGTAATGGTTTTCATATAGTGCAGCTTAATTACTATGTAATGGTTTTCAATCAATGCATACATTTTATTTATTTATTTATTTATTTATCCAATTCATTAAACAGGTTTGCGTAAGAGAAGCCAACACCAGGGTCCTGAAGACATCTATTTGGATGATCTGAATGTACTGGAGCCAGACGTTGCTGCACGTTACTTCCCTAAAAGGTATTTTAGAGCTTGTCACTCTTAGTTAGAAGTATATAGAAAATGGTTTAGGTGTTTGTTGGTTTGTTGCCCAAAAAAGGAAAGAGTAAAGGTTTTTGTGGGGTTCCTTGGCTTACACAATTTTTAAATGAACTGTCTCCTGGTGAATGTCTGTGTGTTGCAGTGAATCAGACCCTGGTCCCAAGCACTGGATGGAGTCAGACACACACTCTGGCTGTCAGTCTCCACAGTCAGTAGAAAGTGCCGCTGCAGACAGTGGTACTGAGTGTCTGTCGGATTCTGCCACTGACATGCCAGATGTCACTCTGTCTCTTTGTGGAGGACTTGGTGAAAACTCAGAGATTTCTAAAGGTATAATTAATTACTCTTTCCAAATACAAATAATACAGTTATAAAGCTGATTTTTTTTCATTCAAATAATCTTTAATTGTAATATTTTAGTACCCCGTCCGTCCGTCACGCACATTTCGAATGTATTAAAAAACCACTTAATTAGTTTTTCTTGCTTTTGTTTGTATTCTTTGAAATAAATCCCTATCCTGGGTTTCTGTTATACTGGTAGTGAGCACACCTTTTCAGTAATACAGATAACAATATCAACTTTGATTTACATTGTGAATTATCTCAAAAGAGTTAAAAGAAAACATATCAATCAGCTTTAGGGTTAGAGTCCTAAATGAGGTGGGGATACTATTTTAAAACTATAGTTTGAATCACAATCTTAAATATTTTTATGTCTTGCAGAAAAATTCCTGGAACATATCATAACTTATCAAGAATTTGCTGAAAATCCAGGCCTTATTGACAACCCGAATTTAGTCGTAAGGATAGCAAATAGGTAAACAATTATGTTTTGGTTGTAATAATTTCTGTATATGGACTTTATAAATACTATGTTTAATATTGTTTTTATGTAAAAAAAATATTACTTATATAACATATGATGTAATAAGTGTAACAATTTTTTTTTTTTTTTTGTTCCTGGGTAGTAAGTGTTATTTCCTAATTGCTTATGCCTCAAAAGTATAGAAAATGGCTATTATTCCCCACAAACTTTGCTTTTGTGACCAGGACAGTGATATTTCAAAATATCACTATTTCAAATGGGAAAACGGGCAAATGTGTGTCTCTTCGTTCATATAAAGTCAGAAAAAAAAAAAAAAAACTACTAAATCTTTTGTAGTCATTTTTGTATTACTTTAGTATAAATACATGTTAATTTGGATTCATATGTTTTTTTCTGACTTTATGTGAACGAAAAGACACACATTTTCCCATTTGAAATAGTGATATTTTTAAATATCACTGTCCTGGTCACAAAAGCAAAGTTTGTGGGGAATAATAGCCATTTTCGATACTTTTGAGGCATAAGCAATTAAGAAATAACACTTACTACCCAGGAACAAAAATTGTGTTACATAGTGTAATTACTGTATGTGGACTTTATAAATACTATGTTTAATATTGTTTTTATATAAAAAATATTACTTATAAAACATATGATGTAAATTTTTTTTTTTTTTTTGGATTAATGTAATGCAAAATTACTTATTTTGGTGAATGAGACATAAAAGTGAGAATTCTATATGACAGTTTTTTTTTTTTCCCCAGATATTACAATTGGACGCTGGCAGCTCCCATGATACTGAGCCTACAGACTTTTCAGAAGAGCCTACCTAAGGTACATGTCAACAGTATTAAGTAAAATATACGGAGCATCAAAATAAGCTTATCACTTATATTTGAGCATCAAAAGAAACCTATCACTTGATCGAAAAATGACAAACTCTGTTTTAGAGCAGGTGCAGTGACTTTTTATTGTGCTGATTAACAACTGACATCACGAATATGCTGAAAAATGATCTGTCAGTCTTGGGCAGATGTTGTGACTCTTGGTCTCCCAGTTCGTGGCCTGTCATTGACAGAGCGTGTCTGGTTATACCTTCTTGCCAGGTTTGATATTGCTGGCTGTGAGCACCCAAGACGGCGAGCCACAGTACCCTGCTCTAGTCCAGCCTCCGATTACACGAAGGCACTGCTGTCTTGACAGACGTGGCCTATTTTTTTCCGTGATTTCTTTTTTCTTTTTTTTTTTTTTTGCTTTTATTGAAGCTTGAAATTCAATAGCTGAAATCACTCCATATCCAGTGTCCAATCAACTGTCTCACTAATTAGGTGATTAAGTGCATATGCTTCAGTCATGGTCACTCAAGCGTGTCATGGTCAAGGATGAATGATTGAGTGATTAAAAATGAACCAAAAACATTTTATCAATGCCCATCATTTATACTAACTTTTTTTTTTTTTTTTTTTTTTTTTTTTTTAGTAAAGAATTGTGTAATAGCGATAAGTTTCTTTTGATGCTCGTTATAGTTTGAAATGACTATTTTACATGTTACATGCATTCACATTTATTAACTGTTTTCTGACATTTTAGACCACAGTGGAGGCCTGGGTACAAGAAAAGATGCCAAAGAAGTCTGGACGGTGGTGGTTCTGGCGCAAGAGGGCTGACAGCACTGCCAAACAGGTACAACTTTTGTAAGAATTGTGTTTGACTGTATAAATATTTAACAACTGTTTGCATGTATTTATGTAGATAAATATGACAATACTCATTGTGTGCCTTTTCTCTTTTTTTTTTTTTTTTTTTTTTAAGCAGACAGAGACCAAACTTGAGACCCAAGAGTCACTGAGTGGCAGTGATCCTCCTCACTGCCAGGATCATACCAGTATGAGGTATGAGTTTCTATAACATCAGATGGTGCTTAAATGAAGTGTTATTTAACATTAGGTAAAGCATACACTACCTCACCAGATTTCTGCAAACTGACAGCTGAAACAGCTATATAGCACCACCTCTTGGCAAATGAATGAAGCTACCTCAGTTGTGTGGCAGAAGCAGATTCTGTACTGTCGATCTAACTTTATTACAGGTTACAGCTATACACTTCCATACTCTTGGAGTAATAACATAACTACATTGCATTTCCAAAGCAAACCAACATTTGTACACATTTATTGTTTACCTAAATTTCTTTCTGAAACAGAATAAACTGTTAAGTTGTTTCTTTTTTTTTTTTGTTTATTCACAAATTTTAGGATATCTTCGGCTCTCTGAACCATGTCAACTACTTTAACAGAGAAACCTTACAAATGCGGAATAACCTTTACATGTCCATTTAATTTTAAGAGCTAAAGTTGTTGATGCATATTACTGTTTCAATATAGGTCAAAGGAAGGGGACTCTTCTAGCAATGAGGAGTCAAACGAGATTAACAAATCGGCTCACAAGGATATCATTCAAACTGAAAATCTCTGCCAAGGAAATACTACCTCTTATAAGAAGTCACTTCGGCTGTCTTCAGATCAAATTGTAAGATTTTATTTTTTTAATAAAGCATGTATTTTCAGAGTAGCAGTAGTAATATTGTAACATTTGCATATACACAATCACAACCATACTGGCAGTACTGCCTTGGGCTATAGATACTCAAAAGTTATATTGTGTTCTTTCCAGAGTATCATCGTGTCCTGTTAGCAGAGTGACAGATGAACTAGGAGAATTACAGTTGGCACCTCCAGAGTGAATATGTGGAGACTACAACTGTGGCACTAGCCCTGTTCTAAACACATGGAGTATGGTATGCTCACCTACGGCCTTGTTTTCTTTGTTGACAGGCAAGTTTGAAGTTGAAAGAAGGTCCAAATGATGTTATGTTCAGCATCACAACCCAATATCAAGGCACATGTCGGTGTGAAGGAACCATCTACCTCTGGAACTGGGATGACAAGGTCATTATTTCTGACATTGATGGAACAATTACCAAGTAAGTAAAATTGAAAACAAGTGAACATAACTGTTCAACTGTCTTTTAAACAGAAGTTAATATCAGTTTTAAACATCAGGGCAACATAGGACTGGTCCCTCCTTTATAGGGGTGTTAGTTTCCATTTAAATTTTCTAAACATTTTGTGTAAAGTTCTGTTTAAAACAAGCCTTATGCATGGTTCTTTATTTTAATTACCAAAACTTTAGACACAGTCTCTTAGACCCAAGTGAGTGCTCAAATAAAAAAAAAAAAAAAGTTAGTAACATCCAGCCATAATGTTAGTTTTAGTGGTAGAAAATCAATTAACCAGGTCGCTAATTCCTATAAGAAATGAATACACCTGTAAACAGCTGTGTGGCGGCCGAACTTTCGTAATAAAGATAATGAATACGCAAACACAAATACAAATTCTGTTTTACAGAAGATGAGCTGGCAGTTTTTGAGGAGTGTATTTTAAAATAGTTATGTGTATGAAAACACATACCAGACCTGCAGTCAAAACTAGTTTTAAAACATTGCAGCCCTTGCCATAATGTTGTGCATGTATGCAAGCGGCCGCACCAGATTAAAGGGGCACACCCATTTCTCTTTTATTACCGGCATACACTCTGCAGCACTTTACGGCAAGGACGCACCATAATAAAGTACTGTGTAACTGTGCTCTACTTTCTTTTTATTATAATCTATTTTCATTGGTTTTCATTTAATTAATTACATATTTATAATAACATCAAACATATTTTACATACAAGAAAAAATATGTATTTTTGTATTCTAATAATCTGTGTGGCCTCATTTCTTATTTTCTCCATTCCAGTGTATGATTAGTATTTGTATTCTTTGTATCCTTTCATTTATAACTTCAGAATGCTCGGTCAGAAATCCAAGGTAAAACTGCGAAAAAACAAGCACGCACACATCCCTCTTCACGCACACTGAAAGCATGTTTTAAAATGTGTGATTGTTAAATTTGTTAAAGCACACATTCTTTGTGCTTTAAGATGTAAGGCATGGATACAAAACTTGTGTACTATGTTAAGGCAAGTTAAGACAGATTCCCTTTTATATGCAAGTTTCACACATACTTTAATCATATAACAACATAATTGAACTAGAAACTTGACCCCTTGGACTTATGGATTAAACCTGTTCAGACTTTGAAACTTTAAACTATTGGGAATATGTGTAAAGACATTAATCACCATGTATAAGTTACGTTTGTGTATAAGACTAGATGTCTATGGAAAAGATTGTGAAGAAATATTGAATATGAAATGAATCAGCTAACTCTGTATGTTTACTACTGCACTTTTATTTACAATATTTAAATGTTTAGGCACAATTCTAAACATTTCACACTTGATTGATGTTCAGACATTTAAACTCTAAACTACTCTGTTACATACAAACTGAGAAGTAATTTATATAAAAAATGTGTTAAATGATGAAATTGTGCCTTTACTGTTTTTCAGATCTGATGCTCTTGGGCAGATTCTCCCCCAGCTTGGCAAGGACTGGACACATCAAGGCATTGCTAAGCTGTACCATTCAGTACACGAGTAACTATCCAGCATGGGAGCTGAACCTTTTTATCCTCAATAGTAAAATACAAACCGAGAATGGCACGATCCCTTTTTTCTACTACTTTGCACTAATTATATTCTTGAAACATTTCAGATTTTAAATTGTCACCTGTCAGTTTCTTATATGCATGAGCCTTGAGGTTTTCATGGGGTTTAATGGAGTTTATACCCCAAAATGTATATACATTTGTTGTATGTATATGTATGAAATTTTAAATATTTTAAAATATTACTCTCCCTTTGCTTGTTTACTCTGTAGGAATGGCTACAAGTTCTTGTATTGTTCAGCTCGAGCCATTGGAATGGCTGATATGACCAGAGGTTATCTGCACTGGGTCAATGACAGAGGGACAATTCTTCCTCGTGGTCCACTTATGCTGTCCCCAAGCAGCCTGTTCTCTGCATTTCATAGGTGTGTTTTTTTTTTTTTTGCATATCTGTAAAAGGGTGAATTTATGTCTTAGTACACAACTTTAAAAAATACATTTTAAATGCTGTACAAGAAAAATGAACCCTTTGCAAATCTGCCCCCTGCCGTACCGTTAAAGCCTCATATCTCAGAACACATTTGAAGAAGTGACTTCATATTGTCAGGGTTATATAAAACCATTTTTGACTTTTGAAATTGCAGCTGCATAGACATAGTACACTTTGAGTTACTGCCTTACTGTTTGGTAAGCAGCTGTATTATTTGCTTTGTTTAAGTTCCATTACCAGTGCTGTCTAATAAGTTAACTCTTTCACTGCTTTCACCTCCCTGGCCATTTCAGTGATAGAGAGTAAATGATTTCCACCATAAAACATTACGTCTTTATATGACATTCCCCTTAAGTTATGCTACTGAGGATGATTTGTTTTTGTTCACAAAAACTCACATTTCTAGTTTACATGGTTATAGCCACTGTCCTCAATCTTGATGTTTAATTTAATATGGCTGCCATAGTCATGTGCTATTTTTGGATTCCAGATGATGGAGACAAAAACACTGTGAGATATTGGCTATGTATTTGATACACAATTGTCTAATTTCTGCAGGGAGGTTATCGAGAAGAAACCTGAGACGTTTAAGATCGAATGCCTTACTGATATCAAGAATTTATTTCAACTTAATAAACATCCATTCTACGCCGCATTTGGGAACAGACCTAATGTAAGGGTGATGTTTTTTTAAATTTTGATTTTGTTTGAGAAGTACCATAATTGGTCTGATGTGGGGTTTGTTTGTAATTGATGCTCTTACAATTAAAACTAATACCAGATCATTTAGATCATTCAGCATTTGTATTCATATATAAGATTGAATAAATTATGTTGCAGGCTAATATCAAACTTTGTTTTTCTTCCAAACAGGATGTTTTTGCTTATAAGCAAGTGGGAGTCCCAGTCTGTAGAATTTTTACAGTGAATCCAAAAGGTGAATTAATACAAGAACAAACTAAAGGAAACAAGTCCTCGTAAGTATATCGACCTATATTTACCAATGTTGTGACCACCAGCATTATTATTATTATTATTATTATTATTATTAGTAGTAGTAGTAGTAGTCCTTTGTAGACCTATATAAGTACCATCATATAAGTCACATGACAGCAAATTGACATGAGGACCCTCTAAACAAAAAGGAGGTGCTAACAAAGATGGTGACTAAGTAATTTTAACAAAGACCGTTTTTTCAAACTGTTGACCTTTTGGTGCACTGTGACGTGCTATAAAACAACCCGGGAGCCGCTAGGGACCTGAACATGGCTCCACAGTCAGAGACCCTCCATGGTGATCGTGCGCTTCCTGGTTCTGTAAATTGGAAGTTTACCAAGAGCCAGGAGCAGATTCACCAGGTGGTCCCTCTTCTTGGTGGAGTCATGAACAGGGTGCCTGAAAATAGTGGGTGAAAAATGCAGCCAGAACTGCAACATGAGGTTCTTTAAGAGGAAGAATAGCAGCAGCCTGGTGGACAGAAAATAAATGTGAACCACCAACTCGGACTGTCCGCAGAAAGGGCATTCAGCGTCCAGGTCAGTAAAGTGACGCAGGATCTCTCCTGATGCGAGTGCTCAGTGCAGCACCCTTCATCCCAGGTCCTCACCGCCAGTAGGGAATAAGGGGGAATACAGAACTTCCCACTGGGGACTCTCGCCCTCCAGGGGTTGGAAGGGCTCCCGCCAAGCTGTGTCTTGGAGGGAAACGAGGGCGAGGAAGTGGAGGGTGTGGAGCATCATCGTGTAAGGGGTTCTCCTCGACACGGATTACAGGGTGGTTGAAGAGAAATCCAAGATCCAGCTCAGGTTGCTCTCGAGTGGTGGCTGAGGAGGGTTCCTTGCTTCTGGGTGGATCAGCAGGACTGGAGAGCTGGGGCCAGGGAGGGAGGCCAGCTCTGCGGTCCTAAGGACCCCCTTGAGATACTTAACAGAGTCTGGGTGCAAAGCTGCTTTGCACTGCTGGATAGCTCGACAGGCCATTCTGACGGTACCCTGAGCTGCCCTGGCAACCAGCGACTCGGTAGTCAGCCACTCTGAGCGTTCGCGATCTACGGGATCCCAGACTCTGAGTGTTCGCGAAACCAGGGGATCACAGACTCTGGTCGCTCTAGCCGAGACCATCCACCTCTGCACTGTGGGGGATTCCAGCACCTGCACACGAGTAGTAGTAGTAGTAGGGACAGTTGTATTATTATATGCAAACCAGTTTTCACCGATTTTCACACCAGGCTTTAACATGGAAAGAAGAATGCACTACATGTGTACTGTTCATTGTAATCCGTCCACAGGCCAGGGGTACCTTGTGTTGCTGCTGTTTTTACTTATCTAAACTATATTTACCATTATTGATAAATATGGCTAGCATATTTTATACAATTCTACTGAATATGATTTAACTTGTGGACAGTACAAGGGTTTATTTTGTAAATGCTTTAGTAAACATGTATAATGTGTTTAATTTTTAAACAGGTACAGTAGACTGAGTGTGCTGGTTGAACACGTTTTCCCGTTGCTAAACAAAGAACAGAGCTCGGCTTTTACTTTCCCCGAATTCAGCTCTTTCTGCTACTGGAGGGAACCAATTCTGGAGGTTAACATGGAAGACTTGGCCTAAGTATGACATGCTATTACTGAAGTTGGTGGATGAAATGAATATTCTCTTACCAAGGATTATTTCAGCCGATTTGCGGTAGGAAAGTTAGATCCTGTATTTAATAAGCAGTGATGGTCATAAAGGTCTTCTCACAAATTAATAAAGACAGAAAGAATAGCGGGTGTCAGTAAATAAAACCTTTTTTTTTTTTTTTCTTTAGTACTGATTTAAAATGTTTTTTTCAATCCACTAATTATTACATGCTGGTAATATCTGTTTTCATTTTGAACTACACAATGACAAAAAACTAGTAAACAGTGTAACGGTATCTATCACCTAAAATTTCTTAAAAAATGTTCTTAATGTAATGCACAGCCAGCAAATTGTCATCAGAAAGAACTAAATTTGAGGATTCTCCATTACCACACTATGTAAAATGGATATTCACAGCACATTTAAATAAGCTAAATAGGGTTAAGAATATACAGTAAAACTGTGTAGTAGTATCAGGTAGGGAATACTAGCTTGAGATAGTTTTGTTATTTTGCCCCGCTGTAGTGGAAATGGGCCACAATGAAGAAAAGTACTTTTGTAAAAGTTAATTCATATTTACTTTCCATCCCTATAAAAAAAAAAAAAAAAAAAAAAATTCAATTTCACGATTAAGCTTGGCTGCCTTACATATTGAGCCAACTTGAGTCTGCACTTACTAATTATTTCTCACAATAAAGCACAGTCATTGTATTTGTAATCAACAACTTGGACACACTAAGTCCAGAGTGTACATCATTTAGTAATTGTTATAAGACTTTCCTATAAACTATCTATATCACTTCTTGTACAGTATACGCTGTATTTGTGTATCTGCTTGTCAGTGTTTCATGTCATTTAAATATGAAGAACTTTGTGTCGGGGCACTGCAAAGTGAACTTGTTCTTTCTATGAAAGTAATATTCATGTGTGATGACAACACACCACTCTTATTTACTATGTCTCTAAAGTTTAATAATAGTAAAATAATATACAGTAAAGCACTTTTGAGATTACTTTGGTTGTGCAATTGTTATACTTTGATGTATTATCTTCAGTTATTATTAAATGCCTTTTGTTTAATTACTTTTATTTTCTTACAAGAAAAGAGGTTTCTATGTTTTTCTTTTCAATGTAACGTTTAGTGCTTGATAGCTTTGTATTGCAGTGTTTACGATGTAAGCCGGGGGTGCAAAATTAAAAAGTTAACAAAAGTAATGATCTTGAATTATTTATTTATGTATCTTTTAACTTGTATATTATCTCAAAACCAGTTTCAGTCATCCACCTGTACGCTTGCATGATTTCAATTGAGTGGATTTCCACTGATATTACGGGTTGCTGAAGCAGGCTTCTGGTGATTCTGCTATGGAGAGCTCTGCTCAGAGCGTTCTGCACTACTCGTGAACTTTGCAGTTTTCAACTCGTCATATAATTGAGTACTAATTAATAAAGCACAATCTCAGTGAAGCATAAATGCTCCTGTAAACACAAATAATAATCCCAAAACTCATACTTTTTGTTTTTCTCCTAATTTTTTAGGCACAGCTCAATTTGTTTTTGTAATAACAATATCTGCTGGTTGAATGTTATCCTGTGTATCGTTTCTCAAGTAAAAAATGGATTGATTTCAAAAGAAAAACGAAGGAGAAGTTTATAATAGTTATTATAGTTTTATCTTGAGGTTAATATTTTTGATACTGTAAACATTTTAAATGGCACACATAATTATGCTGAGATGGGGAAGTAAATGTTAATGTGATAAACATTTATAGTGCTTTTTTGTATTCTGGCTGAATAAAAAGTTAATACGTGTTGTGGCAGAGTAGGGAGGGGAGCCAGAGAGGAACACCTGACTCCAGTTGAATTAGCGAGGCCCCTGCATAAAAAGGTTGGAAACCCTTCCAGCGTGTTAATTGGGGACTTCTAAACAAAGTTTAGTTAGCACTCCGTAAAGGAGTTAAGCTTTTGTTTTGGTTTGTTTATTTTCATTTATTGTAAATAAATGTGTGTAATGCTGCTAAAATCAAAGTTTTGGTGTTGAGCAAGTGTTTTTAAAGGGTGCAAATGAGCCTGTGTCGAAGGCTTTGGCACAATGTGTTTCTGAAGAGATTCCTAAACACTGCCTTTTGATTCTGTGCAGCCAAAGACATGTAATTAAAAGTTTTAAGAATTGGGCCTACTGTTTGATATGTCCTAAACCAGCAGTTTGTCAGTCCCAAACTGTTGTGATATCAATGTTCTATATTAAATAAACAGGAAAAAAAAAAAAATGTTAATCAGATTATTCTGCCTTTTATTGCAACTGTAGTACTGTTCTGTAGAGCGAAAAATTGTTATGGGGTACTTGAGGTACAGTTTTATAAAAAGGTTGAAAACCACTGATGTAAGCCTCTTGCTTTTAAGAGGGTATGCTTACAAAAAAAGCAAGTCATTATTTTACATGTGTTTTTCTGTAAAGTGCAAAAAATACATAATTAATATATGTACTAAAAACAATTGTACCATCCCCACAATCCATGTATGTTTATTCTGATTTTAATTACAAAAAATACAAGAATTGGAGATTACATTTTTTTTCAGTGTTGAATGGAGCACCTACATTTAGAAAATATACAGTGGAGTACAAAAGTATTGACACCAGTTTAATACAAGATTGTGTTGATATGATATTATTACTACTTGGCAAATATGGATATGTATGTAATATATAGACACACACACACAGTATTAACACTCAGCACTAACAGTAGTTTTCAGTTACATTAAGACATTTAAGAAAGGAAAATCCATTACTGTATAGTCTTTTTTTGTTGTTTAAGGTTGTATTTATTTTTTTAGGCCTTACAATTCTAAACCTAACAAAAAAAGCAAATTAAAAGTTTTTAGCATAATTGAAATATTACAAGTGTTACAAAGCACTTTCATAGGAACCTCAAACTTACAGTATACCCATACCCCAAGTGGTAGTATTAATGTGAATTTGAAAGGATAGGAAGGGGTCAATGCTTTTGGGCACCACTGTAAAAAAAAATCATTAATCATGCACTGTTTTGTAAGCAACTCTGACTAGCATTTTCTTTGCATGGTAAAAGGAGGGATTGAAGATGACAGGTGGCATATTATTGCAAAGCTTAAACTGCACAGTGAGTGTTATTTACCAAAAACACGTTTTTATGCAGCAATAACTGCATTAATATGCTTGAACACTGCTTAACACAAACATGCATAACCCAAAGCATAACTTAGTTAAAACAAAAGTAAAAAAATAAAAATAAAACAAGCACTTTGTGTTTATATATATATATATATATATATATATTATGTATGTGTGTGTATATATATATATATATGTGTGTGTGTGTGTGTGTGTATGTGTATATATATATATATATATATATATGATATATATATCACATATATATCTATTATATATAATATATCTATATATATATATGCTGTAATACTATATTAGTGACATGATTTTCACTATAATTTATAATGCTTGTAGGGATACAAACCTCCCCCCCCCCCCCCCCCCCCCCCCACAATACATCAACCAAATTTGGAAAACAAAAAGGGGGGGTTTATGTAGTTTTGGAAATACATCAAACAATACTGACATGTATAATTTACAATAAATATCAAATATGGCTGCCCCTTTGGAAATAGCTATTGATTTTTTTATTAAAATCGATTTTATAGTACATTTGTAACAGAGTGAAACATTGGCAGCTTGCATTTATGCATTTCTTTGAAATCAGGATAGTCAATACATTTCTTTGAACATTCCTTGTAAGAAACATACATGTCTTTATTTTGAAGTGATACACATGCTGCTTCAGCTCACAAGAGTTGTCCCTTCCATGGAAAGCCCTTGATTTTAAACAGTCAACACTCTGCAATTTAGAAGCTGCTGCTTTGCATCCAAGTGGTCTCATCCAAATGCAGTATGTATGACATTCAAAACAAGTATACAGCATTTAAGTAGTACAGCAGTTTTTGGAAACTATGTGGTTGCTTACAATCCATTGTCATTAACATGGCAACAAAACTTTTCAGCTAATTTTTAACATGTAAACAATCTGTGTGCTTTGGCAAAACAGGAGCAAGTGGTAAAGAGAAAGACACATACAGATATAGGTTATATAGAAATATATTATGACTCTGAAAAACATTCTTAGCATTTTTTTTTTTTTTTTTAAAACTAAAAGCTTTAGTCCAGAGTTTTCTGCTTAAGGGTTATTTGCTGGAGGGAGGTGGATAGAGAAACACTCCACTGAAAGTGGAGATGATTTCATTTGACTGTGTGTAGGCTAGTTTGCCTGCTGTTACTACAATACTCACTTCATCCCCCTGTTTCAGACTGAGAATCACATTGAACATGCCGGTGCCGCCACAGGTCTGCTGCCCTAGACTGGGCTTGTTGTATTCAAGCAGTTCCTTTCTGTAGCCAGATGTGTCCAGATGAATAACACTCTCGTGTGAAACGGACAGTACAGCTTCTACACGTTCATCCCGCTCTGGTACTAGAACTGCACTGATCAGGTACCGACCCCTATAGGGGGCAGTGAGGATACCTGCAATAAACAAGAGTTTGTATCTTAATTGTAACAATCCTAAGCAAGTACAGTGGTAGCCAAAAGCAGCTATAAAAATGGCAAAATAGGGGCGAAAAATATAAGCTTTTGCTGAAGAGATGGATAAATACAGCATGCCACAGCCCAAATGAAAACAGTTATGGTGATATTATATAAATTAACCATAGAGGTTGAGTCGGTGCATGGAAAAAATACATGAGGAGAATCTGCCAGGAATTCTAACATAAATTGACAACAATCAGCTAAAACGTTGCCTAATAGTAAAAACAAATGTGTATGCACACCAACAGTAAGCCCTGCAAATAAATAAACATCCCACTTCTCATTTGATGTTTCATTTTTTGTGTGTATTTATTCAACCGAGAAGTAATAAATTGATTTCTTAACAATGCATTTCCCAAAGTTGACAAAAGTCGACAGTGTACAGCAATAATTAAAATTCAGGACTACGAGTGATTGCAGTAATCAATTATGTTATGTATTATTTTATATTGTATGAGAATTAATTTGCTGGTGACACACACCATTAAAAAAAGTATTAAATGTATTGTTCCTAGAATTATTTTTGTAGCGTACTGAAGTGGGTGTTGCATGACTTGTGACAAGCAAACTGGTGTATCGCATTTTTTCTTTTTTTTTTGTTACATGATGGTTCAACAATCTGCACATAACAATTTACTTGCACAAAAAAAAGATTCAGCAAAATAATAATTCTCAATTGTGGATATGCAAAGTAAAACAACACAGTGATTATGATCAACTTCAAAAAAAGCAAACCATGGCAGCTAGCTATTATCTGTACATTTTGGATAAACATGTGCTCTGTGTTTAGTATTTCCCTTGAAAAATTGTTCACATACATACATTCTGCACTATAGTAAGTTTGAGCCTAAAAGAAAGTTAGATATGCCTTGCATTTTTTTTGTATTAGAAGGGTTACATTTTTTATTATTATTATTATTATTATTATTATTATTATAAAAACATACACAATTAAACATCCTGGAGTTAAAAGCTACCATGGGTTCAAACAAAGTAAGTTAAGTGCAATCGATCAGAGAATCTTAACGGGAAAAGTCAAGCTCAACAGATAAATATTCAGTTATATAATTTAACATATCAGAAAATAGCAATAACCAGCAGTGTTTCCTTTCTTATTAGAAAACTGATCTTATTAACTGAAGCTCTTTCTTGATTTCAGTGTAATACTTGATTTGATAATGGAATGGCAACTGTAGTGTAAAAGTGTTCCTTCTGATACATTGTTTCAACTGCCTGTGCTTCCATGACCATAGGATGTTTATATCTAAAGCCTCTTGCAGGACATCTTGATAGGTAAACATCACTCCACAAGTTTTCACTCTCTTAGAGAAGTTATATTAGCTCTTTTGAGAACATGTGTGAAACAAACAAGTGTCATCTTTGTCATAGTTTGTTCTAAATCAAGCACACCAATGGTACCTAAAACAACTATACATCTCCAGCATTTTCTCCAACCTTAAACTACTATTTTAACTTTAAATAGGCTGAGAAATAAATCCTGTCCTATTCAAAGTAAGCAGTCAACACAGTCCTATGAGTGATGTACTTCAACCTTCACACTGTTAGCTTAGCAAAGACAACTGGAAACTTCACATACAGCCTTCATTCCACATGTGTTTTTCACTGTTACAATGAACCCCTTTTCTCTTCAGCTGTTACCTGTTTGTGGGTTGTAATGGCCTCCATCATTCACAAGGACCTTGTTGAAGCGGATCACTCCCACGTCCCCAGGGAACGGCTTCCGAGTGAGACCCGCAGAAAAGGAGAAAGGCTCTGCTATGTCAAAGCTGCTGACTGCAAATGGAGAGAGCATGTTCATTCAAGAGACATCCAATACACTGCAGTGCATGTTCTTCAATGAATAGAACATAAATACATATCGAGTAGTTGTAAATGTCTTTTTTTTTTTTTAGCATTGTTTAATTATCTTTCTTAACCCCTGCAGTTCTGTTATGTCAGGACCTTGCCTGATTCTGCTGAAGGCACAGCATTATAATAACTCAGGCTTAACTTTTTTTTCTATCTGGGAGATTCTGCCCCAGGGTCCTTTTTTTATAACCTGCAGCTTTGTTTATTTTTTAATTAAGGTAGGGGTATCTGCTTTAGTAATACATATCAAACTACAGTGCAGTGCTTCAACAGTTTAGTAGGACAGCAGCAGAGGTAAAAACACTTCAGACTTTACCTGGAATTACATTAGGGTTAAAAGATGACGGCTTAAGAGGAGGACGGCCTATGAAAAAATAAAGAATTTATCAAAGTTATTAACCATTATGAATCAAGGGGAAATGCTGAATCAAATGAACTAGAAAATACAAATTTACCTGGAACAATATTAGGCTTATAAGACGTGGGAGTAAGAAGATAACCTATGGGGGAAAAAAGAGAGTTGATTAAACTTATAATAATATGAAGAAAGAAATAAGAAAGCCATACCACTGCTGTGTATTCAAATGTGGTGCAAGCCTAGCAATGTTTTTCAAAAGCAGAGACATGAGGATCTTGCATTATAGCTGAACACCCTTAAGTGTGCTGTAGAATTTCAAATAGGGGGCCTGGTCCCATACCAGCTCTCAAAATGATTTGCTTGTCATGTGAACTGGTACTGAAAGGTCCAAGCCATGCTGGTTTGGTGACTTATTTGCACAGGTTGGACCAATGAGATTGATTTATCTTTAGTAGTTAGTTATATAAAACAGTATATTAAGAACGGTCAAGGAAAACCTTTCTTTCACTAATTGAAATACTGAGGCCAAGTCAAGAAACCAGTGCTTTACAACTTTATACCACATGAGGGAATACACATTTTTAGTGTTCTTATGCTTAGTTGGTTTGAATGTGTGTGGAGCTTTAATATGCAGTAGTGGTCCTATTTTGTGGCAAAAAAAGGCTTTTTTCCTGAGAGGAATAAACCAATTTTAACAATATATAACTGAATAAACTACAATACTCATAACAATAAACACACTTATCCTATCTGCACCTAGAGTAAGTTATTTCATGTGTTTTTATTGTTAAAGTGTGTACTTTTTCTTTGGAGTCTTATTAAATAATGCTAGCACACTTTATCAACATTGAACCAAAATGTAGCTCAATTTTTCCACTTACCTGGTGCTCCTGCAAACCCTTTGAAGTCTGGCATGAATCCACCAGTGCCTTCAGGGAGAACGGCCACTTTCTTTAGAACTGTCCCTGGAGGGCCTGCTTCCCCAGTCTCCATCACCACCTCATGCTGTCTTGGAACTATGGGCACACGTGGCTTTGAGGTGATTGGCACACGTGGCCTTGTGGTCACTAGAACAGGTGGCCTGGAGATGACCGGCACACGTTGTCTGGGAGGGACTGGCTCATGTAGTTTGGGAGGGACAGGATGAACTGGTGCTCTTGGCATTGTTGGGAAGCCTGTATCCCCCTTTTCTGCAGGTGGTGAAAAAAAGAAGAAAAGGTAAGAATGGTGTAGTATAGACATTATTGTTTTACAACAAGTCTTGGATTTTGTTCAGAAAAAAAGCCTTTTTAAATTTAGATTTGGATGTGTCATGCCATTCCAAACAATTTGCTACTCCACTTTCATTTCTTTTTCAGTTAATTTATTTTTGTACAGGCTACTTATTGGGCTTTACAAATTAAAATATAATACATTTCCCAACTTTGTTTTGTGTAATCTTATACATAGACTTAGCTCCAAGGTGTTTAGTGTTGGTGATGGGTTTACATCTAAATCTGCTTTTATAGAAATTAGATGCCCTAGTTCCTGCACTAACCAAGATATAAACAGATAACTAGGAGTGGAACACAAAACTGGCCAAGATGCAGACCACAAAAAAAGCAACTCTAACAGCTCTCGTCATGTAAGCCTGTAGGCCTAGGAAGGACTTCAGACTTTGAATTGTGGGGCTACCCTGTAATGAACCTGGCAGAAATGAAAGACAAATGGCAGCTGCTTTGACACAGAACGCAAACACAGGAAGTTTCCAGTTATCTCCTTCAAACCAAGGAAGAGCTGGGTGGCATGGTTGCCTGCTGGCTGTTAAGCAATAAAGAAAATACATTAAGAACCATGGGTATTAATCCACTGCACTGAGGACTGCCCCATTAATCAAGGATCACAACCACCACACCAGAGACTCTTAAAGCAAAGAGAAAAAAGAACAACACAAAGCATGTAACCACAAGCCTGGTGGGAAACCATCTTAGATTTAAGCTACAGGAAAATATAACACTTACAGAAAGACCTGGATAAGCTCTGATGTAGGACTACCTAGTGTTACCTTTGGTAAGGTCCTAAATTAGTGCTAATCGTGATCTGTGAAACCAGCTTAGGGTATGCTGTATGCTATTAAAGTACCAAACAATAAAAATGTTTACTGCTGTATAGCATGCTTAAAGCATAGCAATGTGTTGTAAAGCAAAGATTTCCATTGTAAAAAAAAAAAAAAGTAGTATGGTAAAGCATGACAAAGAACATGTTGAAGGATGGTTAATTCATAGTGTCAATCTAGTAAACTACCTTACATAGAGCTTTACTGATTTCAGAAGTAATTTAATAAGACACCCTCTTCTCTTGTGGCTCAACTATTTTTCACCAAGTTCGCCACGGTGGCAAAGGCTTTGAAAAATGTACTAGTGTAAGACTGCCAGCATGATTCCTTTCAGCGTGTGCTGGTAGATGAACCAATACAGGCTGTTTAGCTTGATTTCATTTCGCCCAATGAAAGCCCTTTAGCTTGACCACAAACATTGTGTTTGGCAGGAGGACAGAGGTTGTAATTATTAAAAAAAAAACAAAAAAAAACACAACATCCAAATGGAATTTTTTGTTTTGTTTTGTTTTAAAAAAATAAATAAAGAAATAAATAGTACGGACAAATTATTAGAATCATGTAGCCCAAGGAATACCAGTCACCCAATATTACTGTGATAGTCAAAGGGGGGGTGAAGCAGTCGCGGTTTCAAACATACCCTCTGGTCCCGAAAGAACATTTTCACAGACGGCAAGCTAAACATGCAGCTTCGAAAGATCATAGCTAAGTTTTGTCTTTTTTCCCACTGTTTGCTATCTCTTTAAATATGCTGAAATATATTTTGTAAATAGTAATAGTGGATTCCAAAGAGGAACAACTGAATAAAATAATAATTACATTTATTATTTTATAAGAAGGATTCATTTATTGAGTTTTAATGTCAGAATTGGTGCAATATTACTGTCAGTAGTCCTAAGTGAAAGAACACTGTAAAAAAGTTTTTTTTTTTTTTTTAAACACAATCGTGGCTGTACAATCCTACTATATTAGTACATGCCTGTGTAACTAGACCTGCGGTTAGTCAGGGAGGCATTAATATTAACATACACTAATAGCACTGTCTACTGACACAATTTCTCTTTACCATTTTGTAGTGGAAAGAAAAAAAAATAAGCAAAGGATTATGCAGTATATGAATATCTCTGCAAACCTAATCAGAATTTAGGAAATCTGTAATGATGTTTCACATGGGACTAAGTTTGGCATTTATTTATTTATTATTGTTTTACTCCCCAATTTGAAATGTCCAATTATTTTTATTTCAACCCGGCTCACTGCTGCTTACTTGGGAGTGGTGAAGACGAACACACGCTCTCCTCCAAAACGTGCTGTCAGCTGTCTGTTTCTTTTCACTCTGTGGGCCGGCCACCTCAATTGGCCAGTCTACAGGGGTCACTGGTGAGCCGAGGACATCCTGCCCGACCTAGGTCCTCCTACAGGTGGCGCTTGAGCAATTGTGCGCCACCCCCTGGGAACTCCTGTCCACAGTCAGCAGTGGAATAGCCTTGATTCAAACTGGTGACCTCCAGGCTATAGGCCGCATCCTGCACTCCATCCTGCATGCCTTTGCTGGATGTGCCACTCGGGAGCCCCAGTTTGGTATTGATTAAACTGGAATCAGAGTTATAGTGCACTTTAAATATACTGTTTGTGTGTATTGTAAAGGGTAGGGTCTGGCATTGAAATAACTACTTGTTATAAAATAAAGTACACGTGTTTCTGCCTTGCTGAAACAGTATGTTTATAACCTGTTTATAGTATTGTTAAGTTTTTCTAGTGTTGCTAAAAATGTTAACTAACTTTAGCCACAGTGGCTAACTAAATGAGTGTCTTAGTAGAGGGAACGTAGCCTGGATTCACTGGGCAATCCTTTTGGCTTATAAAAACCCATTGATCATATGGATCTGATTTAATGGCTCAGCACGAAGACAGGCCCTCCTGGCAGTCTCTGAGGATTGGGGCCCACTGCAACCTTACACCATGGGACATATGCTCACTTTGAGTCTACAGTATATATCGCTTTTCTTTTAAACGTATCATGCAGATAACTATCATCCCACTCAGATATTTGTGGTTAGCATTGTTTTCAGTTAAACATTTGTAATTTAAAAATTCTTGGCTAAAAGGTTATATAATTGATAGTAACCAATGTTTATTTTAAAAAAGCAAGTCATTACTATGTATTCAGTAGATACAGAGTTAATGACCTTTATAAAACCAGAAATACAAATAAAAACCATTATATGCATTCCCAACTTTAGCAGTAGTTATGGTTAGACAGCTAGTGAATGTGTATGCTAATCATATAATTCTACTTTATACATTTTATGCAGCAGGTCACTTCATAAATCCAAAAGAATAATAAAGATCTTAAATAAAATAAACGATATACAGCTACAAATCCTGACAAGAATGTGCTTAGAAATCTAAGACATGATTGCTTTATTTTAGTGCTGAGACAAACATGGATTTTCATGTTCAGATATTCGCTCATAATTTAAACATCCACTCAGTTTTTCAAAAAGTAATAAAAGCCATTATATTGCTCTGAACATAGGCAGAGACAGCATAGCAGCAGTGGCAGGGGGTGTGGCTGTGGCCTGCGTGTGTGCGTTTATTTTACAGCAAGGCTGTACAATATGTAACACATAAAATAGAAAAATATCCCAGGAGTAAAGAATAAGTTGTGTAGGACTTACTTGACCCCAGTGCATTAACTACAAAACAAAGGATGCCCAATACAATTTCAAGGTAAACGTTGTTTTGTTTATTCCCGAAATAAATAGTACATAAAGTTGACGCAGCATTTTATTTATTTTCTTCATTCCTTGCCATTTCTGTTTCTTCACTGTAAACAGTGGCCAGACGCGTTTTCATAAAGTAATAACATGAGGTTTTCTTGTGCGTTTTTGTAGCTGAACAAGCAAACGAAAACTGAAATTTAATTTTAAACACTTAAAATAAAACAAACGTGGAAATGGTCTTGTAAAGTGAAGAGGAAAAAACTCACCGTTTTGGTTCTCGTTTATTACATTCCACATAACAGAAAGTCACAACAAAAAATATATAATAGCACACAGCTTTTTAGAACCTGCCACACTATCATTGAATCCTGCATTGTATGACCTTATAAATCATAAGGTTACAACCACAACCAAGCTGTTTTGAAAATAAAAGCTAATTCCACCACGGTACCGCTACAGTTAAAAGACTAATTCAACGTGTTACTCTAACTGGTTTGTTCATAAATATGTATGCTTGCACCCTGGCTTTTCACTGCATTCTTATGAATTTTGAAGAAATTAACTAAGAAGTAATAACAGGATAAGGGATATCAACCAACAAGTTAAAAAAAAAAAATTAAAATTAAATCCACTGGGTTCGTTTTATTAAACAGTGACATTAGTTAGCCCTGTGTGTGTGTGTGTGTGTGTGTGTGTGTGTGTGTGTGTGTGTGTGTGTATGTGGTATATATATATATATATATATATATATATATATATATATATATATATATATTGATCTCACATATAACAAGCTCTTTTTCATTCACCATTTTTTAAAACTGTTGCGCAAATTTTGGTTAGACAGTAAATAAGTGCAAGGTATTTTGGTCATTTGTAGTGATTATGGACATCTGATTTTTGTATCTGAATCCATGTAAAAAAATATTAGTTTGAATATTCGGATATTTGTCCCAGCAGTAATTTATTAATTAATTAATACAGGATCTTTTTTTACGTGCCAGCATCTGTAAAGTTAGCATCTGCTTGTTTAGAGACTGGAAACAGTCCTGCAGTTGACAATCACTGGCAATGTCATGTAGGTGGGGGTGTTTTCATTCCCCAGCTGAGCTGAACTAAACTCAATTGTAATGCGAGGCACTCCAGCGAATTGAGTGAACATTGCATGGCTATGGTTTAGCATGACCTAGAATATTAGGATTTAACATATAACATAATGCATATCTTTTATATAACACCATGTAATCAAAGAAGCTACAAAATGATATCGCAAAAGTCTTCCAGAAGCCATAATAGTACTAGTATTTCATGTTAGATTTTGAAATGTCACATTTTTCCATTTTTGTCAGTTTTCCATTTAGTTTATGGCAAACTACAAAGTGGTATGCAATGCAATATGTTAACACAACATTATTCAGCAGGTTTTATTCGACTTTATGAACCAAAATGAGTTAATTACATATGGTGATGCTCAACCTTTGGCCATTGCTGCATAGCAGCACATCTGCTAAGATAGACTGCTTTCAGGGCTTATGGTAGAAGAAGTGAGGGGAGCTTCCTAATTTAACTCTATAATCCTTGACAAAAAAAACAGAGGTATAATTATAACTTCCTCCTTCGACACAACAGTTTCCTTTGGAAATTTACTCCACACTGCACAGAGCGACGTGTGCAAAGTCTTTGAATGTCAATTTTCAACAAAATTATTTTATTGTTATACATTTGCATATACAACTTACTGCAATCTCAATCGTTTCTTTATAAATTCCTTATTTGACCCTTTTTTGCTTAAGAACTTTTTAAGTATTTTGAAGTGCAACATTATTATTATTGTTATTATTATTATTACATTGTTGTTGTTGTTGGCAAGCACTAGATAATCACTACCTTTATTATTATTATTATTATTATTATTATTATTATTATTATTATTATTATTATTATTATTTACACCGTGTAACAATTTTTTAATTTTTTTTTTTTTGTTCCTGGGTAGTAAGTGTTATTTACAGTATAATCGTAAATCTCCAAAAACTACTCACTTCTAAATCTTTTGTAGTCATTTTTGTATTACTTCAGTATAAATACATGTTAATTTGGATTCATATGTTGTTTTTTTTCTGACTTTATGTGAACGAAAAGACACACATTTGCTCGTTTTCCCATTGGAAATAGTGATATTTGGAAATATCACAGTCCCGGTCACAAAAGCAAAGTTTGTGGGGAATAATAGCCATTTTCTATACTTTTGAGGCATAAGCAATTAGGAAATAACACTTACTACCCAGGAACAAAAATTGTGTTACATAGTGTTATATTATTATTATTATTATTATTATTATTATTATTATTATTATTATTATTATTATCTGTGTTATTATGCACAGGTCACCACTTACCTTGTATTATTTACTTTTATTTAGTTTTTACTTTTAAAAACAGTCCGGTGAACTTGACAGAAAATGCTTTATAAACATGGCTCATAATCTTCAAAACTATGTATGAGCTTGGTAATGTTGGGATGTGACACATAGAATACAAATGTGTTGCTGGATTTGTTTTACAATGTATAGAATAGCAGGACCTCAATAATATTTTTGTTTATTTGGTGAATCTCCACTTCATGCATATATAAAGACGTTCCTACCACCTATTTGTGCCACGGAACAATTTATCATAAAAACAAACCAACCAAAAAAAAAAAAACTGCTTAAAATGAGGTCACATGTTCAGTTTTACTGGACCTTTTTTGTGTCATTTTTAAAAGCCAGCATTCATTTAAATGCTGGCTATGTAGACTGTATGTATATTTTTGCTTATTAATAAACGTATTTTTATGTAACTTGCATAAGCGGAAAGAAAATGTCTCAGTGCTGCTCAATGCACCACCTGCAAGCACTGCTGCACCTCGTAAATTAACTTTTCTCTTTTGAGAGGTGACTTCTTTTGAGGCGTGTGTTTGATGTGTGTCAAGGGTGTTAACCTTGCTTCTGATTGGTCAGTTTCATTCCAGTCGCGCAACAAAAAAAAAAAAAAAAAGAAAAAGAAACGGCAGTGACTTTTAAATTATTCACTCGCGTTCAGTGTGGATGCAGCTTCAGGTTAGTTATTCTGCAGTTAAACCCCATTGTCATGTGTGCTTGAGTTCATCCCTTGTTTTCGAACAGATAGCTTTTAATATGTTGAAGCTCGAAGTCTGATATCACATATTACAGAAAATTATCAAATTTTACCAAACTACTTTTGACAATTGTGTGTTGAACTTTTGAGCAGCTGCATGTTATCACTTTGTTGAATGTTGACCTTGTTTCATTGCATTAAAATCCTTTTTGAACTGTTGTGGTGATGCTGAGGACACCTTGGTCGACAATAAGCTTCTCCTAAATGTCTTGGGTTTTAATACATACGCAATCTACTTTAGATTCAATATTAATGGGGTGTATAAATTAGTTATGACTATTAGTGATGCCTCTAGCCATTACGAATCATACGAGTATGATTTATATGACTCGGTCTATAATGACTTTGCTTCGACATGACTTAATATAGTCAGACCTCTTCAGGAACAAAAAATACTTACAGTACTGTAAATGAGGCCTAACAAGTGTGTATGTTTGACCAATTATGCACACTGAGTTCAACATTAACCACGTCACTAAGGGGCTCTCTATACTGACAATGAAATCTATAGAAGATAAAGCCTGGTTTCAATTAAGCCAACACCAGCCTTGTACGCAACAGCCTTAAACCCTATTATATACTTTTTCCAAGCATGTGATGCTTTAACTTTATCCACTCTGTTGAAATAGTAGTGCCCCTCAGCCACCCTTCATGTATGCTTCCTTCCTAGTTTATTAGCCGGAAGATAGTTAAATATTGTATTACCCTTCAAGTCGAATAAATGTGACCTGTAGAAAGAGGTCACTGTCATAAAATTGGGTAGGTTTGTTTTCAATTTACACACAAACACATAGTCACACAGTACGCGTCTTTGTTCGCCAGGAGAATCACATCAGCAGTATTAAGAAAAACTATAAAAGAGTGTACAAAAGTGCTAATTTATTTGAACAAGACATTTTTTCTGAATACAACAGAAAAAAACAGCTGTGAGTTAGTTCAGCATTGGTAGTCCAGCACAGGCTACGAGTACCATATAAAACAGAACTGTGGTATAATATGCTTTTACGATTTGTCTTACTTACCTACCATAGTATATATCAGGGGTCACAAAACTTCCTGACCCTACTAGTCACATACCAACATTTTCAGTGCAGATCGATTGTTTTTACTGACTCAATTTATTCAACAGACGAGCTGTCTTTTACAGCCTCAAAGTCGTATGTGTCTGACCCCGCCACGTTAGTTGGGCAGGCCACAGCAGGGGGCTCCATACCGCCCCTGCCACATGTAAGTTCCAGGTCCTAATGCAGCATGCAGCTGTTGTCACGGACGTTCCCTGGTGGCAGAACAGGAAGGAAAGGGGAACCGTTTCTTAAAGCAGAAAGGGCACCCACAACATGCCCTCCCCGTCTGCCAGGATTTTCTCGAGCTGGTTCGCTCTTCCTGGAGCAACCCAACGTCTGCCCCCTCTGCCTCTAGAACAGCAGAGGCCCTAGAAGCAGGCCTAGGCACGTTTCCCACTATCGGGGACACGGTCACAGTACTGGTGCAGGCATCTACCTTCACCAGAGGGGACAAAGACCCGACCTGCCCGTTCAAGCCGTGCAGAATGACTGACCCAATGCTGAAAAAGGTGTATGCATCAGCGGCACTATCAGCCAGGGTGGCCAATGTAGTGGCTACACTGGTCCTGTATCACACACAGCTGGCTGAGAGGCTGCAGGAGCAGGCAACGGAGGCGGAAACAGGGGAGCTACTGGCGATAATAAGAGTGATGACAGACCTAATGGGGGAGTTAGGTCAGGCATCAGGCAGGTCTCTAGTGGTGCTGGTAACCGCTCACAGAAGCATCTGGCTAACCCAGGCCAAGGTCGTTGATGGAGAAGGTAGTGCTACCAGATGCTCCCATTACACTGGGGCAGACATTCGGAGCGACCATTTGTGTGAGCCTTGAGAGGTCCCTTCGAAATTCTCGCGCCTTCCTGCCTACCGCCAGCGCCCAAGGTGGCCTTCACAGCCTGCAGGGGCAACTGGGCCTGAACGCCGCCCCCCACCCCAGAACAAACAAGCAGGCAGAAAAAAAGCCGATGGCAAGGGACCACTGCCGGCCAGGGGTAACCAGTTCTCTGGCTGGAGACCGGGGCTGCCACCAACCCCCCTGTGGCAGAGCAAAGCTCTGCCCCTTTTTAAATTGGCAGGGATGGGGTTAATTTCCCCTACCTGCCTGGGTTTATTATGTTCAGGTGGCTGGGGTGGATTAGTTGATTAGGTTAATTAACGATCAATCAGCGCCCAGCCACCTGACATAAAAGGAGGCCTCTGCTTCCCATTGAGGAGGAGGGAGCTGAGGAAGCAGGTTTGTGATTTGTGATTTTTGTGATTTGTGAATTCTACATCCAGTGAAGGCATTGCCCAGCCTGGTAACCTTTATTTTTGTAAGTTTGTTTTTTGTATTGTTTTTTTGTGTGTTTAAATCCCTTTATTTTGCCCTTGTGCACTTTTATTTTGTGTTATTTATAATAAAATTAGTATTTTTTTTGAACTGCAGACTGTCTCTGGGCCTCTATCCACTCACCAGCCTGTCACATATGGTGTCAGAAGCGGGATAGCGCCACCTAGAGGCTCAGAGCAGTATTTTATTTTATTTTATTTATTTTTTTAATTTTTAGGAGAATTATTATTATTATTTATTTTTTTGGATTATGGGAAAGAAGAGAAGACAGCGGCAAAGGCAGGAAAAGCAGCAGCCGAAGAAATGTAAGCTGCTGCAGCCACCGCTGGAGGACCCGGCCAGCCTCCTCCCCTAGTGTTCCGGGTGCGGGAAAGAGGACCATCGTTGGCGATCCTGCCCAGACGTGCCACCGGCAAACTGGTGTGCCCAGTGTGAGGAGGATATATAGTTATCAACACGCTGTGGCGTCGAGATGGGGAGAGGTGGGAACAGTGGGAGGAACAACACCACCCGACATCCTTCCCAGAGGTTGACCTCATGGTGGTTAATTACCTGGCAGTAGACATGGGAGATGCCCCAGTCACGCCAATAAAGAGGGTGGAGCTGCTGTCCCGAGAGCCAGAGAGGGAGGAGAAGCCGCCGTCCCGAGAGCCAGAGAGGGAGGAGATGCTGCCGTCCCCAGAGCCAGAGAGGGAGGAGGAGCCATCGTCCCCAAGCCAGAGAGGGAGGAGCTGCCGTCGTCCCCAGAGCCAGAGGGAGGAGATACCGTCGTCCCCAGAGCCAGAGAGGGAGGAGCTGCCATCATCCCAGAGCCAGAGAGGGAGGAGCTGCCGCCGCTCCCAGAGCCCAGAGGGGAGGAGCCGCCGCTCCCAGAGCCCAGAGGGGAGAAGCCGCCGCTCTCAGAGCCCAGAGGGGAGGAGCTATGGCCCAAGGATGCCTGCCTTGCACCGACCAAGGATGCCTGCCTTGCACCGCTCAGGGATGCCACACCCGCTCTGCTCAGGGATGACGCATCCGCATCGCCTGGGGTTGCCTGCTGCTCCGCATCGCTGGGGCTGGGTGTCTCCTTTTTGTTTTCTAGGGTTGCTGAGGGTCCGCTTTTGTTTTCTAGGGTTCCCGAGGGTCCGCTGCCGCCGCCGCCGCCTCCGCCGCTGCCACCAGAGGGAGCCGGGCCGCCGCCGCCGCCTCCGCCGCCGCCGCCGCCTCCGCCACCAGAGGGAGCCGGGCCGCCTCCGCCGCCTCCGCCACCAGAGGGAGCCGGGCCGCCGCCGCCGCCGCCTCCGCCACCAGAGGGAGCCGGGCCGCCGTCGCCGCCTCCGCCACCTCCGGGACCAGCCGGAGTCGGGCCGCCGTCGCCGCCTCCGCCACCAGAGGGAGCCGGCCGTCGCCGCCTCCGCCACCAGAGGGAGCCGGCCGCCGCCTCCGCCACCAGAGGGAGCCGGCCGCCGCCTCCGCCACCAGAGGGAGCCGGGCCGCCGTCCGCCTCCGCCACCAGAGGGAGCCGGGCCGCCGTCGCCGCCTCCGCCACCAGAGGGAGCCGGGCCGCCGTCGCCGCCTCCGCCACCAGAGGGAGCCGGGCCGCCGCCTCCGCCACCAGAGGGAGCCGGGCCGCCTCCGCCACCAGAGGGAGCCGGGCCGCCGTCGCCGCCTCCGCCACCAGAGGGAGCCGGGCCGCCGTCGCCGCCTCCGCCACCAGAGGGAGCCGGGCCGCCGTCGCCGCCTCCGCCACCAGAGGGAGCCGGGCCGTCGTCGTCGTACTACCTTGGAGATCCGAGGCCCCCTCAACCAAAGAAGGCTTGGGGGCTCCGACATCAACCCCACCCACCACCACCCACCATAACAGCCCACCCAAGGGACATAACTGGACTCTTGGGGGGAGGTGGGGGGGAAGGGGGGAGTTGGCCGATTGCGGCCGGTGTACGTTGTACATGGGGGGAGGTGTGTGGCAGAGCAAAGCTCTGCCCTTTTTTAAATTGGCAGGGATGGGGTTAATTTCCCCTACCTGCCTGGGTTTATTATGTTCAGGTGGCTGGTGTTGATTAGGTTAATTAACGATCAATCAGCGCCCAGCCACCTAACATAAAAGGAGGCATCTGCTTCCCATTGAGGAGGAGGGAGCTGAGGAAGCAGGTTGGTGTTTGTGGTTTTTGTGATTTGTGAATTCAACATCCAGTGAAGGCATTGCCCAGCCTGGAAACCTTTATTTTTGTAAGTTTGTTTTTTGTATTGGTTTTTTTTGTGTTTAAATCCCTTTATTTTGCCCTTGTGCACTTTTATTTTGTGTTATTTATAACAAAATTAGTATTTTTTTGAACTGCAGACTGTCTCTGGGCCTCTATCCACTCACCAGCCTGTCACACCCCCTCACAACCGGACTGACCAACGGACACAACCCATGGCAAGGCTGCACCCAGGACTCCTGGGTGCTATCGACAATGAGACAAGGTTACGTGCTACAATTCAAATTTTTCGCACCCTCATGTTGTGAAACATATTTGGGAGAGGTTTTGTACAGTTTTGTAAGTCAACCTCTTCGCTTCGTCCACTCATTGCCCCCTATGGTTCTCTATGGAGAGACGGGTGCCCCCTGGGAGTAGACACGCTAGCTCACCCCTGGCCACAGGGGCTATTGTATGCGTTCCCTCCGCTACCGTTATTACCACTGACACTAGAGAGGATCAGTGTGGAGAGAGCCCAGGTTTTGCTGGTTGCACCCTGATGGCCGAGGCACCCCTGGGTTGCTCTCCTCTCCAACATATTGTTGGGCCAACCGTGGCAGCTCCCACTCCGCAAGGACCTCCTGAGCCAAGAGGAGTGGTTATTATGGCACCCGAACCCAGCCCAGCTCCAACTCTGGGTCTGGCCGTTGAACAGAGCCATCTATCCAGACGAGGTTTGCAGGATGCAGTGGTAGAGACACTACAGTCTGCTAGGGCGCCTAGCACTAGAGCCCAGTATTCATATAAATGGAAGGTTTTCCAAGACTGGTGCATTGCTGAGGGTCACAATCCTGTGACCTGCCATATTGAGACAATCCTAACCTTCTTGCAACACCTGTTTGATGCGGGAAAATCTGCATCTACTCTGAAAGTCTACCTGGCAGCAATATCGGTGTGCCATGATAAAACTGACTCTGTGTCCCCTGGGGCAAACTTCCTGGTAATGCAATTTCTTAAAGCGGCTCAGAGGCTCCGTCCTCCAATGAAAAGCATGGTCCCTAAGTGGGATCTGGAGCTTGGGATCCTTACAGGTCCCCCATTTGAGCCCATGGCCTCAGCAGAGGTGCGCCCTGTTTCCCTCAAAGAGGCGTTTTTATTAGCCATTAAGTCTGAAGAGTAAGTGAGCTTCATGCACTGTCCATCGAAATGGAAATGAGTCGAGGGTAACAGTAAGAACAAACCCAGCCTTTTTGCCAAAGGTGGTCTCATCATTCCACATTAACCAACCAGTGGTTTTGAAAACTTTCAGACCTCCCCCGCACGAGTCAGAGGAGGACCGTAGACTCTGTGGGCTCTGCGCTGTTACCTGGACAGGACAGCGTCCCGGAGACAGTCCAACCAACTGTTTGTCTACCCTGGGTCCCGCTCCAGAGGTCAAGCCCTATCAAATCAACGTCTAGCGCACTGGGTGGCAGATACCATACGCTTGGCATATGAACAGACGGATTCCCCCATGCCAGGGGACATTATGGCCCATTCTACCAGAGGCCAAGACTTTGTGGGCTCTCTTTCATGGCGCCTCCTTGGATGAGCTTTGCAATGCTGCTACATGGACAGGTAGTCAGACATTTGCACGTTTTTACTGCCTTGATGTTGCAAACTGAGCGAGGCCCTCTCTGGGCTCTAGGGTGTTGCAGGTGGCATGCCCTTAGGTGTCATGAGGGCTCTGAAGCTATAGCCGTGAGGCTGTACTGTCGGTAATCTGGAGCCACGACAGCTTTGGTACGGTAATGGTTGTCATTCTACTTGAAAGGGAAAGTTAGGTTATTACCATAACCCTGGTTCCCTGAAAAGAATGACAACCATTATCCTTCGATTTCTAAAGAAAATGGTGATATGCTACTGTGAGGATGTCCCTCTTCAGCATGAGGTGGGAGGGACTTCCTCCTCACAGCAGGGCCCTGATAGGGCAGCTTTTTTATATATGCTCAGTGATGGACGGTCAGAGGGCTCTTCCCATTTGTTAATGGTTGACATTTTTTTTTCAGGGAACCAGCGTTATGGTAATAACCTAACGTTTCCGTGTGTGTGTGAATGCGAGGGGATACCGATGGGCCAATGGGTGATGAGTGGGTGGAGTCTGCATCCACCAAAAGGAGAGGGGTATTGCTGCAGAACGCAGACTCACACAGCGCAGCTCTCACAGGCAGCTCTCATAGGGTAGTGCTGCGTGCGCAATTGTTGTTACCAAGTTATTACCGAGAAATGTTTATATAGCCCATTTCACGTTAATAATTATTTTTTTTTGTGATCAAATAGTACAAAAATATAAACAAAAAAATGAAGAAAGGATCTCCCCATTTTCCTTTTTTATCCTCTCCCTCCCTCCCCTCCCTCTGCTGGGCAGCTACCCCTCTCCCTCCCACAAGACCTAAATTAATTTGTATTTAACAAAGGCTTAATAAGATCTGCTATGCTTTCCCAGGCTTGGATTGTATTCTCTCTGGCACCATGGATCTGAGCGGTAGAAAGTTCTAAGTAATTAATATAGTAAAGGGGTAGGGGCAAGCTTCATTTGAAAGAGGGGTTAAGTATGTCTTCTGAAGAAGATTTAAATGAATCAACTGATGGTTCTTAGAAGCTGAGCCTAAATTATTTCAGATAGTTTCCCAGCTAATCTCTTTATCTAAGGATGCTAAGTCTTTATTGCAGATAGTATAAGCTGCTAAAGTTTGTACGAGACTTTTAAAGGATAAACATGTAACACGGAAACCAACCCTTTTGTTTTTCCGCCGTGTCCAATATATCATGGACTGAATGTACTACTGGTAATGTAGCCCAGTCAAAGAAGAGCCCGGTAAATTGTATAATTGTAAATCCTTGAATGTGTGAAGACAGCCAGCGTCAGAAATATCAGTAATAGTATGTACACCTCTATCTCTCCAAGGTGGGAAAGAAAAGGGAAGACCCCCCGACAGGAGCACATAGTTAAGAAAGATAGGTGTGTGGGAATGCCATTTTAGTTTAAGTTTTATGTGTCTTTCAACAAAAAGCCAAATAGTAATTAACTGTGTGACTAAAGGGCCGAAGCATAACCTAGTGCTTGAGAGGAATGTTTGAGTGAATCAAGTCTTGTAATCTATGTGGAGAAACCAATTTTCCTTCCAGTAATCAGATACAGGTGCACCAGGGTCGAGCCAGACTGTAACTAACCAAAAATATAGTTTAAAGTTCGGCAGTGATAAACCACCTGAAATCTTTTCACACTGTAGAGTACAAAATTTTATATGTGGTAGTTTGCCTTTCCATATAAATTTAGATAGCAAAGTGTGCAATTTGTCCCAGTATCCAGGAGGGGGAGAGAGAAGGCGCATCGAGCTGAAGAAATTGATGTGAGGGGGTATATTCATTTTGATAATAGAGATAGAGGCTTGAAACGAGTTTGGAAGTTGTGCCCATCTATCTAAATCTGACTTCACCTGAGAAAAGATTTTGTTACAATTAGTTGATACAGTAAACTGCTCCTGGAAATGGCGAATTGGCAAGAGCATTTATTTCCTGTTAACACGACGCTGAGGGGTTAGCGTACAGAACTTTAACCACATCAGTAAATGAGCCCAAACCCATATAATCTAAAACCGACCAAAGATAATCCCACTCCATGTGATCGAACACTTTCTCTGTATCCAGTGAGGGCACGGGGAGCAGCTATATCTGTGTCAGCATATAAAATATGAAGTAAACGGCGGATGGATCGGATGCTAGACGGGTCTTGATGAACCCGGTTTGGTGCTGATGAATTAATTTAGTCATGAGGTCTCGAGTCAGTGTGAGAGAACCTCAGCATATAATTTAGTGTCCAAATTAGTCATAGATAAGGGATGATAACTCGTAGAAAGAGTAGGATCTTTATCTTTTTTTAGTAAGGGGGAAATAACACGGTGTTGACATCTCTGCGAAAAGAGCCATTATCCACAGCAGCTTGCATCATGTTAAGCACAAGCAGACCTAGTTGAGTCCAAAGGGTTAAAAACAATTCAGGAGGAATACCATCAACGGCAGAAGATTTGCCCCTGCTCATACACTGAAGCACGTCTTTTAAGTCAGGAGGAAGCACGTCAATACCAGATTTGCCCCTGCGCATACACTGAAGCACGTCTTTTATTTCAGGAGGAATACCGTCAATGCCAGGAGATTTGCCCCTGCTCATATACTGAAGCTCGTCTTTTATTTCAGGAGGAATACCATCAATGCCAGGAGATTTACACAGCTCATACACTGAAGCACGTCTTTTATTTCCGGAGGAATACCGTCAATGCTAGGAGATTTGCCCCTGCGCATAGACTGAAGAGTGTCTTTTAATTCAGCCAAAGAGAGGGGGGCCCCAAGCTATGCAGATTCGGTAGGTAAAAGGCGTGGGATTTGGGGATTTTGGAGGAAACACGTACAGGATTCCTTGTCACAGCAAATATCAGATCTATAAAGGTTAGAGTAAAAGGAATGGAATGCCATGTTTATTTGAGAAGGATGCATTAAACTATCTCCCTGTGTGGATTTAACAGCTAAAATATCTGCAAAACGCTTGTTTTTACATAATCTCAGAGCGAGAAAAGAGGAAGGTCTGCTGCCACTGAATAGTTTTATCTCCCCGTGGATAAGAAACTTATCGTGGATAAGAAACCCGCTGTCCAAGCAGCATATTAAGTTCCTTCTTAATAAGATTAAGATCAAGCTCAGTAGATTCAGATGGGGAGCTTTGGTGAGCATGGGTTCTAAAAAAGCTAGTTCAGTTTCGAGTTCAGAGATCCTACTGAGACGTAATTTATTAAGGTTGAAGGTGAATAGAATAGAATAGAACTATCTCTGATTAATCTTTTATCTGAATCCCACAAAATGCGACGGTCATCGACAGAGCCAAGATTAAACTGAAGGAACTCATCTTGTTTAAGTTGAAACTGTGCGAAAAACTTAATTCTGGAGTAAAGTGGTATTAAAGCGCCATCTAGGGGCCAGCGCTAACGTATCCTATAATACAAATTTGCAATAATTCGCATTATGATCAGACAAGGACATTGGCAGTATCTCAGCATTATATACTTCAAAATAGAGAGAATTTGTTGCAAAAATAAAGTCAATCCTATAGAAAGAATTATATCGATGAAAAAAATGTGTATTCTCTAGCTGATGGGTTAATCGTACGCCAAATATCAACAATACCCAAAAATATAGCACTGGAATATAAAAATCCAGTACTCCCTATCACAAATAGTATCTATCCATGACTCTGGTAGACAGGGCAAGCAAAGCTCCCCTCACAAAACAAACTAGAAATCCCATGCAACAAGCATCCAATACAATTAGAGCAGAATATTCAAATAAACTATACATTACGAGCTCAACAGAGCACAGCCAAGGTATCCTATTTTTCCCTTTTTCTTTCTCCATTCATTTAATAATCAACAATAAAAATAAGAAGTAAATAATAACACAAATAATAATGACTGATGTCCAGAACAGTCCAAATTAGTAGTGACGATCTCATAACAGCAACAGATGCGCCCGATATCATCAGCAGATTCCGGAGTGAAAGGATTCGAGGACCTATGGGATGATCAGCCGAGACCCAGGCATCACGCAGCATAGCCAACCTTTTCATTGCATCAGGCTGCATCTCATCAGCAGGAGAGGGAGAAAAACCCGAGGCCCGAGATGGTTCCGGGAGACAGAGAGAATCCTGGAAGGCTTGGGTGTCATCTGGGGACTGGAACAGGTGAACTGCAAAGTTGTGATTGATTTAAAGAGCCGTCGGATAATGTCGGTAGGCCACGGGAACAGGCAAAAGTGATAGACAGAGAGAAAGCCTTGCGGCGCTGAGCCGTGACGTTACTATAATCTGGGAAGAGCTTGAGTTCCTTAGCTGCGGAACAAGGAGTTCCTGGCTGCTTGAGGGATAGCCTGGCGGTCTGAATATCTTAAAAGATTGAAAATAAGTGTGCAGGGCCTCTTTTTTTTTGGCGTGGTCAGACTAAATACAGCGAGCCCGCATTACTTGAATGTCCATCCTAGTCAGGGTTGACAACCATGGAAGTGATCTGGTCAAAAAGTCAGCACCCTCAGCTCTCCCTCTTTCAAACCGATCAGATCCACCATCTTAGGCTCAAACCAGTCGAACTTGGTCTCATGAATCGCTATAGCCCTCTATATAACCAGCTACTTGGTTGCAAAGAGTAGCAAAATTGGATTTAACCACTTCATCACCATGACGTACGCCAAATGAAAACCCACTTAAGTTTCCCATTCTATTCTATGATCGGTTTCTCAGTCTAGTGTTTCAGGTTTCATTCTGTAAGGTAGTGCTAGTACTGTGGAATATACAATGAAAGTTGGGGGAGTGTCAGGTGACATTTGTATCCAATTGCTTGTCATGTAGCAATGTCCAATCTACCTGTGGGCATTTAGAAGACTGAGATATAGTCATAGTCATTCAACTTTTATAAGTTTATATATAGTGTTTTAAATTATTATTTTTTGTTTTATTATTAGTTTTACTTAGTTTAGTTGTAGTTTATACAGTTTTTAGTGAAAGCTAAACAAACAAAAGAGCATGCAGCTACTTTACAGGTAAGCCAGCTGCAAACGGGAAGGTGTTTGGTTTGAAATGGCAGTACTGTGACGAAATACAATCGAAACACAGCACTGGGTACAGGCAATGAAGCAGTTGTCTGCGGCAGCTAGATCCATCACAATGCATATACAAATAAGTAGCTGTGTACATGCAGTGTGACTATCCCTCCAACACAAGGGAAGCAGAGACCACAACAAAGGTGCAGCGTCTGCTACAAAAATGAAAATAAAAGACACAAGAAAAATGAGCAGTGGTTGCGAAGGTAACCCCATGTTCTGTTGAATTGAACATTTCAATAAATGGCACAGAGCAGGTCACACGTTTTGATGTTGTTTGATGTTTATTTGATAATTACTGTTTACTGATTATTATTGTTATTTGCATTATTATTAGCAGTGTTTTTGTTTTCATTGTTACAAAAAAAAAAAAAAGTTTTTATCTCTGTATTGAACATGGGTATGTAGTACACAGGAGCATAATGGGATCATGAAAAACACACTTTAGGTCATTTATTTGTGTTTTATTCACATCATACAGTTCTGAGAAAAAGTTTGTGAACCCCTTAGGATTTTCACATATTTCAAACTTAAAATGTTATTAGATCTTAATCTAAGTCCTAATAATAGATAAAGACAACCTGATGACACAAAACATGATATTTTTCAACATCTATTATCCACAAAAGATTCAATATCCACGTGTGAAAATGTATGTGAACCTTTAGATTCAGTAAATGGTGGTACCTTGAGCAGCAAACTCGGTGACATTTGAGGGCTTCCTTGCATGGACAGCTCGCTTCAGGACCTGTCACAACATTTCGATGGGGTTTAGGTCAGGACTGACTAGGCCATTCTGAAACGCGTAATTTCTTCTTCTGCAGCCATTCTTTTGTAGATTGTCTTGCTGCATGACCCACTTTCTGTTCAGCTTCAGCTCACGGACGGGTGGCCTGACATTCTCCTCTAGAATCTTCTGATACAATGCAGAATTCATGGTTGTGTCAATGATAGCAAGCAGTTCAGGTCTTGAGGCAACAAAGCAGCCCCAAACCATCATACTCTCACCACCATGCTTGACAGTTGGGATGAGGTTCTTCTGTTCGAAGGTAGTGTTTGGTTTTCGTCAAACATAACATTTCTCATTGAGGCCAAAAAGTTCTACCTTTGACTCGTTTACCCAGAGAACATTGTTCCAGAAGTCTTTTGGATCATCTATGTACTCTTTGGTGAACTTCAGACAGGCAGCAATGTTCTTTTTAGAGAGCAGTGGTTTCCTCCTGGCTATCCTTCCATGAACACCATTCTTCTTCAGTATTTTTCTAATAGTTGAGTCATGAACACTCACATTAGCCAAGGCGAGAGTGGCCTGCAGATCTTTGGATGTTACTCTGGGGTTCTTTGTGACTTCCTTGATGATTTTCCGGTTTATTCTTGGAGAGATTTTGGTAAGCCGACCTCTCCTGGGTAGAGAGACTGTGGTCTTGAACTTTCTACATTTGTAGACATTTCTGTCTGACAGTGGATTGGTGGAGCCCCAAATCCTTAGAAATGGTTTTGTAACCCTCTCTAGACTGATGAGCATCAATAACTGTTTTTCTGAGGTCCTCAGAGATTTATTTTGATCATGGCATGATGTGATTCCACACACCTGTACGGTGAAGACCAAACTCACAAAGTTTCTGATCTTCATAGAGTGGAACTTCCCAAACTCACCCCTGAAGATCTACCCAGTTATTTAAACCCCTGATTCTAATTATAACCTTAATTGCACTGATAAAACCAGGGATTCACTTACTTTTTCACATACCCTGAATCGTAATTACTCATTGTTTGTCTAATTCATACATCATTTTGTTTCAAAAGACATGGAATTGGTTCCTATAAACCCTATTGGATATTTAAGAAAAGACCAAGAAGGCTGTCATGGTAAAAATTTCCAAAATTATCATTGGGGTTCACAAACTTTTTCTCGGCACTACAGGTTTGTAAACATTATTATTATTATTTTCAAAATCTGGTACCTGGGAAGGGGTTTCATTTTTACATCTGGAGTTGAAGAGGTTAAGGACTGAAATTCCTGAGAAATCAGTACACAAAGCAGCCATCGCAGCAGCAGTCTCAGACAACATCGTTTCAATCTGAGATAACACATGTTCCAAATATTGGTGGGTGTGCAACATGCAGGCCTCACTAATGGCGGACAGGTCTGGATCAATCTTATTTTTCCCCCCTTAGAGAGAGAAGATCCTGAGATAAGTCTTTTTTTTGACAAGGTCAACATTCTTGGACAATTCAGTCGTCTATACATCTAAAAAGGAAATAGGATGGGATTCAACTCTTCTCAAAGAGCAAAATATGCAAGGGGAGTCCAGGAGGATTCTCAGATATGACAATGTGTTGGGATTGGCTTCATAATAATGTTTGAGGTTGCTCACAGTGTGTAAGCGATTTGTTGCAGATAAGCCAGAGGTTTGCCACTGCTTTCAGTGAAAGCAAACACTTCCTCACATGGACTTTATTCACGCAGTGGCCATGTTGGATTTGAAAACGAGGCTTTGTGTCATGGCCACTGTAGCCACTGCTATGTAGAGTGCATCGATTTGTGTACCTCCAATAAAGCAGGAAGAAATTGAGAACTGGGCAAATAAAGACGGCCAAATTCCTAAAAGCCCAACAGAAAGGGTACAACAACTGGATCGAGGGTTAAAGTAAAATTGAAGGTGAATTAGCAAGCGTCTTATCTGGCGATCAGAAAGTGAATACTGTACTGTGCTGACTCAAACTCAAAAAAGTGTTTATCTGTCAATTTTATTGTGAGAATGTTTTATTTATGTAATATGTACAGTGTTGATACAGTCATCTGATACAGATATGTTACCTAAAGTAGTTTTTTTTTTTTTTCCTATGTTCATTCTGTTACTAGAAAGACGCTCCGGGTATATTTCTAGAGCAACACGCAAGTTTCTCAAAACTGAATTGTAGAAGTCTAGCACCAAAGCACGCCTATTTTAAAAAGTATTGATGCCCCATCCCTATCACTTCTGATTGGTTAGCTGTGGAAGAAGCTGATCTTTATTGGTTACAAAGAAACCAAGAAATGACTGCCAGACCACTCTTTTAAATTTAAGGTATTATTTAGGTGTTTTTGTAAATTAGCAAATAAGTGGTACTGCTTTCTTAATACATGAAATGTTAGCTTGCGTAGTTCACGGGGCGTGCAGCAGGGGGCTTCCAATTTCCTGTCAATTAGTACATATCTTCTATTTAAGCCCTGATCACTTGCACCTTCACTGTCTAGTGTTTCATTTTTGTAGCAAACGCTCAGATGCCGTCTTTTCGTGCTTCACCGCTAATCTACACTTCGTTGCCTTTCACTGGAGGTCAATTCTCTGCGCAGCGCTCCCAAGATATTATCAAATATTTTCCTACCTGCTCCGGTGCTGCTTCTCATCATTCAGCTTCTCCATTCGGCTGCAGGAGCTCCAGTGTTAGTCTTTCCTGCTCTTTCCAGCCTCCAGCCCAGCAACAGCACCGTCTAAACCGCAGCTTCATTTCTCAACTTGTCCGCGCCTTTATTAGACAGACTGGCCCTCCACTAAAACCTCTAAAGCTCCTTCAACAGGACATCGACATTCCCGTCGTCAGCGTTTGCCTTGCCACGGCTCATCTATTTAAATCCACCACAAAGCTCTGTCAGCTGAATCTTTCTTTACTCTTCGCTTGCAATTAAGCGACTCTCCACCGCTCCCAGAGCCAACACAATTTACCGTTCCTTCATAAGATCCTGCCCCGAATTTCTATTAGCTACATTCAACGTTTTAAAGACCTATCTGTCAAGTTCATACTCCATTTCAAAGTGTGGCGGCTTGTGCTTTCGACTGGTCACAACATGCTCCAACAACACTGCTGTTCTGCAACTTTCCAGCAGCACCTCTCAGTCCAGGGCTACCACGGCAACGCCCTCATTGCGCGACTGCGGGGAGTGGTAAGTCGCCATGGTGACCATGCAGCTTCATCCAGCACTGCGAGCTCTGTGCCTCAGTACTGCAATCTTCTGGCTTGCTGCTGCTGCGCTTTCACAATCTGCAAGGGCTCGTTCAACTCGACGAATTGCAGAAATCTAATCTGGTTTGCTATCACTGTGAAGCTCGTATGCTCCAGCTTTTCTATACATTCCTGCAGTTTGCTGTCACTCCAAGGGATTCGCAGTAGTCCCCCTCCTCCTCAACCTTTTGTAGCAACTGACATTCTCCAATTTCAACTCTTCCCCTCTTCAAGGACCTGGTCATGAAGCAACCTTACTCAGCTGTTTTTGAGATGCTCAGTATCTACCATCATAGTAACGCCCTCCTTCCCTGTATCACGCATCCATTCCTGCAACTTATTCCTGTTCCCAGATTCATGTTTCCTCATCTGGCGCTGCTCCTCCAATCCGACCAGCTTCATCAAAGTCATCATTTCATCAACGCGAGTCACCAGTCAGTCATGGAACCATGTCCTACGATTTATCAACGTTCCAGTCAATGTCCTCCTACCACCAATAGACAATAAACTGCTCCTGACCAATCAATAGGTTTTGCAGACACCTTGGAGCAACACATTCTTCATCCTCTCTGGTTCTGCAGCGGTCTCAGATCTCTGCAATCTTCATCTCTCCCCTCTACTGATCCCGCCCTCTACTGTTAATCGCTCCTCACTACAGCAGATCTCCACTCCCTCTTCAGATCAGCTCACTACTGCAGCTGCAAAAGTCACTCTAGTTTACTGTTTAAATCTGCAACTGCACTTCTCCACAGCCTACAATGCTCCAGCCTTCCTCCAATACGCAGATCGTGGTAGCATTCCCACAATCAAGGCTAACGCTAATCCCCATCTAATCAAAATACGGGGCACTTCCTCAGCAATCCTATTCATATCTCCGCTCAATCTCTCAAATGTTACAGCATTAATACTTGGTTTGAGACGTGGTACGAGACTGGACATCTGTCTTGATTACGAGCTAAGGATTTCCACTATTAAGAGAATAACTGGCGTTGCGAAACCCAAATCTCTGAATGTGAGTTTACCTTTTCCATTTCAAGCAGACATGATAGTAGCAAACAGCTGATCGATCCTGTATTAACTAACACATAAACAGGCGGCATCTCATCTCTGCCCTCATTTCAAGAATATGAGGCGCAAAGTCACCGTGCTTCCCCAGTAGTCGATTCATATGTTCGTTCAGTCCAGCTGCCACCTCAGCCCTCAGTTCCAGCTCTCCTTCTGCCTCTACTTTCGGTATCCAAGTGGTCCCATTTGCTTCCACAACCCCCATCCAGAATCCTCAGCTTCTCCAGATACTATTTGACTGAATCCTACTTTCAGTAACCTCCTTTAATCTGCTCAGCATTACATGTCTGCAGCCCTCCACCTTGTTCAAGAGCTCCTATTCTACAGCCTGCTCAGTGTCTTCAACCCTCCGCACCCAGATTCGAATAATCATAGCCCTTCAATCAAAACCTGGCTCTCATCGTCCGTGCTAGGGAGTCTCTCCATCTTCCTCCAGTCTCTCCATACCAGCATTCTGCCTGACCCTCTGTGGGATTCTTAAGAGTTTTCCCCCTGCCTCACCTTCCTGTCTGTCTACATTAACATACATTCTCCATTTGCTAATTTCCACTCTTCAGAAAAGCCGCTTCTCCCCCTACAATGGAGATCAGCTGCCTCTCGGCCGCCTTCCATGCTTACTCCATCACTTGGCTGCATACCTCAAGACGGATCAATTCAGTGCAGTCGGTCCACTCACCCGTCATGTATCAAGTCCACTATCCCCCTTTTCAAGGTATCTCCCCAGCAGGAACCACCCACCCCCTCCTCAGACCATCTGTTCATTGATTCCTCTCACACCTATTATCACTCGTCTCGCCTTCGAGCAGACCTCCCTCCATTCCTCCACCCCTGCCTCCAAGCATGCCTCCTTCCTCTCCACCCTCGCCTCGTGAGTAGGCCTCCCTACTCGACTCCACCCTCTCCTCCAGAGCAGACCTCCCTCCTCTCCTCCACCCTCGCCTCCAGAGCAGACCTCCCTCCTCTCCTCCAGCTCGCCTCTGAGCAGGCCTACCTCCTCTCCTCCACTCTCGCCTCTGATCAGACCTCCCTCCTCTCCACCCTCATCTCCGAGCAGGCCTCCCTCCTCTCCACCCTCTCCTCCAGAGCAGGCCTCCCTCCTTGCCTCATCGCATGGCTCCCTCCTCTCCACCCTTGCGTCCAGAGCAGGCCTCCCTCCTCGACTCCCCCCCTTCCCCCCAGCCTGATCACGAATGTGGGGGAGCTGGTCCTCCTCTGCAGTGGATTCCTACATTCATTCATCCTTCCCTGATATAGTTGCTGCTCCTTCTAAAAATGCTAGCATGCCCGGAGTGGGGGTTACCTGTCTTCCGGGGCCACTAGAGATTTTCCCCTAATCAGCCTCAAGGGTTTTTTTTCCTCTCCACTGAGCAGCAGGTATACACATAGTCACATCCTACTAAATTACTAACCATCCTCCTGTTTGTCCCGTTTGTCCTTCTAGTCTTTTGTTTATGTTATGCGCTGGTATGTGCTGCTTTTGTTCATCTCACGGTGTGGGAGATTTCGTGAGGAGCCGGGGGTCCATCCTTTGGGGGACAAGTGAATCTCACTTCCCCCCTGAAGGTAAAGGGAGGCTGATGCCTAGCCCTGAGGTTGGGGTTCTCACCATGTGAGTCAGAGCGGACCCCCGGCCACACTCTGTTCTTTCGCAGCTCCTGCGCTTATCTTGCTTCACTCAAGGCTGTTCTATACTCTGTCTCAGTTCGGGACATGGCTACTCATGCTCAAGTCCCATACTAACCTCTATGCCTTGTTCTTATTTCAGGTCCCAGGCAGTGTGAAGTCTCGATCAATTGGGGGTCTAACGAGTGCCCCTTTACATAAGTCTCAGACGCTGGGTACCTCTCCCTCTCTATCTCCTTTCGTGTCCCAGTCTTCCGGAACCATCTTCCTCCCAAGGTCGCTCCCCGAGTCATAACCCTCGTATGTGTTTTCGGTTGTTGGGTCCTTCGCCCCTGGGTTGTGTCGGCATCGCCGCCCTCAGTCAGTGACCACTTTCCGTATCCTGTCTTCGGTTGCTGGGCCCTTCGCCCCTGGGTTGTGTCAGCATCGCCGCCCTCAGTCAGTGACCATCTTCTATCCTAGCTTCCATGTCCAGCTTCGCTGGTCCGCTACTAGAGTGGGCCTCGCCTGCTCTTCTATCCTAGGACCGGTCCTTTCTAGCCGGCACTATGTCCTACTTACCACTCCCTAAAATCTGATGGCAATGTGTTTATGTATTAATTCATTTATGTACTGGTATTTATTTATTTTACGAGTATGAAACCATAATCACCCTGCTTCAGCAGTGTTCCAGTTAGCCATCATGGGATAAGATGTTTGATGAGGAAAAATAGCCATAAAATGTTGCACTGTTTAAAAAAATTAAGTATACAATAGAAATAAAAAAAACTAATTTGTCTTTGCAGAATTTAATGGAGCTTAATGTAAATATTGCATGCATTTTGGTAGAAAAACAGTTAAAAAATGCAGAGAAACTTGCCAGGGTCTACACAAGTCCTTAAAAATATGGGGTTCAGTAGTTACAAAACTGAAAACTTCAAGAAAAATCAGAATTCCACAAAGCAGCAGTAATAGTTGGCAATGATTTTGTATCTGTGATGCAACAAACTAAAATACCAGTACATCAGGAGTTGGATTCAGCTCAAACACAGAAAAAGTGGAAAAAATCAGGCAGAAGCTATTTTTATATTTGAATAACTTTCAAGTAGTGTTTATTATAGTTGTACTCTTTATATGGTACTCAAATGTACTACTAAATGTGTTCCTAGCTGCACTGAAAGGAACATTTCCTTAAAGTATGTTATAAATGTGTTTAGGTGAGGTGGGGTACCAGGGAACCTTTTTGTATCTTGAAGAATTTATTGAACCCGTCAAGCTACAAGGGTACATCAGGCCCTGTTAATCACTAATTGATTGACTGTGTCACTGTTAAATAAAACCAAAATCCTACAAGTTATATTCTACTTTTGTGTGACGGGGAGGGGACAAGTAGATTTTTCTACCTTTTTGTCCCTTGGACAACACACCCTGCAATGTACTTGTTTATCTGTCACAGCCTGCGTTTTTTTGGTGTTTTTTTGGTGTTTTTTTGGCGTTTTTTTTTTTTTTTTTTATCGAAGAGACAAGCTATGGTAATGTAATAGTTAATCATCAAACAGTTTTAGATACTGTGATGCATTTTTCTTAAATCTGTGATCTTTAGTTGCTTTTGTGCATTTCCATTTGCAAGTGAACCGTGACATTAGTGCCTTATCGAGGACTATATTCTGCAACTTTAAATACTGACTTGGGATACTCTTAATTCTGGAAACTGGTGTTGTTTTATAATCTTTCGCTAAATTGCATTGCCTTTTACACAGTTCTGTGGGTAATATTTTTATTTCATTTTGCTGTTGGGTCATTCATGGGGAATTTTACATACTGCTACAATACGTACCAGACATGAAAGTATGCACTGTATTACGGTCCATGTGTCCATGGTTGTCTCTTTTGGCAAGTGATATTTTCAGAATCATATCGTTGAAAATATAATACTGTACCAACAAAACCAACTACACTAAATCTAAATGGAAGCTTACTTATTTTAAAACACAGTCCTTTCAGCTATGTATTTTTGACAGCTATCAATTATATATTTTTTTCTTTTCCTTATATAAACAAGGGTTGGAACAGGCCAAAATGAAATAATCAGATAAGCGTCACACACGTTTAACCATCACTGACATCAAAATGTTATACTATTTACATTATGTTTTATATTATTTTTTAATTTGTGTATTGCTTGTAATTTATTGGTATTTATCATGTGTTATTCATTGTTTCCTAAATACAGCTAAGAGACATGAGAATGGATGTAGTGTTAGGGCTAAGGCATTCTGGTTAATGGAAAAGAATGTCTCCTCACAGGGTTCAATTAGCAACATCTCTGAAACCTAAAAGCTTGGTAAATTGTATAATTTACTATATAAATTATGTATTTAGATTTATTTATAAAACATTACCCATTCATAAATAATTTGTTAAACTGCACAAGAACAACAAGGTTAAGCTTTTCATATTGTTTTCAGATGATACATCAGTAAACTTGATGATTCTTGTTCTTTACCTGAAAATTAGGACCGATGTCTCTTCTTATTTTCTGCACCCACTCTTCTCTCATCTTTGTTCTTTGGGAAAGCGATGAAAATATTTTCTTTTCTCGGGATCACATCGAGAATCAGACACACAACACGGGACACAACAACGCAACGTCATATTTCTCTCAGACTCCACTCCGCTGCAGTTTGACTGGCGGCCGGAAGCTGACATCTGTACATCATGCCTCGTTTTGAGTCTGCCGTGAATAAAGTCTCTTCTGGCTTGGCCTCATACTTTCGTATATTACTCATGGATGATTTACTCAATGCCACTGTCTTCATGAAACAAAGAAGCATTTAATTAAAAACTATGACGAAATGTCCTTGTAGTGAACATGCCAATGTACTTGCCAGACTGGGCGAGCTCACGCACAACTGGGCTTGTATTTATTGTGCGTGAAGAAAATGGCTTTGGGTGGGTGCCTAATTTTTGGGTTAGTTTTGGGCATTTGTGCAAGTATTACATTTGTATATATTCTGGTTACAGTAACCCCTCACATATGCGACTGCGATGGGACTAGAGCAAGGGCAGATATGTAAAAAGTCAGATGAATTAATCATTTTTTAATTACCATTATACACAGCTGTAACAATTATTATATTTACACAATTATTGTTTTGAGATTCCGCTTTTATTAGGGAGCTCCCCTAAATATCTTGTTTAGAAACAGACAGGGTATTAACTCTTTGTGGTCCTATTTCGGACGAGGTCCGACATTACAATTTTCCACTTCGATGTCGGTCCCTGTCCGACATCATCAAAAAGACGTAAAGTACAGGTCTCTAGTCATTTTTTCTCCGGAAAAAGCTGAGAAAACCTTTCAATGGCCAAGTGAGACCAACAGTAGATGAATGAAGCCGGAAAAAAGGGCGTAACTGATAGCCCCGTGCACCCCATAAATCAGGCATACTACATGGGGTAGAGATGAGAAAGTATGTAAAAAAAAAAAAAAAAAAAAAAAAAAAAACACTTTTCCAAAAAAATAATGTTTGGTCATTGCTACCTATATTGTAATCATAGACTGCTAAAAAAATATTTAAAAAAAACAAACACTGCACCTTTGAATTTCAATATGAAATGAAATGGAGGAGGGGGAGCTGAGCTTCTAAGCTTTCCTACGATACCTCCCCTTTCAGTCTAGCTGGTAAAATGGCAAAGCAATAGACTCAAAACAAAACCTAAGCTGTGAACTCTGTCACATGATGAGAGGCTTAAATTCAGGCGATCATAGTTCCGGCAACAAGTATCGTATACACACACAGAATACACCTTTGGAAAGCCCCGAGTCTGTACTTTTAAAGAAGCCATGAACCAGTTAGGTGGCTTTTACAGTGCCTGAGTAATATGTGCGTAACCTTCAGTGCGCTGGCACCCCAAAATGAATGGGGTTGAGTTTTAAGAGTTAAAGCAAAAGTCACCGCTTGCAAACCAACACCTAGATAGACTTATTATCGTCTTTTTTTTTCAAAACTGTTTATTTACTGATGTGTACTGAGTTTCTATAATGCTTGAAGATAGCGGCCGAGAATCACGTATGAGAGAATGACATCTCGCGACACTTAAAATATCCAACACTACTTTTATTTATTTATGTATTTATTTTAACCAGAACTACTCAGAATGCAGCTCATAGTGCTTCCTTAGTGATTGCTGCGTTACAGGCATTTCTAAATTGGGTGAAAAATACAGTAACTTGATGTCTTAAAATAAAGTTGCAGATATACAGGAGAACTTGGAACATGCGCAATTCTGGCGATCACGCACTGAAATTTAAGCCCTGTACCCTGTAGCTGTTTGTTAGTTGGCTATAAACAAGCCTAATCAGAGCCTGGAATGAGCTAGTTGAGGTCCAATAAACCAATACCTATTGCAACTAGTGACCAAGCTGTATGGAGCAGAACATGGCGTTACTGTATGCAGGAAGGATTAATAAACTGGTCGCACCCTGCATATGCAACATCAGTTTTCCACATGGGTGTTGCACATGGCATAGCAGAAAACACCTTCTTCAATATGTATAAGAAAGTTCTTATTTTAAGTTTCTGGCACTTCTTTCTGATGTCTGAATCCGATTAAATAGACTGTCTTCTTTGCACTGAAGAATTACATTTCAAACTAGGCAGATGTAACAGATTAATGCTTAGCAAAGACAAGGAATGTGAATGTTGGTTTCGTGTTTTATCCACTCGATCCAATTGGCCTAATCCTGACCACATAATGTATACCACAGTAGAATATTGGTAGAAGTCTCAAAACTTGTGCGTTTGTCCATAGTTACAAATGAGCTACCTTCTTTCCTACGAACCTTTCCTATGAACAAGAGGCTTCTGCTCACCAACAACTATATATTTACTTAACAAAAGCAAATTTAGAATTTCTTGTAAGCTCTGCTTGGGATTTAAGTAGCAACATCACAAATGAAGACTGGACTTAATGGGTATGTGAAAAGAAAGCTAAATTTTGGTAAACGCAGGACCTACCTGGTACGATCTGAGTCTGCACCAAGTCCTTAATGCTGTTGGTAATGTCAGAGACCTGAGTCTGGAATTTCTGTACAGTATCCTTCAGTCCAAAGATGTCCTTGGAATGAGATTTCATGGTTCCATTGATCTGGTGAACGCAGTTCCACAGGCTGGTAACATGTTTGTTGAGGCCATCTTTGATCCTCTGCAGGCTGCCAGAAACGGTATCCAGTTTGCTGCACACATTCTCAACGTTGGTCACTCTGCCATCCACATTGGAGACCTCCTTCTGGATGCCTTGTGTGCTTTCTTTGCACTGACTGAGATCTTTGCTAACCTGAGTTCTTAGCTGATCCAGCTTTTTCTTCACCTCGCTGACCTCACTATTATTTAAAACATTGTGGGAGACATTGTCCAGTGCCTCCTGCATTTTACTAACCTCTCTCATTAGGATGCGCTCCTTCTGTTCAGAGGTAGAGTTCATGTGCAACAGATCTACTGTGTATTTACTTATGGTGTCCTCTAGGCCTTTTACAGCACCATCCAAACCACTGAGATTATCCTTCAGGGAACTGATTTCTCTCTCAATTGTCACAATGTTTTGGCGGTTGTGATGGACTGTCCTGATCTCTTTCTGAACAGTGCTGTCCAGTGTTCGGAGCTTTGCTGAATTTTCATCTATTTTCAATCGCACATTGATTAAATTGTTATTGAAAGTCTGTAAATTGCTTATGACATTTTCCATACCTTCCGTATTGGATTTACATTCTGTAGAGCAGAGTTTCTCCACTCCTTTTAGCCTGTCCTCTAGGCGTTCAATCTCATTGTTAAACAGATTCTTATTGGATCCTAGTTCCCTCTGTATTGCAGATACCAAGTCAATATCTAATCCATTGGAAGAACCATTGCTTAACTCAACAAGCATGTTGCCATACTGGTCTTTTATAGACTTCAGCCTCTCATCCAGCAATTCCCTCAGACCATCCACCTCTTCTGCAATATGTGTATTGAGTTTCTCTTCTATGTAAAAGCAGTGCACTTCTGAGTTCTTCTCAGTGACATTCATTTTAGCCTCAAGGTCTTCAAGGCGTTCAGCAAAAATATCTTCCAGCTGAAGCGTTGTGAAACGCGCCACTTCATTGTCCAACCTTGCGTTGAGTGCCATGTTGGCTTCAGCAATACGTTGGATCTTTCTATCAAGGTCTTTAGCTTGGGAACCCGAAGTACAGCAATTAGTCTTTCCAGTCCCTTGTGATTCCTCCATCACAGACTTGAGGTCACTGATCTCTTTCCTCAGATCAGCCTCTTTTGTCTCCAAGAGTTCTGTTAATCCAAGGTAGTTGTTTTCTTGTTCTTCGCACTCCTGCTGCACGGACAGTATTTTGTAGTCGCAGGAATTCTTTAAATCAGCCATCTTTATCTCAATCCCTTCAAGCATCTCATCTCTCAGCGTGTCAAACTTGCTATCTATGTATGCCTGATAAATTTCGAACGATGATGCAGTAGCAGGAGGACCACGGAGAGCCTCCATGAGCTGTCTCAACTGTCCATCGTGGCCACTCACCTTCCCATTCAGGTCTTCCAGCATGACACTTTTGCTTGATAAGGTGTCCGAAACATCAATAAGCTTAGACTTGATCGCTTCCATCTCGATCTGCTCTCTGCCATATCCAAAGCCTGGTAAGTGAATGCTTTCAGTCTCCCCTCCAAGAGCACTGTCAGGCACGTTTAGATTGTTCAACAGCGTCACCAGCATTTTGCTGGTGTCCTCCTGGATGTTCACTCTTAGGTTATCATTCATCCCTGTAATGGCAGACTGCAGGTCAAGCACAGTCTGGGAAAGACGCTGAACCTCATCCTCCAGTTGCGCGATTTTCTCTCCTTCATTATCCTTGGGTGTCACTTTTAGTTCTGGTACTGCAAGTAAAAAAAAAAAAGCAATATTAATATTGAAACACTGTACATAAGCTAATCATGAATGTAATGCAAATGGTCAAAATCCAAGGCATTCAACCAATCTTACTTTCTCCAGGATTGTAAAAGCCCCTGAAGAATTTCTTCAAGCCAACACGTGCAAAGAGTGTAAACATTTGGAAAAGCTTTCAAACTGGCATTTTACTTTTATGTTAGCATATGCTCTGTTCTCATGGAAACATCAACAGACACATATAAACATTTAGATGCAATCAATCAGAACATTAAAAAATATTTCTCAGAGGAGGCAACTCCCGTAATGCAACATACTATGACTAGTCTCTAAAGCATTTCAATGTCAATATAGTGTGTGCTGTGAAGTACTGCTGTAAAAACATTTGGGGGTGATTATTTAAGATGCATAGTATACTGTCAGGGTTATCCAACTAGTAGAACTACAGTAACTGCATTAAGTTGACCAATCAGTTAAGCCAGCTATTCAAATGTTAAGGTCACTGTAACAGGGCGAGCAGCCCTGTACAGTATTTATTTTTAGAACAGGGTCTCCCTCTCCGCCCCTGTGTTATTTTGTATTTGTTTGCCAGAAAGCATGAGAGTGACCCAGCTGCGATGTGGGAAAAGGTTTTGTGGTCAGATGAGACCAAGATAGAGCTTTTTGGCCAAAACTCAAAGCGCTATGTGTGGCTCAAACCTAACACTGCCCATGCCTCAAGACATACCATCCCTACAGTGAAGTATGGTGGTGGCAGCATCATGCTGTGGGGATGCTTCTCATCAATAGGGACTGGGAATCTTGTTACAATTGAAGGAAGAATGGATGGAGCAAAATACAGGAAAATACTGCAAGAGAATCTGCTTCAGTCCGCTAAAAAACTGAAGCTTGAGAGGAAATTCACCTTTCAGCAGGACAATGATCCCAAGCACAAGGCCAAAGCAACATTGGAGTGGCTCAAGAACAAAAAGGTGAATGTCCTACAGTGGCCCAGTCAAAGACCTGATCTCAATCCCATTGAGAATCTGTGGCACTATTTCAAAATTGCGGTCCACAAGCGTCGTCCAACCAACCTGAACAACCTGGAGCAAATCTGCCAAGAAGAATGGGCCAAAATCCCTCCGAAACACTGAAAAACTGGTAAATACTTACCCCAAAAGACTTAAAGCTGTTATTGCAGCGAAAGGTGGCTCTACCAAATATTAATGTGTGGGGGTTGAATACTTATGCAAGCAAGATATTTCAGTTTTTTATTTTTCTTAAAAATATTTTCCAACATAAAACCAATGTCACCTTACAATAATTGATTTTGAGTTTAAGTGTTTTAAAATAAAATATCGAACAGAATGAAATTTCAATGTACCATTTGTAATTCAGTAATATGACAGAATTGGTCAGGGGTATGAATACTTTTGCAAGGCACTGTATATATATGATGGCAAAGCGCTGTGTTTTGTTGTTGTTTTATTTTTTGAATCATGTTCTGGCAGAGGCGAGGTTAGTAAACTCGTCCTCTGCCAGGAGTGATTAAAACCTTGTGCAGCAGTTGGCACCCCCCGAATTAAGCAATTCATTTGTTGCTAAATAGGGAGATGGTCACCTTTATATAAACCTGCCATGCTCTGCACTCTGGGTGGGTGTACGGAGGAGAATACGAGAGCGAGAGGAGAGATGAAAGTTAATTTAAAAGATCCATCAAGGCTATTGCCCAGCCTGACCTATTTGTGTTTGTGACTTGTTTTGTTTATTATTTTATTTTTGTGCTCTGTAAGCAAGTGCTTTTTGTTTAAATATTTTATTTATTTGTCTAATAAAAAATGGTGCACCACAAGTCTTTTGCCTGCAGTACTGCCTGTGTGTTTGCAGTTCATGCTTCTGGCCTGACGTCACCACTCAGAGTCATCCTGTCACAGTCACCATGTTTCATTTTAATATAAATGGCTGGATAAACACCAACTAAGACATAGCTTCTTTTATTGTAAATGAATGTGATCCATTTGTGTTTCCTTCCATCTGAGGATGTAGCTATCCTTCTGCCTGGTGTTGATGGCTGAAGTGTAATGCTGGCTCCAGGGATCAGCCTATTTTGCCTTCCTGGCGCATCAGCACACACAACAGCTGCAATGCTGGCTCCAGGGATCAACCACAGTGCAGCCTCTCTAGCGCATCAGCATGACAACCGTTTGGACTGAGCTGAGTAGGGTACTTCTCTGGGGTCTTCAAGTGGGAAGCTTCCATCCTTGGTATTTCGTCGACTAGCCCACGACACTTTAAGAGGGCTCAGCAGTGATACTGGCATCCCAGCATCACCCCCCTCCATCCCCCACTCAGCTAAGTGCAACTTACTTGCCTTCCTTTACATCAACGTTGCTTTCTTTCTACTATGCTTGAGCTCCTCACCCAGAATCTTTTCGGCTCTACCAGAGCAAGTTCGCTCTCTGTTGCTTCAGATAAGTTCTTCATTACATCGCAACACTTGACCACTTGTCTCTGAGAAAGCGGGTTGTAGAGTGTGCCACAAATCCTCGACAACACCTAGCTCCACTGGGTAAACCCGGACTCTCCATCCTTGCTGTTCCACTTCAGCAGCTAGTTGAGTGTACCAAAGTTTCTTCCTTTCATACGCCTCATCCACAGCTTCCTCCCATGGCACTGTTAACTCTACCAGGTAAACAAGGTGTGCTGATCCAGACCACAAGACAATATCAAGTTGAAGGGTGGTGGTGGAAATCGCAGGTGGGAAAATAAGCCATTGTCCAACATCTGACATAATTTTCCAGTCTCTAGCAGCTTCCAGTTGTCCTAGATGAGTTTTGGTTTTAATACCTTTTCTTGGAGGTTACTCCCCTGGACGGAGGAATGTTCGTGTGTCACTTATTGCTGGCATTGATGGCAACCTGTTGGTCATGCTGCGCTTGTCTTCCAATGATAAGGCCAAACATCGCAGCACCTGGTCATGATACCAAGTAAACCATCCTTGGCTAAGATTCACCTTACATCCTGTCAAAATGTGTCTTAATGTAGCTGGCGAAGAACACAAAGGACATCACGGATCCTCTCCTACCCATAGATTAACCCTTTAAGGTCTGAGATCGTGTTAACACAATCATACTGAAGTGGGGTTCTAGGACCGTGATCGTGTAAACACGATAAAAAAAGCACTTTGTGCTACAAGCTTGAAACACACATTAATGGATAGGGGAGGGACTGACGGTCACTTTTTTTTGTGTGTGACGTCACTGAGCAGTATGTAGTGTCTAAAGGGTGGAGACTGTTTACAGCAGCCAGGAAGAGACAAAAGCGAAACAAAACATCACAGAAACTTGTTTAGAGCTAATAAAAAAAGGGAAAACACTGAACTTCTGATGTATTTGACTTATAATTATATTATAACATTTAATCTGTCTCATGTGTTTTATTATATATGTTTTTACAACATTTATAAATATCAAGAAACGAGTGGATATAAGCATATACTATTTCATGAACTAAACAATTAGTTTTTTTTCTTATTACTGATAATAATGAAATGAGTCACTATTATTTTATTTATAAATATTTATTTTGAGAAAATAAATCTAGAGTATAAAGGCCCTGGGGATAAAAGTGTGTTATGTCATTGCAATCACTCAGGTGAAACACTGTCTTGTAATCCGACCAAACATCAATATTTTTCAACAAAACTTTCAGGAAGTATTGTAAAGTCTCTCGGGTCATAGAATAATGCATTTGTACCTCTAAGCAGAATACATAATAAAAATTACTTAAAAAATATTGTGTTGGAAAAAAAAAAGTGAAAAGTTGATATGGTTTCTGAAGTACTTGATAATATTTCCCAGTGTTCTGAAAAAAAGGCACCATTGCAAGATGCTACTGTAAAAATAGAGCCAAAAACACCTGGACCCGGGACAGCATCCCTCTGAAAAATGCTTGGTCCTGAAAGGGTTAAGGTGATGAGGAAACTGATCCTGCTCTGGTCCATAGATCTCGCCAGCCGATCTTGTGTTGTTCCACACTCTCCCATCTCATCCATTCTCCCTACTTGGCATGGGAAACTGTCTTTACACACTTCATCCTCTCCTCCTGCTTTTGCACCTCGTTGACTACCAGCTTCCTCCGTTGAGCTGGGACTGCTTTGTCCCATGTAGGAGGAGCTTTACTAAACCTGGCCTGTCTACCACATGGAATATTGTTGTATTGTTTGCATATTATTGTTTATTTGTAAACAGCCATGTACTCTGTTCTATTTAAGCAATAGTGCCCGTCGATGAAGGCTTTAGCGTTTGCTAGTTGACAGCGACTGAAGTTATGTGTCCCAAGCCAAAGGTGCAGGAGCTAATGAAAGCCAAGGTGACCTACCACATAGTAGAGTTTTCATTGAGAGTGTGCTATAGCTATTAGAAAACAATTTTCTTTAAAGACACACTTTATAACTAGGATTTACCTTGGGTACACTGCTGGACAATTACTGTAAAGCAGGATTTTTTTTGCATGTACTTCCAGGCCCATTTTTGCAGCAGTAAATGTTTGCGCTTCTTTTTCTTTTAAAGCACGGCATATGTATGAATAATATATTTCACGACACATTCAATATTAGCAATATTACTTGTCCATGTCTCAGTTTGTTGTAGTTGAAAGATGTTTTCTGAGCTCCAGTCAAGCTGACAGGCTGTGATTGGCTGACTCAGCTGTTACAGTTACAAGATTGGCTGCTTTCTTCATTGCAAATTATTGATTGGCTTGTTTTTGTGGATAATAAAATTAATTTGGACCAATCATGATTTTGTTTAGTATTTGCTGTCCAATAGATGTGAACTGACCTTTAATTATGGCAACTCAAAATGAAACAGTCAGCACTTGCATGGATTGATTTTGAGTTTGATAGTTGATGCTGTGACGTTGCAGCAGGCATCTACCATCCGATACCATCTGATAGAAGCCCACTAGAGCTAGAAGCTGATTGGCTGATGATACTGAATCGTTTTCTAATTATTGTGACTTCATGAAATATATGCATTTGAATTGTATTTATTGCTGATTTCACAAATCTCTATACTATATGTAATAATTTGCAATTCCATTAAAAATAGAATAGTACATAGCTTCTTTAAGTTTTATAAAGGTTGAAGGTACTCAATCTATTTTAGAATCCTGCATAACTGTTTGCTTTCCTTGATAGACAGCTATATAGATACAGTAGACAGATACAGTAGATAGATTAATAGATAAATATTCCTAAATACATGGTGTTAAGACTGTGTGTCCAACATAAAAACATTAAAATATGGCATAAGAAGGTGTTGTCTAGAGTAGCCTTAATAACGCAACCATCACACCATGGTAATGTGAGGGCTATAATATTTATTCCTTAGATTTTCCATGTAAATATTTCCAGTAAGATAATGCTTTAAAAGGCTGTAGAAATGTCTTACTTGAGCCATGTTGTACTGGTATGGGGGCTGTATTTGGTCCCAGGGAGGTTTGTTTTGGTGGACCTTCTTTGACCTCTTTACAGTCAGCACCTCTAAAGCCTGGACAACATTTCCATTCCAGTTCTGTAACCGTCTTGTAAGCAATCTTGTATGTGGGCCGGAAATGAGTACGATATCTAAAAAGAAAAAGAGACATTTTCCCATGACAGCGGCAAGATATTAACTGACAAAACACATAATGCTAAAAGACATTATCAGCACTACATTTGTCTTTGTCCTGCTGATCAATGGTTGTTATAATATACTGGCTTTAATACCTGGTTACTATTCAGTTGTATAGCTATTTCTATCAGCCAGTAATATGTTAGGTTTTTTTTGCAAAGCTACAAGTTAAGCTCACAAAATTGTCAAAAAATGTTCTTATATAAAAAATTAATTGTAGGTGTCAGCACTTTATAAAGAATATAACATATAACACCAAAGCTATCCTCTGCCCATTGTTGAACTACAGCCTCTCCCATTTCCTGAATGATAGTCTACTGATGTGAGGCCAGTCAAGCGTCTATCCATATCTCCTCTCCACCTTGTCTTTTGCCTTCCTTCCTTTTGTTTTCAGTCTCTTGGTCATCTCTCTGTGATTAATCTTGCCCTCACTAACACGAACACAGGTTTGTTATGTACTTTGTGTAAAGCACGGGACATCATAGTTTATTTCACATATTGTATAAGTAAGTAATTCAACCTTTTTCTAGTTTTATAGATCACCTAAACACATTAAAGAGTAAAAAGTAATAAAACATAACTGTTATGTAACACAATATTAAAGCAAAAAAACAAACAAAAAAAAAACATTTTGTTACTCCTAAAAGCTGAGTTAGCTATTTGAGCATCAAGATTTGAAATGGAAAGTAGCAAACAATATTTATACAAGTTTAAGTCTTTGTTAAGAAACAAAATCTGCTGCTAATCTGCAATGAAAGAAGATCAGAGATGCCCCACACCCCTGCTGTGAAGAGGTGACAACGGGAGGTCTTAATCAGCATTGTAGTGCTTTGACACTCAAAATTGACACACTTAGATTGCAGACTTTTTTACTTTATATGACACATAGGGCAGAACATTAAAACCTCTCTTTGCATAATAATGTACAGCTAGTTGGCTGCATATGTGAACACTGAGCAGATTAATTAAATAATTCTTTAAATCTGTGACTGACCGCTGGTAACGATCAGGTAAGAGGTAAATAGACACCAGGAGTGGTCACTGAAGTATAGCGCTAATTTGTTACAAAATTAGGCCAATGTGTTATTTCTATACATTAAAAAAACAAATAAAACAAACCTAGTATCCTTATAACTATGTCTGTGCTAGTATTCCCCTCGAAAAACATAAAATACATCACAGAGCAAGCGATTCATGAAGCTTTTTTTTTTTTAAACAGTGAAATAAATCATTTGAACACTAATGCAGATCTTAAAATCCCTAGAGGCACTTCCACAATTTAGCCTGTAATTTAAATGTAAAGTGTGTAATAAACAACTGTAGTGAAAGAGGGGTGGTCACCAGGGGGTCTCAGCTATAAAATCCAATATTTAAACAAACTCCAGATGGCATACCTTTCAGTTCATTTTTTAATCCCTTTCATGTGCATCGTATACTTATAATATAGAGGCAATACAATAATGTAACATTTAATGTTAGTAAAAATCAAGGAAATGCATTACCATGGCCCTGGAAATGAATTTGTATAGGAGTGTAATTTGTTGTTTGTCCACTTTTTAGCTCAGCTGTCCCTACTGAACACATTGGGGTATTGTTAATTATATACAGTAATTACTGTCCTTTCCAGCAGTCAATATCCTTTCTGTTTGTGAATACCGCTCACATTCATTTCATTGCATTGACTGTACATAAATACACTTTAAGTGCAGGATGTAATGCTGCTTCAATGCTTTAAAGTCTAAACATAAATATCAACACATCAATTTTACAGGTTCTTATAGAAAAATGGTCTCAATGGGTCATTACAGATGTGTTTCTTAGCGTACCAGAAACAAACACCTTCTCTTTAAAATGGAGCTATAATATTCCCCTGCCAGGCCATTTCCAAATGTGAATATTGATTTTGAACAACTGACAATAATCATAAACCAGTATATAAAGGGGCTTTTACTGGTGTATACTAAGTTGCTAATTGTACTAATGTTCCGACTTTGAACAGCCACAAGTCAAATCATTAGCTAGTATTTATTGACAATTAGTTTGTGCAAGTTTAGTTTACAGCCAGAAAAACCTCCTGCAGCTATAATAGTTTGCAAACACCTGGTTATGTGGTCAACAATGTGTTACTTAGGTCTCCTGAGCAATCAGGGAAGGACCATTCACCTTACAAAACTTCAAAAAGAATAGTCTTTTAGGTCAGGGTCAGCACGTCCATTGAGGTCCATGGGTCTATGGAAACACAGCTCAGCTTGCAATACATATTGGTTACATCCAGCCAAGAAATCAAAATCCCTTAGCTTCTTAGTAGTGCAATCACTGGTCCCTCTTTCTCTGGGCTGACAGTCTGTTGGCTGTATTTTTTTAACTCTTTGTAAGTACAAAGTTATGGACAAAAACATACTCTGCTGCTTCTTTGTGCCTTATCAGTAAAACATAGTGCTCAGACGAACATTGGATTTTCATGTTCGGATATTCGCTCATATAATGTAAATATTCATTGAGATATTTGTTTTACAAAAAGTAATAAAAGCCACTATATTGCTCTGAATTCAGGCAGAGACAACATAGCAGCAGGGGCAAGGGGGTTTGGCCCCTGTGTGTGTGGCTTTATTTTACAATATGTAACACAATAAAATAGAAAAATATCCCAGGAGTAAAGAATAAGTAGTGTAGGACTTACCCCAGTGAATTAACTACAAAACAAAGGATGTCAAATAGCAATTCAAGTTAAACGTTGTTTTGTTTATTCCCGAAATAAATAATACATAAAGTTCACTATGCATTTTATTTATTTACTTTTTTCTCCATTTCTTGCCATTGCTGTTTCTTCATAGTAAACAGTAAAGTAATAACATATTTACTTGTGTCTTTTTGTAGCTGAATAAATAAAACAAAATGTGGAAGTGGCGTTGTAAAGTGAAGGGGAAAAACTCACCGCCTTGGTTCTCGTTTACTATATTCCACATAACAGAAAGACGCAATAAAATATATATATAATACAAACAGTCTATATAAAAATTAATACACAACATTTTCAGGAAGTTGGGTACTGTTTAAGCAAGGCATTTCAGAATGACGTGCTTGCCTTTTTTCTGTCCCATGAGATTCTGGCTTGCTCTAAGCAGCACAATGCATTTTTGTCCCAGATGGCTTTCCACAGAGATCACTGTGCGTGCGTGCGCATAATCTGGTTTGTTTACTTTTTGCTGTCTAAAACTTTTAAATAAATGCTCAAGAGCTGAGCTGCTCCAGTGTTACATTATGTGTTTTTTATATATGTATATGTGTTATATATATATATATATATATATATATATATATATATATATATATATATATGTATGTGTGTGTGTGTGTAACACATACACAGTACCAGTCAAAAGTTTGAGTACACTTGCTGGAAACTAGGTTTTTTTCATAATTGACAATGTTTTACGTCGTATATGTTTCTGTAAATACTTGAAAATGAAAACACATGTTACAATATACAAATCAAAACATAAGGACTATCAAAGCAATGTCAAGAAAATTGAAAATTGTCTCTAAATCTTGGATTCCTCAAAATAGCCACCCTTTGCCTTAATACCAGCCTCACAAACACAAGGCATTCGGTTACCAAGTTTCAGCAGGAAATCATCCGACATGTCTTCCCAGCAATTCTGCAGCAATTCCCAGAGAATAGTGGGTAGCTTTGCTTTGACTCCAGTTCGTCCCATACAAGGAATTGAGGTCTGGAGACTGGGCAGGCCAGGTCATTAGATTGAGTTGTCCTTCACTTTCCTTCTTTGCCAGCTAGTTCTTGCACAACTTTGAGGTGTGTTTCGGGTCATTATCTTGTTGAAGACTGAAGGACTGTCCAACTAGCCATAATCCTGATGGAATGGCATGCCTCTGAAGTATGCTATGATAGCCATGCTGGTTGAGCTTGCCTAGGACTTGGTAAAGATAACCAACTCTGTCACCAGCAAAGCAACCCCAGACCATGACACTGCCTCCTCCATGCTTGACAGTGGGAACCACACATGCAGAACTCATGCGCTCATCCTCTCTGCGTCTTACAAATACTCGGCGGTTGGACCCAAATATTTCAAATTTTGACTCTTCGGTCCATAAGACCGACTTCCACTCCTCAAATGTCCAGTTTCTGTGTTTGGCCCAAACAAGTCTCTTCCTTTTATTCTGCACTCTTAACAATGGTTTCTTTGCAGTAATTCTTCCAGTTAGGCCAGCTTCACGCAGTCTTCTCTGAACAGTTAATGTTGAAACATCTGTACTTATAGTAGCATTTAGCTGAGCTTGTATTTCAGGGGTAGTTAATCGCCAGTTTTGCCGACTTGTGACTCGAATGAACTTGTTCTCTGATTCTGAAGTCACCCGTGGCCTGCCTGACCTTGTTCAGTCCTCAGGAGTGCCAGTTTCTTCAAATCGTTTGATGGTCTTGGCCACAGCAGTTACAGACACTTGCAAAGTTCTTGCGATTTATCTTAAAGGTTGGCCTTCATTTCTTAAAGTAATTACAAACTGTCTTTTTTCTTTGCTTAACTGAGCGTATTTTGCCATTTTCTGCTCCCATACATTCAGGAATGACAAACTTGTGCCTATGCTACCTATATTTATAGTAATCATGGACCTCCACCTGTTAACAATAACTGGTGACAAAAGGTTAATTAGGTAACATGCTAGTTAACTCAGAGAACATCTAACAAAGACACTTTTATACTTAGGCCAGTGTTCTAACACCGTGTTATACACATTTCAGACTTTTAACTGACTTGACAAGTTTATACAGTTAAAAAGCACAGATAATCATGAAAAACCTGGTTTCAAGCAGGTGTACTCAAACTTTTGACTGGCACTGTGTGCATATATATATATATATATGATATTTTTTCCAGCACTACTTTAAAAGTACTGTATGTCTCAGTGCAGCTAAGCTGTTGCCATGAAATTAACCTCCCACAAGTCACAGTAAGTGACTAGGTACTAGAAAACTAGTGCTAGTAAAATAGTGGTAAGAGAATGCATTTCAGTACCTTGGTTAACACACAGTTTTTGTATATGTTTAAACTGTTTTCATTCTGATACCTTTTAATACAAAAATACTAAGACCCAGTTCACACTAATGGGCTGACCCAGAGCCGCCGCATATTTAGGTCTGCAAACCCATTCACATTTGCGGTTTAAGGCACCTTTGCGCATTCACATATGTGACTGAAAAGCAGGCCTAAAATGTGGTAAATTGCTTGTTTGTTTATTGTTTTTGTTTTTTTATGGACTGATAACCTGCAATCATAATGGAAAAGCTACCGGGATATACAGTAATCCTTGATTTGTAGCTGATGTTTCTTATTAATTTTTTTTTTTTTCAATGCAGCACAGTAGCAATTTTCTGGTATATATTAAACATAAACCTGATATATATTATTGACTATTTTGACTTAATGTTATGACGCCTCAACGATCTTAATATTTGTGCATGAGAACAGTATTTTGTGGGTGTAAAAGCAAGCAGCTAAAAGAAATGATCATCATTTTAATGTAAAGACACACACTCCTGTAGCTATGTATGTCACTGCGTGCAAAACGGTGGCTGAATATTCCAAGTCGCTGCATTATTTTTTTTATATTTATTTTAGAGTGACCAATTATTATTTTGCCCCCAATTTGGAAAGGTCCCCACACAGCACAGATGCTCTGAGGGCATGTAAGAGTCCTCTGATCTCACAAGCCTGAAGCCAGAATCACTTTTATGCCAAGCAATCCAGAGCAGAGGTGGGTGGGCTAGATCCCGGAGAACAGACATCAGCACTGTTATTTTATCCACTCTGAATGTGCTCCATGGATGGCCAGTAGGGTTAGCTGTTGCGCGATGAGGAGAAGCAATCCCTGCTGCTTTCTCATCCCCCACAGCGGGAGCGTCAGAGGCAATGTGAAAGTTCAGCCTCTTTGCACAGCCTGGATGTGAACCAGCGCTGTCAAAGCTGTGTGACTCATCCTGCGTTCCCAGGGACAGCGCTTTATCTGGATGAGCCACTCGGGAACCCCTAGTCACTGCATTATTCAGATCCACAATCCTGCAGTTTTTATATTTATCGTTTAGTTACTAAACAATAGGAAGAAAAGGTAATTGTGACAAATTAAGCTTAATTATGAATGCACTGCAGCTCAAATATTATGTGAAAGAAACAACAAAAAGTTGTATGATGCAGAAATAATTAACATTCAATATTGCCATTCAGTTATTAATGGCTAGTAGAACCGATCGTCTCCGTACGGAAAGATAAATCGTGAAACGTAGCACCCCTCATACCCCATAAACCATGACTCGATGTATTGGTTTAACAATACACTAAGCTTTTCCGCCGCGATTCAGACGAATATAAGTATATATATATAATCTCTATATAGTATTATATTATATATATAAGGCCTTATAATTTCGCAAGCGTGAACTTGGCGTCTATAAAATAGTCTAGTGGTTATTTAAAGTTTAAGGTGAACAACAACAACAATACTACTATGACGACTAATAATAATAATAATAATAATAATATCTTTATATAGCGCCTTTCATAGTGGACCACCATCACATAGCACTTTACAGAGGTAGGCTGTGAACTGCGCAGAGTCACTTACAATATGACAATTATTTAACATCTCATCTGCAAGAGGGAGCACAAGGTGGTTAAGTGACTTGCTCAGGGTCACACAGTAAGTTAGTCAGTGGCAGAGGTGGGATTTGAACAGCTGATCTTCTGGTTACAAGCTCTAACCACTGGATCACTCTGCCTCCTGAGCTTGTCACCTGAATGCTGGGTAGTGAGCCGTATCCCACTAACATCATTTAATTTACTTCAAAACAAATTAAATGTTTGTTTTGTAAAACAAACAAAAAAGAAAATGGCCACGTATAGCATTTACATTGACACATAATGTATTGATAAAGAATATTAAACAGCTGTCTACAAAGTGTTTGTTCAGCTTCAGCAGCCTACTTAAAGCAGGGCTCTGTGTTAACGCTAGTGTAATGTTTCTGACACTGTTGTATATCGAATTCTGCATCCTCGTCAGAAAATGCATCCCATACTATTATGCAGGTTCATTTACTGGTGCTACAATGTTTACAGGGAAATATGCACCCCCTACAACAACAAAGAATTAAAAAAAATGTATTGTTCAAAATATTAAAAGAGTATAAAATAAAATTTTGATAATGTTAGTTGTTTATTTGTGTTTTTATGAGCTGAAGCAGCAACATAACATAGTTGCTACACAACTCTTGATTAAGAGAAAAACTTTCAATATGCAAACAAATCAACTAATTAACAAAATCAATAAAATATGCTTTTAAAAATTCAAAAATTCAAAAATAAGGAAAATTGCAGGCAGATTTGCCGAGTGCTGCTTTGTCAGACATTATTGACTGTGACACGGTTCAGTTTCTATTAACAATGTACACAATCTGTTTGTTTTTTTTATTTTGTAATTATATTTATTTCAGTTTTACACAAAAATATTGAGTTACCACAGCTAATGTTAGATTAATTGTCAGATCTTTCAACACTTGTTTAAAATGACATATTAGTTACAGTGGGGTTACCACTGAATTAAAGCAATTTCTAAGGCTCTGAAAACACTGGTTGATGCTCATCTCGGAGGTTTCCGGGTCTACCCATCTTTCATTAGACTTTACCCAAGTCCATATACTGCCACGAACTGGGCGGGAATGGCAGATGTAAGGCAACATTTAATTGGATAATTTGTTACACTTGCTATTTTCTTTAAATTCATTGGAACTCATTTCATTTTCAGTGATCTGATTGGCCAAATTATAATGTGTAATAATTAACAACACATACTAAAGTCAAATTAGAATGTGTACTAAATATTTGAAACATGTACTAAATAACTAAATAAGAAGCCTCTGCATGGCTTCACTCCACAAACCCCCCCCCCCCCCCCCCCCCCCCCCCCCCCCCCAATCACATTACACTCACACAGGAATCAATACACAATAGTACAAATAACTACAATAATTCACCACATTAACTAACTCCTGTAAAATTGTAAAATAATAAAACCTATGTTTAATTAATTAACAAATCTTCCAATGAAAACTTGGAACTGAAGCAACAGAGATTTAGCTTCATTTTTTTTCCATTGTAAGATTATTCACAATGAAACACTGAACATCCAAATATGCTACAATTGAAACTGGCAGTGCAGTATCAAGCTATGCTAACAGTGCCATTGGTTGGTTCCTCTGTCAATCTTACAACATTGACCAACGAGAGCCAGCTAGGAGTTTTTTATTTTTTTTTGTGGAGCCCCGTGAAAATCATTTTATTTTATTTTTTATAATTATTTATCGTTTTATTCGGGGAAGAATTTTGTGTTATTTCTTTTATCCGTTAAAATATTTTATTTAGCAACATCTAGAAATCTGGCTTTCTTAAAACAGCAGGAAGGTGGAACATAAATCCTGCACACTTATTTGGGCAATTAAAATATTCAACAAAAAAAAAAATGTGTGGCAATACAACTATTTCAACTGAATCTCGCTAGTTTAAATGATTTGACAGAGGCCATTCTTAGCAGGATGCAAAAAATAAGTAGGCAGGACAAAAGACTGAGGCAGGGAATACTGAAATAGGTATTGTGCATGACCATATGACCAGGGATGCTTTTTTCTGATGGATGCATTTTCTGACGTTACACCGGCCACATGGCAGTTGCAGTGGGCGAGTTTATCAGTGCTGCAGTGCCCCTCAAAATATAGCCCTATTCACAGCTATTATGGCCGCAGTGCCATTACAGCAACAGCAACTAGAGAGACAGATGCCTGTATTAGGAAGTGTCTGGGTCCAAACATAAACATGATTAGGTGATTTGTGTGGTTAAGTCGCATCAATTCCATAGACAGCACTTAATATTTCAATATTTATGAACGCTTTATGACATCTGTAAAGGAAAAAAATGCTGCCATATCACATGTTTTAAACTAAAGCACGGTCTGATTGATCAGAACACAATAACTGTCTGATTTTCAAAAGGGCCAGAGGGAAAAACAGGTCACAAAACGCCTTTGCGACTCCAGATAAGGCAAGGGTGGATACTATTTTGAATTAGGGATGTGAAACAAAATAGAATCAAACACAAATACACTGTGTAACAATTTTTTTTTTTTTTTTTTTTTTTTTGTTCCTGGGTAGTAAGTGTTATTTCCTAATTGCTTATGCCTCAAAAGTATAGAAAATGGCTATTATTCCCCACAAACTTTGCTTTTGTGACCAGGACAGTGAGATTTTGAAATATCACTATTTCCAATGGGAAAACGGGCAAATGTGCGTCTTTTCGACTATTGAAATGTGACTATTAATTCTCATTTCAGTTAAACAAGTCATAAGCAGGAGTCGCAAAGGGTGTTGCGAGTAGGAGAAATTAACCAGCCCCTGTTGAAAACCGAGATGTATAATTAGGTAGCAAAAAAAAGGGAGGAATTAAAAATGAAATATACTGCAGCTTACCTGATTGCAGTACAAAAACTGCCATTCATTAAACTTAACTTTCAGATTGTGGTAATGAAAAAGAATGGTTTGGAATATCTAAAATATATTATAACGTGTTTACTGTGGTGCATTTAATATTGTAAATAACAGCACCAACTCACTGAAACTTAAACTTGTTTTTTACTGAAACAATAAATGGTTACATGTGCAATAAAAAACACAAGAGCTGGCTGTGTTACATGCTCTCACACAATGACTCCACTAACTAACACTATCATGCCAGCTGCAGCATGCTATTTCCCATATTACAACTGTGCACAACTACAGGTGCGGTCACCAATTTCATACACGACACTTGCAAAACATCTCAAATATAAAATGCTGAGTTCATTGCAGTCATCAGTTGCATGGTTTACATATTCAACAGAATGAGACAACACAAATTTCTGTTTTAGTATCACTTTAGTGTCTTAACGAGTTGTTATATTTTAAGCAGTTGAATATGGTAGCACCCACCTCGCGCCTAAGGTGGCAGACAACAATTGGATTTGGCGACCAATTATTATTTTTTTTTTTTGGTTTAAACCATTGGCTCCTAAAGCAAATGTTAGTCTGGAGCCCTGTCTAGGCTGCTGGTTAACAAAAAAAAACAAAAAAAAAAAACAATTGGGATAAACAAATAGTTATTATTAGGTTCAACTGTGTTTTGTGGCCAATAATTATTTATATATGAATCCTAAGGAAAATTACACATCATCCTACACTTTGGCCTGGACTTAAGTTCAGTGGCCTTGATGTCTTCTACAAATTTATTAAACTAGCCTTGCCCTTTTTGTTGCCAATTTAGAGCCCTGCTAAAGGCTAGCTATTTAGGTTCTAGTTAGTAACTAATGTTTCAAAATGTTTCAAGTAAAATATGTTTCTGTGTATGCTGGTTTTAAGAAAATATATCATGACAATTTCACTTGTGATCCTTTTCAAGGGTAAAATACATCTGCACACATTTAAGCTGTTCACACAGGTCCACTTATCTGACACGGAAAATGATTTACATGTATTTCATGCGTGCCCGCACAAAGTGGGGTGTAACCCCCTCAATTTTTGGTTCTGCCATGAACACCACCACCACCCCCCCTTCCTCCTCAGCCCCCTATCAGAGAAAGTTGCACCACCACTGCCCCCTCACCCAACTTCCATTGTGTAAGAATAAAAATGAGACATCTCCAACCAATATTCTCAAAGGATACTTACTCTGCCTCCATATCATTTCCTATCCCATCCAGCACAGCACATGTCACATTCTTATATACTATATGTGCACACCAGTTCCTGAAAGAGAAAACAATGTGCACTGGTTTATTATACAGTGAGGTCTGTTTCACAATAGCATTATGCATTCACTTAAATCCATGGCAATACACTTCAAACGAAGCTAAATCATCTTAATCTCCTCAGGCCTGCATTAATTGTTGGTAAACTAAATCAGGAATTGCTAAAACGCCTTTATCTGGTCGTTACCGTTTATATCAGGCGCCTTTGTGCTGATTACATTTTCGAAATTGCTTTACTTTAGTTGTAAAATCCAGTACAGGGGGACAGTTTCATCAGACCCACAGCTGTTGTTTTCAGTGAATTCCCGCCACTTTTAATTTTTCATTTTAAAGAAAGACGTTTTATTACGATTTCCATATTGAGATTAAATTGTTTGGGTTCAGTAATTTGGGTACATCTTGTACCAAGTAGCCTAGCAGAAATTAAAATTGTGTATTAACAAACATAAATCCAATTGAATTGAAATTAAGCATCAATTCAATATACAGTACTATACTTACTAATAGCCTGATCATATCCGTGTTCATGCATTACAGGTACTTTATTAAAGCGTGACCAGCAGTTTGAATTATTATTCAAACGGTACAGATAGTACATAAAACAAATTGTTAAAATACGTTGTTCATTACTTCATCATAGACTGTCTTGTTCTAATAGCCTCTTAAATTAAGTTCCCACCAGCACAGCCAGAAAAAAGCAGTTACACTGTGAAATCCCGGTAACAATAATAGATACTGGCGGGTATGAGTAGGGACATTAGATAAAGATGATGGGATTATATCTCGCACATAACACCACTTACTGAATTTCAATGCTCCTTCAACTCGATATAAAAATATGTTGTTTCGGTCGCGTACTTACTTGTTTGTATTACTGGGTCTACTTGCAGAACCAGAATAAGCAGCTCCTGCAGAAAATAGGTTATATCTTGAAGAGGACGGGGTCGCATAAATCAACGACCAGCTAATCAGGATACAAAAGATGAGTAGATTCAGTCCTGTTCCAGTCTGCATTCGTTTCATTTTAGTAGTATTTAACACATACATACATATCAACTGAAAACAAATACAAGTTGTGGATTTGTTATCCCTAGAGTAGTGTATCCCTCAGCTTTAAAGATGAAGTTATGCAGAAGAGAGCGATTCTGTTCCTCAAACAAGGCTATAGACTGAATTACTTTCTGGGAGTTCCAGAGTAATTACTGACTTTTTAGATGTGACGCGAAACTCCAGTCCACAGGGGGTAAGAACCCCCTCCCCTCCACCGCTACTCGATTGATTAAATAAATAAATAATAAAAATAAATAAATAATACACATTTAAAATAAAATCCCTTCTGGTTCCTTTTCGTTCTTAAAAACAAACAAAACATATAAATAATCACTCTGTACCATGTGCAGTATTTGCGACATTTTAAAGAAGCTACAGTATACTGCTGTACAATTACACAACTTTTTTTAAAACTAAATGCTCATCTATTTTTCTGGAATCTTTTTTTGTTTAATTTTTAAGGCACGTATTTTTGTTTCATTTTTCAGAATAATTTAAACTTGTTACTTAATGTCCAACAGCTCTGGATTACAATGTTAGGCAGTATGCCAACATTCACAGGAAGGCCCCTTAACGTTTTGCAGGCAGTAAGATTTTGCCAAAACATAAAACATCGAAAAATCATTGACATAAGCAAGTACATCACTTTCATGAAACCTTTCTGATTACACATGCAAATGATGCTTATCCCAACAGATCACAAAATGGGCAATGCTAAAAATACAAACCATGAAAGTTTAAAGAAACAATGCTATAGAAATAGAAAAAAACGACACCTGTTACTGTGTATGTAAGTTTCAAAACCCTTTGTAAAAGCAAAATATACAAAGAAAAAGTGATACAAAGACAGTTTCCAGAGGCAAAGGGTGAATTCACAAAAGGTTGGAAAAGTTCTTCATGACTAAGTTGGGAAAATAGAGTGTGTTGGCAGATAGTCCTCCAACAGTCTGGATGCATTAGTTTTGCTCAACGACATGCTCGTTACTATGTCTCATCATACTAACATACAACCACAACAGCAGGAAATTGACACTTGTTCTGTTCATGATAACATTATTAGTGTTTAATTTAGATTTAAAGCACTTACAGTAACAGCAGTCAGAGGGACAAACCATCTGCTGCTTTTTTTTCCCAAGCTTTTGTGAGGTCAACTAATAAGCGTTCAACGGAAATGGCAAGAGCTTGGAAACCCGTGTGCTTGTGGAGAACTGCATTCCTGTTGTCTCTCATCACAGCAATTTGATTGTGAGCTGCTAGCTTCCAAGTGGGATGCAGGGATACTTAAACACAGTGACACAGAGTCCCAGAAGAACAGCTATGTCTGAAGGAAGTGGGGTACTGGCGGACTCACTCTGCTATAGATTTCATGGAATCCATTCCACCTTTTAATTTGCAGCGTCCTGCATCAGATAGTAGCCCTGTCATATGGTAGAGTTTATGAGTAAAGCATTAAAATTACAAAGAGGAAAAATACTGTGTAGTATTTAGTTTCCAGCAGTCAGCAGTGATCAATAGGCATAACAACCAGTAAGTAGAGAAATTACACTTGTCTTCAATAAATCATAGCCTTTAAGACCCCTGTATAATAAAAATGTTACGTATGGCATAATAAGTATGCTGGGGTGGGCAACACTTGAATCTAAAGACATGCTCGTTATATCCCAAGATTACCAGACTTTAGACCACCAAGGTAGAGATGACAGGCAGCAGACGCACTGAAAGTCCTCTTTCCCCATAAAACATTCTACACTTTTCAGACATTTCCGGCTTCATTTAGAGAAAATAAATCATTTAAAATGTTTTATCTTCTATGCACCCCAAAAGTTCAATATCCAAATACTTTGCTGTGTTATGAATAAGTCTGCACTATCGCCTGTAAAGGAACTTTTTAAATATACATATTAAGATGATTGTATCAAGAAGTATCTCAAACATTTTTGTAAATCTGTACTACAACAAACACATTTTTCATTTACGAGCTCCACCTCAGCTTGTTCAATTTTTTAAAAGTTCATAGTTGCCAGACTTTATGGGGACCCACAGGGACTCAAACCCTACATTGTCCTTGCACTCTTGTGTGTTAGGTAAGAAAACCAGTTGGAAGCAGTTTAATCACTCATCAGAGACCCCTACTGACCAGGTGCCCATAAGGCAGCAGGCAAGGTGAGGCAACATTAAAATTGGGTGAAAAACAGGGGTCATCTTGATTTAAAGAGTTGATCAAACATGTTAATTAAAACACCATAATGGAGCAATCAGGGATTTTTTTTTTTATTCTCCCCCTTTGAAAAATGTCCCAGACTTAAACATGAAGGTGGAGCAAAATACTGTACAAAGAGTTGTACTAAAAATTATAAAGCTGAATAAACCAGATGACTTAAATCAGACACTGACTGTTTTGTGTTTTGCTCCAAGATTTTTAAGGGAGCTGAACTAATTCAAGTGATCCCTAGTAATTAAAAAGCCTGAATGCATGATCACAGATTCCAAAATAATGTATGATTTCACTTGAGCAAGACAAAATGAGAAAACTGCAATCATCTTGTTTATTTAGAATTCCTTTCATAAACAGGGTAGTCATTAAAAAAAAAAAACATTGCAATCCTCATCATAAAGCCATCCTGTGAACACTACACAAGGTAGCTTGAGCCAGGATCAGTTAATCAATTCATTAATAATGCATTCTGTAAACCAGCAACATCATGAGTACGGCAGGTCATCAAGTGTGAGGTGCGATTATATGGAGAATTAGCCTACAAAGGATACATTAATGTGTATTTATGTCCAACACTATTGTGGTACTTTCATATAGATAAATACATACATTTGGAGTACATGACTTGATATCCTAGCTCTGTAACAATACTACTACATTATAACTTTAGACACTGGCATTATTGCAATCATTCCTGTCAAACTTCCATAAATATTATGAAAAACGACATATACATGTAGCAGCATTGAAAAAATACATCCAATAATAAACTATGAATGCTATATTAATGCTGAAGACAGGCTGTTACTCCAAAATGAGACATCAAATGCTTCTCTTGTTGTTCAGTCTTTTGCTTAACCAGTGAGTAGAACATTTTGAACCAGTTGTAAAAAAAAAAAAAAAATTACATCCATGGCTTCACCTGAAAGAAAACACTGGCGTGACAATTTTAATTATGTTTCACAATTAAAAAATACAGGGTCCTAACCTAGTTTAATCAACTTTCTATAGTGTGCAGCTTTGGGTGTGGACAACACATTGAAGTAAAAACTTGCTCACATGCCTTTCACCACTCCACTGTAGAGGGCAGGGGGGGGGGGGGGGGGGGGGGGGGTTTACACATTTTATAGTAAGTGTTGACATATATTACTAATTGAAGAATACATAAACTTTGTTTCACACAGTACACTTTCTCTTTTGCCTCTCACCTATGGTAAGGTACACCTCTGTGTCACTAACCAGAGCGCAATTCCCGGCTCCATTTTGAGTGTCTTTTAACTTCTTACGATCTGCTTCGCTTGTGTCGCAGACTTTTCTTGGCTGTCCGTCGTATGAGTGTGACTGCCTGTGCAGTATTGGTGTGTCTGTGTGTGTGTGTGTGAGTGTATTGTCTTTCAGCCTACACCTTCAGGGAAAGCACTGGGGCACAGCTTGCCGCCCTGTTGTTGAGTGGCTCTGCCAACCGTCATTCACGCAGCTTAGGCAAAAAAAAACCCAAAAGAGTCAAAGCCAACTGTCTGTTCCTCCATCAGGGCTCTGATCTAGCCTTCCCCGCTGTTGAGTGGACATTGTCAGCTGCCTTGGCCCGCCCACCTCTGTGCTTTGGGCCTTGAAAAAAAAAAGAGGCTTTCCACCCACCTTCCTTTGATTTGGAAGATAGGAAACTGAATTCTCTCTGCCCAATGAGGGCACCGAGCAGAGTATATGGATATGATGAAGGTGCTGTGTCAGTCTGACCAGCTCTCCATTTGCCATGGTGCAAGGACCCTAGGGCAAGCACTCTTGAAGCAGCAACTGGCCCAATGGATTGTGGATACAGTATCGACTGCTTATAATGAGGTTGGCCTACCCCCGCCAGGGTGGCCAAGTCATGGGTGCTCTTTCGAGGCACATCATTGACTGACACTTGTAGTGCGGCTAACTGGGCATACATTCACCGGGTTCTACCAAATCAATGTGGTACATCCCTCTACGCCTTCATTAGGCACAGGGGTTCTTGAGGGTGCACACTACCAACACTAGCTGGCAGTAGTGCGGTGTCCCTCGTATGCTGTCCGCTTACGCATCAGTAGCATTCGCAGGTTTGATGCAAACGAGAAAGTGAGCTCTGCAGAAATACTGCTTATTCCCTCGGCAGACAGAACCAAGGACATCATTCCTCGGAGGGGCCTATCGGCAGCTCTGACATAAAATGCTCAGTGAACACCTACCTAATGTAGGCATATCCCAAAAGTATTGGTGTCGTCTTCTCTTTCAGGGAACCAGGGTTACGGTAAGTAACCTAACTATTTGTGTCCATGCCAGCTCAATAGAGGAAAGTCTTCCTGACAATCTTTCTAGTTTAAGTCATTTGAGCTTGTACAGGCTTTCCCTTTTATGGTTAACAGTTTCACAGCATAGGCAGTATTTCAGTCTCACTGGTCTAAAAATATTATAACAATACTGCCAAAGAATTCAAGCATGTAAGGCAACATAATTGCCTTTCTGTATGCTCTGTGTCATGATACTTTCTGAATTTTTGCAAAACTATTGTGCTTAGCAGGTTTCCAAATAACTTTAATGCTGCAGAAGATCCGTATGACACAAGAACAACAACAGCCTATACAAACAGATTTAATAAACTTGATACTAGACTCAAACATACCCTCCCATGGCAGTAAATGTAAACTAACAGTAACATGACCTGCATACACATTATGCTCATAGTATAAGCTTATTTTTTGTAGTTTAACAATTAAAAAAAATAAAAACTGTCACAGACATATCTACCTTAAACCAGGGAAAAAGTAGGAAGCACACTGTGCAGTAATATTTGGCAAATATCAACATAAGACCACAAGGAAAAGGTTGGTATGGTTGAAACCTTGACTGAAAACAAGTTGTAGCTGGAAAATATAATTCATTCACACAGCATAATTACAAAACACACAGGTTTTACTAACAATTCAATTTAATAAAAACTAACAGTTTTCCTCACACAGGACAAGCACACACACACACACACACACAAACACACACACATCACTACTAAACACACACAAAAAAGAAATGATTGTATTTTAGGCATTCAAAAGTAAGTTTTATTTTTTGTAATCGCTTTTTATGGGAAAAAAAACAATCCACTTTTAAACTATATGCCTAAAAACATGGTAGAAAATGTGTGAGTGTACAAAATGTTGCAAAAATGTTCACCAGATGTAATCGCTTCTTCCAGGCATTCTTTTTTGAAGAACAAAGAAAAAAACCAAAACATAAGAAACTATTCCTGGTATAAAGATAACATGTATATTACTTTAGAAGCATAAAATAACACTAGACAATTAAATATACAAAAAACACTGGGGTTTCCAGTTTTAAATATCTGAATAACTTCTTTTTGTATTTGTTATCATATTTAAAAATGTCCATAGATTTGCTATTGCTTTTGATGACCTATTTGGCTTAAGACTTTCTCTTCCTTTTCACCACACTGTCACTGGTTTCTGATTCAGAAGTCAAATGCAGTTTTTTCACCGGAGGGGAAATCCACTCATCTGAGCTGTGGATGGAAAAACAAAGTTTTTTTTTTTTTTTTTTTTTTTTTTTTACCACTAAAAAAACAAAACAGATTTACCAGATATAAATTCATATTAAACCAAATCTACCTCAATATAATTTAATTAAAACAGTTATACTTTACATACAGTAGTTCCTTCCTTTAGTACAATGGCCCCATTAACTAAAACACTCAATTATACAGTATACCTGCGTCAATAAACACCCATAAAAAATTAATGGCATGCCTATGGTCTTTCCACTGTGTACTTTTTTTCACACTTGTCATGTCTATTTATAGCATCTGTTTGCTATTTCAACAGTTTTTTTTTTTATTGATTTATTATTTTTAAGACTCCTGCAAAAATGTTTTGAAAATACCCACCTAAATGTTTTTCGTGAATTGTCTCGTCTTGTTCTTTTTGTACAGACTGGAGAACCATCAGCCATGTCCAATACTGTTGGTTTGAATCCAGAGCCATTGGTTCCCCTTGCTGGTGTCATACCTAAAATAAAAAATAAATAAATAAATAAATAAATAAATATTGTGGCTCTATACATGTTTTATAGGTACAAACAGAAACACAAGGTTTAGTGAACACAAACAAGCATCCTTGATGACATCCATATAAGCATCCATCCATATATGACAGAATGGTTTATAAAGACGAGAACCTAATTATTTTATTTTGAGGCAGGGGTTATACATAGGGCTTGTTTTCCGGTGTTTATAAAAAAAATAAATAAATAAAACCCCACAAAACATTGGTGTTTATTTTTTAGCTATTTTAGAGTTTCATGTAAATGCCTTAATTGTTTTTTTTCGGGGTTTTCACTTTTAACATACTTTATTAAGATTGCTTTTCGGTCACTTCCCCAAATTCTCTTAACACTAATTTTTCTAACATGAGTGATTATATGTAGAACACATACTTTCATTTCTGTCAAAGCTTTCTTAAAGCAGCTAATGTTTTATAATTAAAAAAAACAAAAAAAACAAACACTAACCATTAACTGAAGAAACATGTTCCCTTTCCTTCACACTAATATTCCAAGGCAATGTAGTCAAAAAGTACAATGGTTTATGAAGTTAACAACTGTCAATATTCTCGATCTAACTGTAACACGGCTTTAAACCTTGCGAGTGTTTACAAGCATTTACTTCTTTATCACGCAAGCGTGTAATGTTGGGGGTGAAAATTAGAAGCCCTAATTATACATTATAAAGTGAAGTAGATTATTCATGGTAATTAGGGGTTTTCTCAAGAGTAATTCAAGAATGTATAATAACATTTACAAATCTTTTGAAGACTGAACATTTAATACTTTTATAATACTTGTACATTTAAAAGTCTAATAAAAAAAATACCATGTACGTGAGGTTTATACAATGAAGTACTATATGTTCTTGTTATTGTCTGAATGTGCCAAACAGTATGAAAACAGGGTATTACTTGATTTTGAGTATTTAAGCCTGTAAAATGAACAATTCAACCCTGTCAGAGAAATGAAGATTTTTTTTTTTCCCTGGTTGATTAAAAAGCACGGAGGCATGAATTCTGGTCTGAAAGTCATTAAAAAAAAAAAAAAAATCTCCAGCCTGTTCTATACAGCTTTTTGCCTTGGTGTACAAAATCCTGAAGATTTTTTTTCTTAAGCCTCACACTCGCATGCCCCTTGCGAGTTATGAAACATGATGAACTCCAGATGCACTGAGTACAATACTGCTGCCCCACCCTCCCAAAAAAAGAAAAGAAAAAACAGACAATTTCTATTATTGGAAAATGACAACATACCTAATTTTTTTTCAATATCTTTGAGTTGTTTCTCTTGCGAGTTAAGTTCATCTCGTTTCTGAAGCATTTCTGGTGAACGGAGGTAGTTCAGCTGCAGATCTAGTTCTTCTTTCACATTACCAAGTTTAATTACTGCACTGCGGTACTGCTGAAGCAGATCTGTAGAGAAAAAAAAGTATGTGTGACAGTGATGTCAACAGCATTGCCAATATGTACAGCACTAAGCGACACAGACATCCCTACAGAAACAGCAGTATTTTAGGGCTGGGCAACAACAAAAGCCATGCAAAATTAAAGCCATCTGAATCACTAAAGTAGATCACCAGGACCTACATCCACTACAAACAACCTGCAATGTAAATTAGTATCAGAAAAAAAAAATTACAGTAAAAATTACTGAGTTATAGGGTTAAAAAAAGTGCAGTGTACTTTGAGTCACGGTAGTTACTACTGACAGGCTGAAATCAAAGGGATCAACCACATACAGATGTAATAGCTTAAAAAAAAATGTACTGTGACACTCTATACATGACCAAACACTATGGAAAAGCTTGGGCATAGCCACAAATACTATGAATAAGTACTGAAGGATATTTTGACAACAATTACTTCTGACAATTCAATTATTATTATTTATTGTCAGTCCAGTAAGCTAGTTTGTAATTGTTAGAATTTTATATATATATATATATATATATATATATATATATATTAGATATATATTATATATATATATATACACACACACACACACACACACACACACACACACACACGTGCTCAAATTTGTTGGTACCCTTACAGCTCATTGAAATAATGCTTCATTCCTCCTGAAAAGTGATGAAATTGAAAGCTATTTTATCATGTATACTTGCATGCCTTTGGTATGTCATAGAATAAAGCAAAGAAGCTGTGAAAAGAGATGAATTATTGCTTATTCTACAAAGATATTCTAAAATGGCCTGGACACATTTGTTGGTACCCCTTAGAAAAGATAATAAATAATTGGATTATAGTGGTATTTCAAACTAATTAGTTTCTTTAATTAGTATCACACATGTCTCCAATCTTGTAATCAGTCATTCAGCCTATTTAAATGGAGAAAAGTAGTCAATGTGCTGTTTGGTATCATTGTGTGCACCACACTGAACATGGACCAGAGAAAGCAAAGGAGAGAGTTGTCTGAGGAGATCAGAAAGAAAATAATAGACAATCATGGTAAAGGTAAAGGCCACAAGACCATCTCCAAGCAGCTTGATGTTCCTGTGACAACAGTTGAAAATATTATTAAGTTTAAGGTCCATGGAACTGTAGGCAACCTCCCTGAGCGCGGCCGCAAGAAGAAAATCGACCCCAGATTGAACAGAAGGATAGTGCAAATGGTAGAAAAAGTACCAAGGATAACTGCCAAAGTGAAACAAGCTGAACTCCAAGGTGAAGGTACGTCAGTTTCTGATCGCACCATCCGTCGCTTTTTGAGCAAAAGTGGGCTCCATGGAAGAAGACCCAGGAGGACTCCACTTTTGAAAGAAAAACATAAAAAAGGCAGACTGGAATTTGTTAAAATGCATATTGACAAGCCACAATCCTTCTGGGAGAATGTCCTTTGGACAGATGAGTCAAAACTGGAGCTTTTTGGCAAGTCACATCCGCTCTATGTTCACAGATGAAAATATTAAGCTTTCACAGAAAACACCACCATACCTACAGTGAAACATGGAGGAGGCTCTGTTATGTTTTGGGGCTGCTTTGCTGCACCTGCACAGGGTGCCTTGAATCTGTGCCGGGCACAATGAAATCTCAAGACTATCAAGGCATTCTAGAGCGAAACGTACTGCCCAGTGTCAAAAAGCTCCGTCTCAGTCGCAGGTCATGGGTCCTCCAACAGGATAATGACCCAAATCACACAGCTAAAAGCACCCAAGAATGGATAAGAACAAAACATTGGACTATTCTGAAGTGGCCTTCTATGAGTCCTGATCTGAATCCTATCGAACATCTATGGAAAGAGCTGAAACATGCAGTCTGGAGAAGGCACCCATCAAACCCAAGACAGCTGGAGCAGTTTGCTCAGGAAGAGTGGGCCAAACTACCTGTTAACAGGTGCAGAAGTCTCATTGAGAGCTACAGAAAATATTTGATTGCAGTGATTGCCTCTAAAGGTTGTGCAACAAAATATTAGGCTAGCGGTCCCATCATTTTTGTCCATGCCATTTTCATTTGTTTTATTATTTACAATATTATGTTGAATAAAAAATCAAAAGCAAAGTGTGATTTCTATTAAATATGGAATAAACAACGGTGGATGCCAATTACTTTTGTCAGTCTCAAGTTATTTCAGAGAAAATTGTGCATTCTTCGTTTTTTGTGGAAAGGTACCAACAAACTTGAGCACGTCTGTGTGTGTGTGTGTGTGTGTGTGTGTGTGTGTATATATATATATATATATATATATATATATATAATATTATTTGTAAAATCACTGCATTTGCAATCCCCCCCCCCCCCCACAATTAATTCTGAATTTGTGTAAAAACTTTTTTTTTTTTTTTTTTACACATTCCATACTAACCAATTTGTTTCCCCAAAGTATAGTATATGGGTGGCAGTGGCGATCCAAAAACCATTCCCCTAAGCTTGTCCATTGAAGGCGCTTTGTTCTGAAGACCTCCAAACTTTCCATTGCTGCGAATACGGTCCCCTTGCCTTGTCAGTAAGGTAGGACAATGCGTTATTTTAACAACCTGGGAGGGTTGAAGATATAACAAAGAAAAAAATATATATTAAATGCAAATTTAGGATCTACTGCTTCAGGATGAGGCATGCTTGCATTTTAATATCAATATTTTATTAACCTTCTGCTTGGCGTATTCATAGGGCTGTGTTTTGTTCATAGTATAAAACTGCTTATTTCACCGTGTAAAAATAGGTATTTCAAGATATTTCACTATTAAACACAATATTTATTAAAACAGAAAAAAGTTCATGGTCACATTAAAAAATCAGTTATTATACAACAAATGTTCCCAAATGTTCTTAAAAAATGCTTTCCTGAAAGAGTAAATACTAGAAATTTTAGATTTTGTTTTATGTCCATGTTTTAAAAGACTTTTTACAATCAGTCAATTATCAAACAATGTAAAAACAACAGACACAAGACATGTCCCCTTCTTGTACTGGATAGTGATCTTTAGCAGAAATATTTCTGAATTAATGCAGCTGGTGTCATTTTTTAAAAATTGTGCAGCTGTAGGCTTCTAAATGCAGTGTAACAGGTAGTGCGTTAATAAGGCAAACGTTTGCTGTAGTTCTTCATAAAAAAAACCTAAAAAACTATTGGCCTATTTACAATATTATTTCAGAAATGGGGATTTTCACAGATAACTAATGTTTTCTATGTCAAATTTTATACCATCAGCAAAGCAGCTTGAACTATTTTTATCCTATTTACAGCAAATATGTTTTACATACCTCTTTCCTATAACTGTTTGAAGCATCCAAGTCATCAAGAATAATGGTGTCTCCAAGGAGCATTCCAAAGACTAAAACAGCAGGAAATAGGGCTTCATTAAACAAAGCAAACAAAAACTCCAATCCACAACAGAAAGTTAGACAATAATAATTTGTCTGTATAAAGGTAATTAGTATGTTAACAATTGTATGCAACCACAATATAATAATGCTTGGATTTCTCTGAAGTTTCTGTTTTCTTGAAGATCTATTACACTATGTAACACAATTTTTGTTCCTGGGTAGTAAGTGTTATTTCCTAATTGCTTATGCCTCAAAAGTATAGAAAATGGCTATTATTCCCCACAAACTTTGCTTTTGTGACCAGGACAGTGATATTTCAAAATATCACTATTTCTAATGGGAAAATGGGCAAATGTGTGTCTCTTTGTAAATACAGTATAATCGTAAATCTCGAAAAACTACTCACTTCTAAATCTTTTGTAGTCATTTTTGTATTACTTTAGTATAAATACATGTTAATTTGGATTCATATGTTGTTTTTTTCTGACTTTATGTGAACTAAAAGACACACATTTGCCTGTTTTCCCATTGGAAATAGTGATATTTTGAAATATCACTGTCCTGGTCACAAAAGCAAAGTTTGTGGGGAATAATAGCCATTTTCTATACTTTTGAGGCATAAGAAAGAAAGAAAGAAACAGTCTGGAAATATTTAGACTAAATTTTAATTGAGCCTCACTTTGACTGAAAACATTTAGAAAAACGTTTTTTTTTTTTTTTTTTTTTTTTTAAATTAAATTAAGCATCAACACAACTTCAATTGTGAATACATCTGCATTCACATCTTTCTTTCACTACAAAAAAAAAAAAATAAATATAAATTTTTTGTCTTCACTATACACTGGGAACTGAGGACAGACCCCAGAACACGTTTTGCTCTCTAAACATCCTTTAGGGGAAGATCTCTAAACATCCTTTAGGGGAAAGGTGTCCTTTATCTGTCAAGACCGTCACTAAACTGAACCCCAAGGCAAAACTTTGATCCCACAGACATTTCTTATGTAATAAAAAAAATATATATATATATATATTGAAAGCCAGCTCACAAGTTTACCACCAGGAAATGGCAGTCTTGAAATGAGCCCACAGAGGTTGCCAGAAATGATCAGATGGACCTGTGGGCAGCATTTTTTTTGTCAAGGAGTTAACGGACCGACAGGCTGCAGGTGTGGTTAGGTAGGCAATTAGGGTTTGACTATTGTTAGACTATCATTGGCCTTTTACACCTGTAGCCTGTAACGGCCAAATGCCTGGCTGGTAAAAGGGAGCATGTGCCATTTAGTCTGTTGGGTTTTTTGTTTTTTTTGCCTGCCTGAGAACTTCTGAGGACTATCTACAATAAGATCGGAACGGGATAACGTCTGGCATTCACATCTTTCTTTTTTGTCTTCACTATACACTGGGAACTGAGGACAGACCCCAGAACACGTTTTGCTCTCTAAACATCCTTTAGGGGAAGATCTCTAAACATCCTTTAGGGGAAAGGTGTCCTTTATCTGTCAAGACCGTCACTAAACTGAACCCCAAGGCAAAACTTTGATCCCACAGACATTTCTTATGTACTTTGGTTTTTTTTGTTTGAAACCTTGTTTGAACTGTTTATTTTCTTTTGGACATTGCAATATAAGAGCCAGCTATATATATATAAAGATTTATGGAAATATCGTGTGCATATATATATATATATATATATATATATATATATAATATATATATATATATATATATATATATATATATATATATATATATTTGTTGTTATTCATTACACAGAAACAGTAAAACCAGATTAATGCAAACAGAGTAACCACATCACACGTTTTTACATTTAGTGTGCATATGCATGTGTATGTAAAAATTGTATATGTAAAGAAAAATTAAAATGCAACCAAAAAGTAAATGAAAACAAGTCAAAATGTTAGATATTTCAATTAACTTTCAATGGTAACTAGCTTCATTACCTGTCTGACAGTGTTTCACATTTTCTGGAAAAATAAGGAGATCTCGAGCAAACACAGGGTTCCCCATGGGTTCAAAGTGACATTTCCCATTCCTTAGATGTGGTAACGGTCTAGTAGAAAATGACAGAAATATGTAAAAATAAAAATAATATTCACAAGTACTTATTCTCATTTAGAATTGGCAAACAATTATCTAAAATCTAGTATGTGTGCATTAAGTCTAATATATTAATGTCTGTAGTTTAAAACTTAAATTTTAATTTAATAAATCAATAAAACAGTAGTCAGGGAGCAGCAGCTAATAAGGGTTCCCTTCCTTTTATTTTGTATTCCCCACTAATGTCCTCATCCAAAAAGCCAAAACTTAAAAAAGCAAGTTTTGAACTTAATGATTCAGTTACGTGTTTATAAATGGCATTTGAACTACAGACATCAAGAAGGGTTTTGAACTGTAACTATGAAAACAGCTATCCCATACTTCCATACTTAACCTTTAGTGAGAAAAGTGAAAATAAAGATTTTCAAAAATAAATTACAAGATGTATAGTGTTTTAAAATAACGATACAAGCAAAGAATCAAACTATAAGCAGTGTTATGTCCAAAATTATCATGGGTTTCTTTTAATATGGCCCACGGGATGCAGACACATATTGTAAATTACAGAAGCATGAATCCTATTTCCAATCAACACTGAAAAGCCTATCCACTGAAAATGTAGTAGCTGGATAGGATTAAACTCTGAACTTACAAAACCAATCGTTACTGATTAAACAGAATGCTGAAGTTTGGGAACAATACACATACGAGAGGCAATATATTTGTTTTCCCCTGCCATCGAAAAGGTTTCAGATGTAATTATATACATGGCTACTGCCCAATTCCTGCTGTCAGATATCATAACGACAATTACATGACGACAGCCATTACATATTGTACAACTATACACATATCGGGGTATATGTCTGTACAATGCATACAAGCCCCGGCATTTTACTTCAAAGTGATTAATTAACCAAAAAATAAAGTAAAACATTTTTCTTCACCAATTATGTGTTTTTTTTTTTTTATTTATTTTTGAAACACTGCAACTATGAAGTCAGTACCACAAATGGTCTTGCTTAGCAGTGGCTTTGTAAAATTACTGCCACAAAACCATATGGAAGCCTTATCAGGTCACAGGTCAAACTGATAGGTACTGTTACATTAACAACATCGGCATCTCAAGCTGTTTGAGTAGTTGAAAGTGACATCCCCTTCCAGTGACGCTGAATTAGCTAGCCAGAAGAGCAAATGGATCACATCAATGATGCAGAGAAAGATTACACCTTGAGGGTAAGGTTGACAAACACCAACACCTCCTGTAGTGGGGATGAGTAAAATATATTTTGGTATGATGAATCAATTAGTGTAAATGTCAAAACCTAGTGCAAGTATCAAAACCTGCAGAGGGTAGATGGAAACTTAAACAAATGTATCTTTCCTCCTTACCTGTTCCACAGTGGGAGGTTCTTCATGTAGATTGAGTCAAGTGGGAGCACTTGCTGCCGTCCCTGTGTGTCCTTAAAGATTTGACGTGCTGAATCTGTGGTCAAAGTAACCACACAGTCCATATCACTTGCTAAGTGCCAGGAGATGACCTTTGCTGCCTCATTGTTTTCAATTTGTGCCAAGTGTGCAATCTGAAAGTTAAACAAACATTTGCAATTTCTTTCTTTCTTTTTTTTTTTTTAAACTTATTTCCTCAAAATGTGAGCTATCCAATTATGCTTGAATTCTGTTTAGATAGAGCTGCCTTACCATTATGTTTGTGTTAAACATTTGTGTTACATACAAACCCCACAAAGCTCTGAATGCAAACAACCTAGCAAACAATAGTTGGCTATAAAAAGCTACATATAGATTAGAACAAAAATAAGTCAAAGTTACTTGTAAACCACATGTCTGCTGCATCTACTGCAGTTTGAACATGTGGTAATGCAAATGGGCTTACATGAGATTTTATTTATTGATGGTGAAATACAAACACAAACAAAAATTCCATCTGCCTTTTCAGTGCACTGCAATAATATGTAAATATTCTATTCATTTCAAAATGTAGTATTTTCTACAAGGGAGTTTTATAAACCAATGACTTTGAAAAATACAGTATTTTTTCTTCAACATTGGGCCAAAAGAGACAACAGTATCCACTGGTTCCCCTTCTGCTAAAATCAGACTGTGTTCTAAAGGGATATAATTCACTTAAAACAACTAAAAGAGTAAGCAGCAGGGTTCAGAAAATTATAGCATAATACATCCCCACGTGTTGCTACAACTGTTTAAATAACCTACCTGTAATTTTCTTTTCAATGAACACATACATTTTAAAGTCTGTTTCAAAGTTGTTTTCAAAATGTGTGCTCTAGTGCACCGGGGTTTAAGATCTGTCCTCTAGATCACCGCAGGAAGAGCAATTAAAATAAATAAAAAGTGCTCTGGCTTTTGTGTTCTGTACCACTTCTTGGATCGTTAATGCTGTTTGACAATGTCGGCAATATACTCCTTACATGATGTTAAAAACTAGTGTCTTACTCTACCTCAACAACTGAAATACCCAAAACATGCCAGAGAAATACATAGATAATTTAGGAAAGTGTGTTTCTGGAAGTTTCTGGCAGTTAACTACATGAAGCAAACACTCCAGGGAAATCAAAATACAGAAGAAAACCCTTATTGCCCTTAAATGATCAGTTTTACACAGCATTCCACTTCAGTTAGTCAATCCATGTGTAAACTAATTATAGAAAATGTTGAGTCCTTCATATAAATGATTTCCATTTTCTACACTAAATAAGCAAGTGGTTATGTGGCGGATATGAAGGTTTTCAAATAAGGATTTTTTTCATTAGCTATAAAACAAAGTACACAGATATTAGAACCAATTTTAACCTTTCAAAAACAAAATGTGGTCTGCATCAATCAAAACCATGCCAGTTTATGGTCATTAAGGGAACTACTGAAGAAAACAAACATTTACAGAATTTAGGTGACTCGTATGGAAATACCAACAAAGGGAGCTTTCATGCATTCCTTAATCTGTCTGTTCTTGTTTTAGTGGTTGATTCAGTCAACCTATACCCCGACTGGATAAACCACAGCTGGATTTTAAGCCTTTTATAGCCCTGGGCACACCACTCTTGATTGCATCAACCACCTATCCATGGTTATCTTGGGATTACCACTAAAAATAAATGGCTAAAGCAATACAGGTGGATTCCCTGGCACTAACATGCTTTAAGAAAATGAGGCTGTAGTTTATTCCAGAGGGCTATAGGGCAATCAAATAAAATCCTAAGCTAAAACATGATTACAAAAAGTTGGCAGTGATGGGGGCTAAAACATTTGAGAGCAGAGACTAAAACATATAAAAAGGCAAATTCTCTTTTACAAACAACAAACCTTTCCAAGTACATCAGGGTTTCCTTTAGGAGCCATGGGGATGGTGCATGTTCTTCTAGGTTCCTTCAATATCTGTTCTCTTTCTGCACTCTTTTGTTTTATCATTTCTTCAATGTGTTGGACCTGCAAAATAATTATTGCACTTATAGAGGTGGTGCAAATAATTGCAACAAAAAAGAGCTACATACTCTTTTCACCCTGGACAAAAACAACCCCCCTCCCCCCAGGGTACATTGTAAGATGAACAGTATATCTGATTGAATGGTATTTATTTTATTGAGACAATCCTAGAATATAGCTTTTAAAGATATGGCACTGGAAAGTTCAATGTTCACAGGACACCACCTGTAATTGAACTGGATTGATAGAATTACAGAATACAACTGTGAACCAACTATAAAGTCCCTACGTCAAAAAGCATGTGATCTTTATCATTAAATTAGCGGCAGAGGATTTATTTAAATCAGGGATGGGCATGTGTAAACATTTATTCAAGTAATCGATTAGAAAATTAAAATTGCAAATTGTATAAATCTATCTTGTATTGCAAAAAATATAAAATGATCTGACCAGACACATTAAACATGTTAAAATTAACAAACATATCTATAAACACATATTAAATAAATCATTATTTCCACGGATCAAAATTTTCCAGCACTTGAGAGTATATTTAAATATTTAATGCAATTAAAACGAATTATTGTATTTATACTTCTGTGGTTAACAGGGTTCTCACCAGGAATTTTTCACAGTGGGGTGGTGAGGGGGAGGGGGGGGGGGGGGGGGGGGGGAAGCATCAAGGACCCCGCTGTTCCGCGCGAAAGAAACGGAGATCCTCTCAACCCCCTGCAGGCGAGGCAAGACAAGTCATGCACATGCTTACGCTTTGAGGGAGTAGTTGTCAGCATATATAATATTCTACATCTATGCACTTCAACCACAATTTGTGTATGGACATGCAATTCTATCATGTTCATTATTATTATATTACTGTACTACAAAGAACAACGAAGCATAACTGTTAAAATGTACAGCAGAATAATAAATCGGTCAAGCAGTCCACAAATTCTTCATTAATATTATCAGCTACTAGTATTCTTCTTTAAAAATACATTTTAAATAGTTTAGCTACACTTTACAAATAAATTATAATAAAATCCAAGCATAAATTTAGCAAGAAGCTTGCTTTGACATCGTAGGTTTGAAACTGTTTTGGTTTTCAAGGCACCAAGTGTACCATCACACACAAATGATTGTTAATTCCGATTTGAAAGAGTTTTCTCCACTTAATTAATTTTTTAAAAAGCCTATGCAGAAAACAAATGACAGCGCTGTCACAGGCTGGCAAGTGGATAAAGGCCCAGAGACAGACTGCAGGTCAAAAAAATAATACTTTTATTAACAAGTAAACACAAAACAAAAGGGCATAAGGGCCAAAACAAAGATATTTAAAACACAGCTACCAAAACACAAAGCAAAATTTACAAAAATAAAGGTTTCCAGGCTGGGTGATGCCTTCACTGGATCAGAAAATTCAAAAACCCCCAAAATCAAAAACAGCAAGCACAACCATCTGCTTGCTTCCTCTCCCTAAATGGGAAGCTGAGGACGCCTTTTATTTCAGGAGGCTGGGTGCTGATTGATCGTTAATTACTCTAATCAACCCTAGCCACCTGAACACAATAAACCCAGGCAGGTAGGGGAATTTAACCCCATCTCTGCCAATCTATAAAGGGCAGAGCTCTGCTCTGCCATACACCCCCCCCCCCCCCCTTTTTTTTTTTTTTTAAACCCAAGCCCTCCTCCCAAGAGTCCCATTATGTCCCTTGGGTGGGCTATTTCGGTGGGCGGTGGCAGGCGGGGTTGATGTCGGAGCCCCTAAGCCTTTTTTGGTTGAGGGGGCCCCAGTTCTCCAAGGAAGTAAGGTGATGTTGTCATGGGACCTGGATCCTCCAGCAGATGCAGAGTTGGCGGGCAGGCAGCACCTCTGGACAGTGTGGGTGTGGCATCCTTGGACAGTGTGGGTCCCCCTAGCAGTGTCAGACCCTCCGGTGGTGTCGGAATCTCCAGTGGCACTGGACCAGCGGCCTGGCTCCCTCCGTTGGCGGAGGTGGGGATGGCGGTCCGGCTCCCTCTGGTGGCCGAGGCGGGAAGGGTGGCCCGGCTCCCTCTGGAACAGCAGGTGGGACCGGCAGACCCTCGGGAACAGCAGACAAGGCTTGTGGCCACACCGGTAGCGCCAGTTCCAGCTCCTCTGGTGGCAACGGCTGCAGCCCCTCCACCACCGGCGGTGGGGGCTGTGGCCATTCTAGTGGCCTCTGAGGAAGGGCTGGTACCTACCGTAACGATCGGGTGCGCCTCCGCTGGGCTCCTCTCAGCAACACATGTAGAGGCTGCTGTAGAGCGTCAGCCTTCTCCCCTTATGGCTCCCTGGTCCATGGCTCCTCCCCTCTGGGCTCTTGGGGGCGGGAGATCCTCCCCTCTGGGCTCTGGGAGCCGTGGCTCCTCCCCTCTGGGCTCTATTTCTTGTCGATCCCCATTTAGTCACTGCCTCTGTTGATCAGTGGCATCTCACTGCCTCGCCAGTGTTTAAAAAAATGTAGGATTGTGGCGCCTGTTCCCTAAAATTAATTGTGTCTTCGACTTCATCTTCTGTTTTCAGCGGCAGTAGCACATGTTTACCTTTTCATACGTCACTTCCAATTTTATTCTGGCCAGCATGATTTTTGAGTAGGTGTGGCCATACATCACACAAAATTAATCATATCTTTGTTGTTTATTAATATTTAACCGCATAAAAACGGTTATTTTATTTCTATTGATGAAATCTACTCAGAAGTGTATTGGTGTGTTTGACCTGCAACACACACTTTAACGATTACCTCATTAGCATAAAGTTTTCATCGGTCTTGAGCGTCAACCTGCTATTCATAAGAGTGAACGACAGCAAAATCCTGACAATAACTAGGTGTTATTGAACGCTTTATATAGTCAAGTCTAAACTAACGACAGCCTCGGCAGACTATTTTTTTTAAAGACATATTTTATTGCTACACTTGCTGCATTATACAGTTTGACATACCCGTGATTAACACTGTCTATTTTTAAAAAATATATAAAAATCTGTAGCTTTTATATGAAGGTACTAGGCAGTCCGAGGCTCGATTAGTGTTCCAAAGGGAGTCTTTTTTGCACGCCACAAAACGATCCCTTTTGTGTACAGTATGGCGTGAAACTCCCACTGATTCATAAACAAATTCGCCCAATTGATTCCCTGCTTTAAGCAAGGTTTATTATTATTACTAAGAATTTGTAAGATTAATAAATTTTCAAAATAATACTAATTATTATTATTACTACTAGAATTACAGTATTATTCAAACATCCTCCTACAGTGATTTTTGTTCATTTTTTTTTTTTTTTTGGTCCTGCAGATAAGAATGAAAATCTTATGTGTGCGTATGGAAATGTGTTTACCAGCATTGCCAAACAAAACGAAAATACAAAGTATTTATTTTAAAAATACCTTTTTTCTTCTAAATTATGACATGTCCTGGATTTTTGGCAGACATGACAGGGGCATCGGAATCAGGTTTTGCAAACTGCCCGTGACTGGTAGCTGCCGACAGGTTTCAGTAGTAAGCTACTGTCAGTGGATTCCGTTTTGTTTTTTGCAACCACTACCGACGCCACCCAGGGAACATTAATAATGCTGATGTCATCAAAGAGAGGCGGATTTCGTTCTTGAACAATTGTATACCTCATTTATAAAGTATTTTGCGACACAGTGTCTAAATTAGTAAATTACTCAATGCCCCAAAACCTTACCTGGAGTGCTAAGTACCGCTATATACTTGAATTCTAGTATTATGTAAGCATTATCTTTTGCCAATAGCATGTTGATGTAAAGTATAATAGTGTAATGGTTTAATCACTAATAAATTAAGTGTATACGTTCATTAAAAAATATGGAAATGCCCATCTCCAACTAAAACATATACGTTGCATAACTATGCTTGACTTTAGCAAAGCATTTCTGTTCTTTAACGACTTTGCTTCATAAAACTGTGTTGCAATGTACTTTTTCATTAAGGGAATACTTACAACATTCACTTGTGGTATTTCTACTTTAAGTTTGTTCAGCTCAGTTTTCAGTTGGAGTTCCTTGACTGAGGCATCCTGAGCCTGACCTGAAAAAATAAACAAACAAAAAATAGAAAAACACAATACTATACATAGAAGACACAGTTCTCTGAATACAAAAATGTTTCCATAAACTTTAACAGTATTTTGTTCAAATTTAATTTCAAAACTGGTCAAACTTGAAGTACAGCTTCTATAAAATAAAGCAAGTTGAGGTTCCAGTTTAAGAAGCTTATGTCACACAAGGCTGTTATTGATATAGCTGCTGCCTCATATGAACTTCATATTCTTTCAACATTTGCTTTTAAAAACACAAATCACAACATTGTATAAATAACTTACATTTCATCTCACTGACAAGTTGATTGGTGGTGTCAAATAAACTCTTGTAAGCAACAATTGATTGGGATATCTGGTCTTTTTCCCTTGTTAGGGCTGTCATTTGCTGTTGCTTTTTGAAATCTAAAACAAAAGAAATGTATATAATATAAAAATCATATTTTATATGTTTTCAGGTCAGTCATTCAGTTTACCAAAGGCTACATTTTATATTATATTATATGTTTATACTGGAAAATTAATTTAAAAAAAAAAAGTTTGGTTAATGCCTGGCCTGACAGAATTGTGGTGTGCATATGCTGACACAAGGTTGTTTTGAACAGTGTACCATACAATCCTAGAAAAGTAATATGTCTTATTCTTTGTATCACAACTGAAATTACAAAAAAGTGTCCACTTCAGTCTAAATATATTTATTTAGTTACAGAGCCACAGGCAGAAGGGCTATTTATCCAGCAAATGCAATGACCAATTTAGAATATCTCAGCTGGTATTGTCAGAACAAATCCCATAGTTTACACATGTTAATTCCATTTAATTTACAATACTATGACTTGTCACCTGACCTCAATATGGAAGCCACTTTAGGTCTGAGTTAAATGTCATGTTCAGCAACACATTTAGCATGCAGTTTTTATATAACATCGCAAATATGAAGTCACAACCTCAATTGGTTTCTGAGATAGGCAGAAGCTTTCCAAATAAACTCACAGGAAACAGTTCATCCTTCTTCAATAACACCCATGACTGAACTTGATCTACTCTAGGTCCTAGAGAATCACATAATACAGCTCTGCATGAGTTTGAGGCCTAGAGTTAGGTCTTTATCAACACCGAAAATATGAAGTTACCACTTAAACAGTTTTAAAGGGATATTGCCTTGGTTGACCTTGTAATATTCAACTGTTCGGCAGCAGCAAGGTCTTTACACCTCTGGAATAAAGCCCCACACATTAGTATAAAAAGGTGAAAGTACTCTGTATAGCTAGTTTGTTTCTCATTTTAAATTTTTGTTTTGCCCTTTCAGAAAAGTTTGGCAACTATAGCAATAAAATTAAACTCACCATTTGAAAACATGAAACACAGCTGAAATGCTGCCAATGTGGCTTCTTTCAGGTCTGGAATAACTGGGTCAAAATGAAGGATATATTCAGTGCCATCAACACCAAGGCTATTTTCTGCAAGAATAAGGTTCTGAAAGGACATGGACATTACATTAGATTATAGGACCATTGTTTACGCACGAACTACAATTTTGCCAAACAGTGTAAAATGTTTCATTATCATGGCATATACTAAAGTGAGTAATGTATGGGGGAGAAAAAAAGATTCTAGCTCCATTTATGGAAAAGTGTTCAGCCTCCATGGAAATAGCTTGCTTGTTTAAACAGTCAGATTCTGAAAACTGTTTGCTTCAAGTACTAACATTACAACTGAAATAATTCTTAAAAGTACATGGTGCTCACAAAACAATTCCATTAAACACATGTATTACCGATTACATATTTCCATTATTTTATAGGTCTCGAATTTTCTTAAATAAAAAATGAACACATTATGGTAAAAGTGAATTTGAGTTTTTCATGGTAATTTATTTGAAGCAGTAGGTATCAAAATCACTCCTTGCAAATACTTCAAAATGTCACAACTTAAAGTCAGCATTTAAAAGAGATCAGTTATGGGAAAGAAGTGCTTGGTACTCAAATGTAAAGCCTGGGATTATTGTTCCTTTACAGCAAATAAGAAAAAATGTAGCATTATTTCCTATTAGTGGGACACAGGCAGTCCCTGATGTTTTGTTTAATATGTTTTCTGCTCTATTTTGCCACCTGGTGGTAGGTGCCAGAACTAATGAAGTGCAGCAGATCCAATGTTGGTCAGAAAACACAGGATTGCAAAGCTGCTTCATTTTTGCGTTATCACATTGCAACAGGTGAAAGGCTGTATTTATCTACGTATGTATGTATGTATGACTAAATAAATAAAAATAAATCAATCAATAAATAAAAAAACAAATAAATACACTGGCTATAAAATAACTGAAGTGTGCCACCTGTGTTCCTTCAACTGTCCAAATAAATACAATTACAACCAGAGCCCATGCAGTCCAACAGTTCTATGCTGGTTCCTCATAGCTGACTGACCTCAAACTTTTGTCAGGTTGGCTCTTAAAGGATCCCAATACTCCAGCATCAACAACCCTATACCTAACCCTAATCTGTATCTGTACAAACAGTATACATACAACTATGTGTGCTCTTGTTCTCAATTATTCACTAAAATATTGTATTGTTTAGTTCTATAATATCAGATATTAATTCTAAGTAAAATAAATAAATAAATGGTGCATGCAAAAATCACAAGTTTTGGCATACAACGACCACAACACAGTAGCACTGAAGCCGAGAAAATAATCTTTCAAACAATAAAATGTGCCTTTGTGTATAAATCTAGGGTTAAATTCCTAAAATAAGCCATTGATTACTTTGTTTACAAACACTATGGAAAACATAATTAAAATACAAAATGCATGTTTACCATAATCTGTGCATCATTCATATAGGAAACTATGAGATCATTCAAAGTTATGGTAATACATATCAGATAACATTTGCTGAAATTATATTGTTAGCCCATGTGTACTTAACCACTCATTCACAACATGCACCCACAAAAACATCCTGTTCTGAGATATGTATCTTTATACAGATACTTACATTTTCTATCTGCTCTGTCTTGATGATGTGCCTGTTGATGTCATTTTCAAGGAAAATGGAATGTGTACATGCAAAAATGTGACAGTGTGCTGCATAAGGGGTATAAGGCAGTTGAATGTCTTTTTTTAAATGTTATTTAGCTTAGTACCATGCGTTCCACAAGAATATCAATTTGTACATTAGGATGAACTCCTGAAAAGGGGCTGAAAGATTCTTTCTAAAATTACAGAATCGTAACTGGTAATTGGTACTTTTTTCATATTCACTACAAGTTTAATACGTCACACAGGCTCAGAGGATTTGAGCAACAAATGTTTAGTTTTTCATCAGATGTACACTTGCCAAAAAAACAATTATATTTCGGGTGTGAGATAATGCGGATGGTATCCCCATTAAACACAACAAGGCAGCAAATGATTTACATTGTTCTACATAAAGTACACGTTTTTTCCTCTTTTTAATTGTACTGACTCTATACAAGGATCCCATCTACGTTTACATGTGACAGTAGCAACTGAAACATTTATTTTATTTTATTTATTTTTTTTAAATGGGAACAGGGTTATACTTACCGAAATCTCAGCGCAACCTTTCAAGAGTTTAAATTCCACAGATTTAACTTTCCCCTGAAACTGGGGAATCTCCTTGACATTCCGATTTGGGCTTTTAATGGTAACTACCACTTTCCCATCCAGGTCTGTACAGGTGGGGTTGTTATATTCATCCTGAAATAGTTTAAAAAAAAAAAAAAAAAAGGCATGCTCATGATATAATTTTACTGCTGTATTTGCAGAAACTGATCAAGTGAACATCACAAAGAATAACAGTGATGGCATATGAGTGAATTAGTATTGTTAGTACAGTATGTATTTGTGATTTTTAGAAACATTAGTGATTGACGACAAGAAAACGCATGTGCTTTTATGTTATACAACAGTAAAATGCCATTCTGAGGTCCATCTGCCTTCGTGCAGCTTTTTTGGCTCCAGAGATTCCTGCTATTTTCCCCCGAGAGGGGTTTGTGTTATACTAGTTGGGGGCAGAAGAAAATAAGATGAGGCCCATCAAATGTTACAGGTGGCAGGAGAAACTATCCTTGGGCCTGGTTATCCTTACCCTGCACTATACCTAGACTGAAAAAGTATAAAAGTATAATATTGTCCGTGTTAACAGTGGTCGCACATCACTAGAAGTGGAGTTGTTACCTGTGATGTTTTTGTTAAATTTATTAAAAGTTCAGAACTGTTGCTGTATTTTAGCAACACGTTACAATATATCTGTGACAGAGAAAGAATGAATCTTGGTTATAAATCTCCCTCCCAACCTGTGAGGGCGCTCTGTAAAGGGAACAGTGTACCCCAGACTGGATGGTTCGACAGTTCATTCCAGGGTCAGTCGGAAGTCGGCCATCCAGGAAGGGAGTGGAGCCACAGTACATCAAGACATCGCCCCAGACGGGAAGCGATATGGCAATTGTGGATTGGAGGAAAAACGACTGCACTCACTAACCAAGGGGGCGTGGCTGAAGGTACAAAAGGGGATGTGGCAGAGCAAACTACTCCTTTCTTATGGTTACGAGAGAACCGCTGAAGGACTGTGATATACTGTGAGTGTTTAGTGTTTGTTTGTTGTACGAATTGTAAACGTTTGTTCTTGTTAGAGGGCTAACACGAACCAAGAGCTGTCGCTAAAGGCCAGCACTAACTTGGACAACACTGCACCGCTGTTAACAAATGTATTTCATAACTCGCACTTCAAAAGCACTCACTTTGGACTAGTGACCATGTTTGTGTTCTGTGTGTGTATTTACTGTGATTATTATTTTGGGACTGAACACTGTGGGGGTTTTACTGAGCAGTACAAATAGCTGTGTGTTGCCAGTGATTATTACTTATAGTTGTCAAGTGACTTTGGATTATAAATAAACCATCACTGCACTGTGAATGTTGTTTGTCATTACTTGAGCACTGCATAACCTCTACACCTGCGCATTGCAAACCACTTTGCCACAATATCCTATGAATTAATTAAACCAGAACCCCTTTAACCTAACTCAACTATATGTATGTGCAGTCTGTCCTGGAAAAAAAAACAAAAAAACACAAGAATGAAATTACCATGATTTTAAGAGTCAAGTTTTGAACCAAAGTCCGACTGGCAATGGAACGGATATTTGAAACAACTGGAGTTGGCGGCTGTTCATCTGGTATTAATTTCACAGGCTCATTAGGTACCACATTTAGCGAAATCTGAAAAAAGCAGGAGTTGAATAACTGTTATTAGTACTATCATGTTCTACTTAATGTACAAGATATTAGAACTGAACCTTTTATAAACTGCTCATTTTCCTGTTTTATTAAAAACGATAAAAAATACTGAATAAAACAATCTAAACTTAACTATTCAAAGAAAGCAAGCCAGTTAAAACTAAAGAATTTAAATACAAAACCTATTTATGTTTCATTGTTTTATGTATTATTTGCTGCTATAATTTTGATAAATACCATAGATGTAACAAGCTTTTGATCTTAAGGGGTGACTTAATCAGGATAAGACGACAGATTTTTCTAGAGCATGGTATAGTTCCAGCGAATCGACTTAACTTATTTTATTAGTGTCCTAGTTAATGGATCTTTGTTCGATTGTTTATTAAATGAAAAACTTTTTAAATCCCTGAAAAGAGATTAGAGAAAGGATATAAACATACCTGGTCACTGCACAGCATATTAATTTTGTCTACCATATACACAAACTGAATGGTGTAGACCCCAACTCGATCAGGAATTACTTTGTCCCTAACAATAAAATACAAAAGGTTATGGAGTTAGTAACTAGTTTCAACATTTCAGAACTTTTTAACAAGTTCATTATTATATGATGATGCTGCAGTAAAAAGTGGCATCTTGTTGATTTCCCAACAATTTGCATCTTTATATATATAAATAAATAATTGCAGATGCAAAATTCAAATTGCACTGCAGCCATGCAATTATTTTGCACTACGCTCTATGTTAGATTAAGGGAAATGCAAATTACTCAAACATGCAAAAATAATGATCACAATTATGACAATGAAGGTCTCAATAAAGTGCATCGGTCTATTTAGCGGCCACACTTGCAGAGTTAGGAGTACAGAGAGCAGTAGTCACTGTATGACATTTGTGGAATATGGAAATACAAACCAAAAGAAAATGTCACAAAAAGGGCAGCAAAGTCCTTGGAGCATTGAAGAGAGAAGTTTTCTGAGAAGGAGCTGAGATTCCTTATGGCTGAGGTCATTCAGCATGAAATTGAGTTGTTTGGAAAAGCCTCAGCCAACATCAGTTATGCTAGTATTCTTACAAAATTATATGTATTGGCCTGCCCTTTTTAGCATGACATCCGGAAATTTGCCCTGCAATCTAGAAAAGGTGGATTGGGCTATCCTTCCAGACATTCCAACTGTGGTCTGAAAAAAAACAGAGGCTAAGTAGTGCAGACAACATGTGCAGGGATAGCTGGGGTCTAGCTCACCCCTCAATTCAGCTATTAGGTCTAGGATGACCTGTGGAGTGAGACGATAACGCTTTAGCAATGCATTCTTTAGCATCCCAAACAAAGTGACCTGATTGAATATGCAAGGCCTTATTCGTCTTGCCCTTCTCCGAACATGTTCCTGCCTCTCCTCAACAAGAGCGAAATAGTGCAGTATCAGGAAGTGTACCACGGCAGCCATTCTGAAGCCAATGACAGGTTTTTGCAGGTGTGTGCTTTTAAACATCTCTTCGTTGCTCGCTTCTACAATGGTTTGCACATTGTAAGAGAGGCGTAAAGTTTCTGGAGGGTAAGCAATTGCCCCAGTGCAAGGCAAAATCCTTACATCACATTATAATGTTGGCGCCCGCTTAGTATCCAGATCCCGTCCAATTCCACGCTCTTTTCTTCATTTGAATGCATTTCAATATAATTGTAATGGATTAATGATGGCAAAGTGCACTTTTGACAGTGGGTGCAGAACACCATTCTTTACATATGCAACATTTGTAGCGGCTGGTAAAATCAGAATTTACGGCAGCAAAACACTACGACAGCATTATGGGGGTTTTGCAACTGCAAATCACTTTGCGCGTATCCTTACCCCACAGTACGCTGTAGCCAGGAGCCATATTTTCAAGCCTGTGCTTTTTGCGTTCCACCTTATGAGAATAAAAGTGTTTGTTCACAGGTTCTCAACCGGGGGTACACATTCAGCACAGCAAAAATTATAAAAGGGGTAGAGTTTAACAAATAAATAAATAAACAGGTTTAAAACCACTGTGTTAGTGGAATGGCATTATGGGACAAATACGAGCCATGGTCATGTTGTCTTATAACGCAGATTCCGCAGTATAAAGGGCACTTTATAGTACACTGGACAACAAATTAGTACCCAGCTTGAGACCATAATGTGCAAGATAAGTTTGCAGAGCATGACCTTACACAACTTCCTTTGGAAGACCAAAGGTGATCCTTCTCATTATTAGGCCAAAGGGGATCCTACTCAACAGAAAAAGGTATGCTGTTGTAGACAATCTATACCTCAACCACCCGAAAAATGGGCTGTCACAGTACAACCGCACACCAAGTGTGATACTGGGCTTATATAATGGAGACTCCGATCTGTGCAGTTACGCCAAGACAATTGAATTTTTGTTCAGGCCATCTTGAAATGGTATTCAAACACAAGGCTATATCAATCATCAGCTATCTGGTCAGCTGGACCAAAACAAAATGTACAAAAAAAATGTGTACATTATAAACAAACAAACAAACAAATAAATAAATAAATAAATAAACAAACAAACATACACATGCTAGCACTAGTTGGACATGTTATTGAAAGTAGCACATGGCTTTACTACAACAGAAACAAAAACTCCACACTGCATTGACAAACAGATGTAAATTATCTATATGATGTAATACATGTGCAAAGAGAGGAATTTTTATGTGTTTAAAAAGCTACCCTCTGACAGTGCTAGTATTTATTGCACTTCATCATGCTTGACTTTCCTTTCCCATGGGCCTTACACTTTATGAGATTCAATAAAATAAATGTTTCCTTTGCCAGGAAGTTAAGCCCCTTTGCAATTATTTTCCTCCCTGCTCACTAGATTTTAAGAACCCAAACTAAGATTATTATTTTTGCAACCTGCAAGCAGACCTAATTGTAAACAAAATGAGTGTGTTAAAACATGAAGATGACATATTAATTTCCATCTACAGAAACATAAACAGTGATAAACAAACGCAATCAACACAGCAGGCAGTACATCCATGTGTCTCTCTTTACACGTGTAATAGTACCTGAAGTAAAAACAGTCCTCTTTTTCATTCTCCTTTGGTTTGTTACAGTTGAACACTGTAGCCTAAGTAAGGAAAGAAAGCAACAAGTTATAACAAAGACAGTGATTTCAGATGGTAACAAAGAATTAAAATATATATATATATATATTATATATATATTGTATTTCATGAAAATGGTACGTTTAGTATACTGATAAGTAATTCATAGGCTAATTGCAACTTTTATGGTGATCCTATTGTAATCCAGAGGTTTGCAAACATGGGTTTGACAGAAGTCTGCTATTGATAACCCATCCAATGTAACAAACAATAAGCTGCATTTTTTATGTAATGGTGCTGTAGCTTTGTTAGCAATTTTAGTTTGACAATTTTGGGTCATGCCAATCAAAATCTGATATTCGTTAATAGCACTTTGCATGTCTCTGGGAATTATTCTGGCAGCAGGGGTTGGTTCAGAAGTAATTAGGGGTGTGAACATGGTTTTAAATATAGCATGAAATCCCTAAACAAACAGATATGCAAGTTTAACCCTTTGCAGCCCTATGTCGGACCAGGTCTGACATTACAATTTTCCCTTTCCAGTCCGATATCACTAAAAAGACATAAAGCACAAGTCTCTAGTAATTTTTTCTCTGGAAAAATCTGAGTCAAACCTTTCAACAGCCGAGTGAAACCAATAGGAGCCAAATGAAGCCAAAAAAAAAGGGCGTATCTCATAGACTCATGCAGTACAGAGATAACATGGACATACTGCAGCTTCTGCACCCAGCGCTCAAAGAATATCACAGACATTTGCAGAGCTTTTTGAGATGTTATAGTGACAAAATAATGACTTGGATCGCATTATTGGGGAGTTTGGTGATAAAACGAGTAATCAGGAGAGGATTTATCAGCATGCACGTCTATAAAAAGGTTTGTGAAAAACACAGCGAACAAGAGGTGGGGCTTGGCTGGAGATACAGTACTGAGTGTCCTTTTGTGATTCAATGCCTTTTAAACCTGACAAGCGCTGAATAATGGACTGCAAAGGGTTAACAATGAACTTTAGGGCACCAATAAAACTAATTTTATACAGTTTCACAACATTCAACAAGATCATGCAAGTCCTGCAGCAACAAAACATTGTCTATCACAGTCTATTTCCCCCCTGGGCATATTTCCCATCAAATGAATATGGGATGAGCTTGGTAGAAAAGGGTTGTTCTTGACTGCCCCATAAAAGTATAATGCCTTGGTAGAAGTGCAAAACAACTGCAAAAGCAAGCATAGAGATTTTGCAATTTTGACACACCACATTTAAATGGTTACAAACTTTGTTTATGAAGTAGTGCTTTCAGAGATGGGATCATATACAGCAGGGGTAATCAAATTATTTAATGTGAAGGTCAAGAATTCTTGGTTACAGCAAGGCAAGGTCCGGAACAACATTTCCACACTGACTCCTTTTGCAATATCCATAAAAAAACACATACTGTAGCTACACAAATACAGTTATTACTAGGGGTGCATTGATATACTAATGTTGCAACAAGATGTATCGCGATACAGGTGATGGTCCCGAATGGCTGCTGGTATGATACATAGCAAGATCAAATCATCATTTAACAATGGACAATTTAGTTAAAAATCCCCTCTAAAATTAGGGCCGTTCACACTGCAGCACTGCCGCGTGGCTAAAGCAATTGTTTTCAATGAAGGTGGTCACGCGCAGTGGCAGAGGGAAGAGGCACTCAAGCGGCACAGCAGAGCGATGTGCAGGAGATAAAATATTTTCAACTTTCGCAGCGCCGCGCCATGACGTAAACTACCAGCAAACGATCTGGGGAAAGTAAAAAAAATGTAATATATACAGTCAGAAGTTTTAGACTAGGCTAATACTCAGTCATTGGGAGAAGTGGCAGGTTATGAAGGGCCTCTAGTAATGGAGGCGCTGCATGTGAACTGCAGACAGGCACATTTTTAATGGCAAATGTTGCAAGGCTGACCTGGATCACAAAATTTGCCAATTTTGATCACCATTACATCACCAGATAGCATGTTTTGGTGGATCATAGAATTATACAATATCAAAGTTAGGTTATTGGTCATGGCCGGAGTTCTAGCCATTGTGCTTCCATTTCTTGCAAGTGAAGTATCATACAACACTAGCAGTACACTAAGTACAATATTGGGTGCTATCCCGTGTCAGGAATAAGTAACCGAATAACAGATACAAGTGGACTTGTACATGTTATTAAAAAGATCACAATATTATGTTTTAACAGTGATATTTATTTTAAATCTACTTAGAAAAGATACTTAACAATATGGGCTTTACTTTGTCTCTGTGATTGGTTTGAGTTCAAGATAATCCATACACAGGGTTCGGTGTTAAGGCTTGTCCGTATGTCCGGGAGAGTAACAAAATTGTACGAACAAGTACTTCCAATGTATTCAGTAGTGTGTAGGACAAGTGTTTTACAAATACATCCTTTTTGTCTTTTATTATTTCTAGTAGCACACTTTATGGTAAATACTGTATTTCATGTTTGAAAGGTTAAACAGCCTTAAGTATGTAACAGATCTTAGAGAAATTATTTCTTTTTTTTTGCCATTAAGTTCCCTGATGTTACTTTATTTCCAAATTCACCTCAAATGCTGTAGCATTAACTACCACCTCCTTAGTTATTTTACACATTGACTGCTGAGCTGGTGAATCTACACATATACTGGTTATTTTATAGATTGACCACTTAGCTGGCAAATCTACACATTTACTGGTTATTTTATAGATTGACCACTTAGCTGGCAAATCTACACATTTACTGGTTAATCTAGATTGAATGATTTTATACCTGAACCACAACATGCATACATGCATATACGTACCAGTCACAGCTGTATACAAAATTAGAACAATTAGTTCCATCACAAATACTTGTTTCACCTTCTGACTAGCAATTAAAAAGACAAGCAGAAGGACTTTTTAAAATCATAGCTTTTCAGAATCTTTATATTTTTTGTAAATAACTTACACTAGCTGGCAGTCGAGATCCATGCCCCTGTCCCTTCCACATCCGCATTGTTATAGCAGCCGGGTTCACATGTCTCATTGGCTTGCCATCTTCTGAAAGAACGCTTACCATAAACACTGCAAGTAAATAAATACATGAATAAATAAATAAATACATATATTTATTAAACTTTGTCTTGCCTAAACAGTAGAATAGGAATTCATGCAAAAAATGTTAAAAGAAATAACTACAATAACTTGGAATACCATGAATTAGACACTTGTACTCTTCAGTGTACCTGTTAAAAATCCCCCTGCAGGAAATGATGCCTTTTTGTCATAATCAACAGAAAGACCAACAGGTTTGTTTTGATCTGGAATGACATTCAGTTTTACGACAGGTCCCTCCAACACAACTTTGTTGTAAGTGGCTCTAATTTGAAATTGGTTTTCTCCCCTAAAATAAACAGAGAATATTTATTAAACATACAAATAATAATACATTTGTGTAGATTTAAACAAACTATTTGCAGTTTGTGTTGGTACTATGCTAAATTCATTGTGAATCTGCAGCAGTCAAAAACAATGACACAAAATAATAATGGTTAATGGTTAAAACAGAAGGTGGTTATTTTAGCTTTTGGTACGTGTATTTTATTGGGGTGCAATTTATGAGTGTCATGATGCAATTTGCTTATTGCATCCTTGTGTCGCCATTTTTAAAAGGTAAACCTGGTGCATTCCTGGAATTGTTCTCTATGATATTTGATTATCCTCCTTACCGTGATTATTTTGCAGTACTTACCTAGGTGCAACGATTGTAAACACCCCAAAGTCTGCTCTCCCATTTGGATCTGTTTTAAGTACTGGTGGTAATGGCATAATCTGTGAGCATCAAAAAGAGCAAGTAAGCCAAATTTACGAGAGAGAATGAGAGAGCACACCAATGCAGGCAGTTAACGGTTTGTATCTGTGACAGAGAGAGAAGGAATCTGAGATGCAAATCTCCCTCCTCACCAGAAAGGGTGCTGTGTAAGGTTGGTTTTATGCTTTCCCATAGACAGGGCATCTCTATGGTTGGTGGCAACCAGAAGTCGGGCATTTTGGATAAAGCGCGTAGCTGCGAGTTTACTAAACAAATCCACTATGATCAGCTGCGGGGCATACAGTGATTGGACAGAGCGTGGCGCTGGGATGATCACAGGGAGGAGTTTGGCAGTACAAAGGGGACGCAGCTACGCGAGTACAGCCCCTTACACTGAAAGTTACTAAAGTGCCGGAACGCTGTGTCTGTTTTTGTTTTGCATTGCAAAAGAACAATAGCCAGGGAGCTGCAGCCACGGATTGTATACAAAGAAATACTGCATGGTACAGTATTGGCCCTTGCATCTTGAGTGTTACTGAACCATTCTCACTTTTGTAAGTTAAAAGCCATCATAGCTGATCAACAATGCACTGTAATCCAAAATATTAGAGTCAGCACTCTCATATCCGACCCTATAAAATTTTAACTTCAGTGACGGTTAAACAAGTGCGATACATATCTAATTATTTCATTCTGGCCCGTTTCACGGAACACATAAAAGATACAATATTAAATATATATATATATCTGACAAGACTGTTTTAAAAGTAGTAGGTTTCCATTTCGATGTACTGTATTGGTTTTGTTGATTTCAACAGAAGTATTTTAATTCAGAACGATGTGATTCTAAAAACTTCACTTGCCAAAAGAGACGACACGTGGATTGTAATACAGTACATACTTTTACATCTCATACGTATTGTAGTGGTATGTTCACTTGTAAATGAAAAAAACACATCACAGTATCAAAAACTGTTTAACGATTAACCGTTACATTACCGTAGCTTAGTTTTGGCTGCATTTTCGTCAGGTGAAACTGGAGGAAGCGCTGTTTTACTGCACAGACTGATGCAGAGAGAGAAAAAAAACGGGGCTGCGACGGATATTCAAATAAATTGTAACACTGAAGAGATGGGCTTTGTATCAGAAAAATAGTGACAGAGTCGGAAATTGTGTGCGACAGGCAAGTGCATTAATTTGTTACATATATATATAACGGGGATTGATTTTATTCTTAATACAAGGGCGGTAAATCGCGACTGACGTGTATCTATGTAACGCATATCCGAGTGCTGACTAATTCATTATTAAAGCATAAAAAATTACCTTCATGTTGTTACCCTTCACCAATGAGACTTTGACAAGTGGTTCAGGTGATGGATTGCCCCATTGATCACACAGCTGGACAATGAATGGCTTATCCAGTTCTTTTCCATTAACTACCACTACAAGCTGTAAAAAATAAGTAAAAAGATCAAACTAAAACCTATAGTCAAAAAATGAATTTTAATCCGATTTACCTGCAACAAATTTTGACGTTTGTTTTCAGTAATAGATGGTATGGATGAAAAAAAGTTACATTAAAAAGGTGTTAATGCAGATTTCCTGTTCCACAAATAAATAAATGCAAACAATTTAACCACCAAACACCTAAAAATATGGATTACATATATATATATATATATATATATATATATATATATATATATATATATATATATATATATATATATTACACAAATTTGGTTTAATGTGGACAGCTATTTGAATAATGTGTTTCTTTTTTAATCCAATGTTAGCAATTATAGTTTTATTACTGTTGCAAAATTACTGTAAATACAAGCCATCATTATCTATGCATTTGGAAAGTAAAAAGCTTTGTTTTCTCTATCTCGTGATTTATTTGTCAAGGAATACAGCCTTGCTAAAGTTAGGAAATCCCACAAGAGGAAGTTACCTCATCTTCTGGCCAGTCAACAAGACTGATCTGTGCTGGGGGTCCTGCCATCAAATTGACTCGAATATACTCTGCAAACTCTCTCCAAGCAAAGCACAATTCTTTGGAACCAGGAGCCCCAGGAATAAATTTTATTCCTTGAACCAGTATTGTTTTTGTGTTCTCCTAGTTTCCAAAAGATAAATAACATAAGAAATGCTTGACAACCATAAAAAAAAAAAAAACATCAATATATTTGCTTCATATACTAATTTAGAAACACATGACATCAGACAAAATACTGTATATACAGTACTACTACAATATACTTTAAATAAAATAACATTTTAATGAGACTGAAATAGAACACTTTACCTGCCAGGAAACCTTTAAGCTAGACTTGTCAAGTCCGTCCGATGAGATTCCCAGGGAATTCACACAAGTTGATGTCAATGTCTGAATTTTATTTCCAAACTGATCCGTAATGTCTAATTCTGGGTTAAAAAAAAAAAATAATAAAAAAATACACAACGTTATCTGTATTTTGTTCAGCAGTTTTCTGAAGCATAACTAATTACATTGATTGAAAACAAGCAATAAAGGAAAGCTGTTTAAATACATATTAATTGCAAAGCAGATGAAGTACCAACACCTACCATTGTTAAAAATAAATAAATAAACAGAAGTGCAGTTTTGATACAGTCCTGATAATGAAGTGGCAAAGACAACACAAATTCAAACACACACTGTATATTCTTTAATGTACTTACGAATTTCCCCTTGTAACTCTTCACCCATTCGAACGTTGTAAACACCTTTCAGTGAAGCTTTTAGTAGCTTTGGCTCGTCTGCAATGGGCCTAAAATATAAGATATAAGCTTAATTTAAAAGAATTGTGCCCATTAAAAACAAAACAAAATTAAATCACGTTTTTGTGTGTTCTTTTATTGTTTTACATACTTTATGCTAAAAGCACTATCCAGTGATGCATGGTCATCCTGGAAGGACACTTGGCAGTAACGGACATCTTTTACAGCAGTTGGTACCTTTACATCAGGCAAAAGTCCCTTAACCAGTTGTTCCTTATTAATATTGGGGGTCCAGTTAACCTAAGACAAAACGTATTGGAATTAAGCATTAGACAAGTGCAATTTACTTGGCACTGCCAGGATTGTAATTTAGAACCAAATAAAGTAGCCTTTGCATTAAAATGGCTGTATGGGTTATAGGAAGCCACTGGGGTAGATAACTAAGGATTTACATTTACTGTAAACCAAACCCCTTTTTATTAGCATACAATTCCTCATTTCACCAACTTAACAGCTGCTTGAATGAAACACAATAAACCTGTATGTGCTACACACCTTAATCTTTTCTGCTAAAGCAGGTGTCACTATGATTTCTCTATCCCCCTCATCATACATTTTGAAGATAAGATTCTGCAGACTGTCCCCAGCTGTCCAGCTGATTTCATCCTGGTGTTTGATTTCAATGGCTTTCTGTCCCTCAAGACAGAAGATCTGTAGCTTGGCTGCTCGAGTACTGGGAAGCAGCTTGATTGTCTTTTCTATTGGAACTACAGCTTTGCAGCTCTGTAAAAAAAAATGTTCATAAAAATAGTCAACAGAAATAATTTTGTATAGAATGAAAAAAACAAAACAAACAAACAATAAAAAAAACACAGATTCCATCAAGAAAGGTTAGGTAAAGTGAAACATCTACTTACCGGTATTTCAAATATTGCAGTTACATACTGGTCCTTCTCTAGTTTCAATGCATGCACAACTGGACCAGTTAATATTCCAGTGCCAGTATTGCTGCAATCCACTGTGTAGACAGGCAAGTTAGGTGCACCTAGGAACTGGGAAAAAGCCACACACCAAAGCACATTCCTTTGTAATATGATGTCAGTTTATTCTTCAGATTATAGTAATACAGTACATGGTAATTTACTGAGAAATTGCAAATAAAAATAGCTAAAAAATATTGTTTATTCAGTACTCATGAATACTGCATGGTTACCAAATGTATGATTATTAATAGACTGCTTTTACCTGTGAGGCAGCCTGAAACATGAACATGTTGCATTGCCCCTCTGAGAGGCTCCTTGTTTGAAAGTTGAAAGTAGAATTGTATGTGGCGAGTGATAAAAAAAAAAAAAAATTTTGACAATAATAAGTATAGGATTGCTATCATGCTGAGAGACCAGGGTCAAGGTTTTATGCAGATCGCTTCAGCCAATTCGTCCCTAAATTAACACATTGTGCGTACAAGTACACGACCTATATGACTAATATCACGACTACATTTCTAAAAGATAATGTGCTGTAGTTTGTTCAAAGCACAGATGCCACAGACAGTTACAACTGAAATAAACCCCTGAAATAAAACAATTTTACAAGTAAATCATTAGTAGATTAATTACTAGACTATTTCAATTTGCATAAACAAGTCTGTGAGAATAATGGATTTTGGATGAGTAGTCCTGTGCAAAAGTACTAAGGGGTTCATAAAAATGTAGCCACATTGTATACACAATCAAAAGGCTTTCAGTATTACAGAGTTTTTTAAGTCTAAAACATACAATAGAAGTACACTACTTGCTAAAATCAAGTCAGTGAACTGGATTTTCACTGTTTTCAAATCAAATTAAAACACTAGATTTGGTACACAGGCTAGTGTATATGCAGTGCCGTGAAAAAGTAATTGCCCCCTGTCTGATTTTCTGCATTTTTCACATTTAATTTGGTCAGATCTTTTTGGGGGTTGTAGTAGTATATAGAGAGAGTCTGAGAAAAAAAAATGACACCAAAGTTTGGTGCTTCTTTCATTTGTTTGGCGTGCAAGGTAATCAAATATGCAATCTTCAGGTGTGAAAAAGTTATTGCCCCCCCCCCCTATTTAACTTAACCCAATTAAAGGAATAATTAGGGTCAGCTGTTTGAATACTTTGGTTAACAATCAGGTCTGATTTGGGTCAGCCCTGCCCAATATAAATCTGACTAACTTTGGCCCTTACCATCACAGTGAAGTTGTCAGCACACAGGTTCTAGAGGTACATCATGCCACGATAAAAAGTAATTCCTGAAGACCTCCAGGAAAAAAAAGTTGTTGCTGCCTACCAGTCTGGAAATGGTTACAAAGCCATTTCTAAGGCCCTGGGGCTCGACCAAACCACAGTCAGAGCCATATTGTCAAAATGGAGAAAGTTTGGGACAGTAGTGAGTCTTCCCAGGAATGGCCGTCCTGCCAAAATCTCTCCAAGAGCAAGGCGTAAAATCGTCACAAAGAACCCTAGAACAACATCCAGGGATCTGCAGACCTCACTTGCCTCCGCTAAGGTCAGTGTTCATGACTCCACCATCAGAAAGACACTGGGCAAAAATGGGATTCACGGCAGAGTGGCAAAGCTGAAACAACTGTTCACTAAGAAGAACATGAATGCTCATCTCAAGTTTTCCAAAAAGCACCTGGATGATCCTCAAGAGTTCTGGAAAATGTTCTATGGGCAGATGAGTCAAAATGGAACTTTTTGGCCAACATGGGCCCCATTATGTCTGGCAAAAACCAAACACTGCATTCCATAGTAAGAACCTCATACCAACAGTCAAGCATGGTGGTGGTGTCATGAGTTGGGGATGCTTTGCTGCATCAGGACCTGGATGACTTGCCATCATTGAAGGAACCATGAATTCTGTTCTGTAGCAGAGAATTCTACAGGAGAACGTCAGGCCATCCATTCGTGAGCTGAAGCTGAAGCGCAGCTGGGTCTTGCAACAAGACAATGATCCGAAACACACAAGCAAGTCTACATCAGAATGTTGAAGAACAAGAAATTTAAAGTTTTGGAATGGCCTAGTTAAAGTCCAGACCTAAACCCCATTGAGATGTTGTGGCAGGACCTGAAACAAGCAGTTTATGCTCGAAAACCCACAAATGTCACTGAGTTGAAGCAGTACTGCATGAAAGAGTGGGCCAAAAATCCTCCACGGCGCTATGAGAGACTGATCATTAAGTACAGGAAATGTTTTGTTGCAGTTATTGCTGCTAAAGGTGGCGTAACCAGTTACTGAGTCTAAGGGAGCGATTACTTTTTCACACGGGGGCATTGGGTGCTGCATAACCTTCTTTAACAAATAAATTAAATTAGTATCAAAATTTTGTGTTATTTGTTCACTCAGGGTCCCTTTTATCTAATATTAGATTTTGGTTGAAGATCTGATAACACTGAGTGTCAAAAAAATGCAGAAAATCAGGACAGGGGGAAAATACTTTTTCACAGCACTGTAACCTGAGCAGGCTACAGATTTGATTTATATATATATATATATATATATATATATATATATATATATATATATATATATATATATATATATATATATATATATATATATATAAAAAATACAGAGAGAGAGAGAGAATCTGTATCCTGCTCAGGTTTGTAATTAATAAGCAAACTGGGGATGCAGATTTTATATGGTAGCTGGAAAACAGTGTTTCTAGCGCTAGGACAAATCTACGAATATTCAAATTAACAAAAATAAAATGTCTGTGTGCGCCAAAAATTACATAATTGATAGAAGATAGAAATACAATTTGAATCTGTTCTCTGTTAATATGCCATTAACTTACATAAACCACCAACTTTCATATGCATTGAGTATTAGGCATCAACTTTGCCATCAACTGTGTGAACTAGTCTGAAGCAATGAAATTTGGTTAAAAGCAATTCCTATTAAATGTTTTACATAAAGTACTCAAAGGTGTGGCAGTGTACAAAATGAACACATGTATAAAGATAGTTAGGCATATGTTCTAGATTGTTAAATTAAGCTTTAGCTCACTTCAAATGAAATGAATGCTCCTTTTTTATCACCCTGCATTTTCATTCACATGTGACCACCCCTTTTCCTTAACTTCATATTTTCCATCGATTGCATAGCTAGTTGGAGCATAAGACTTGTAGCCAAGTGTTACCGAATTCTCAGCAGATGTAGAACATGAACCCATTTCATTATTCAATCATTTGTTAAAAAATCTTGCATCCAAAAAGAGACACAAGCTTGATCAGGCAACTGAGAATGTCTGTTGTGCTTTATAAAACACATACAATATATAAGTCCTGTAAAATGCACATTTAACTTCCAAGACAATCAAGGTTCAGTAATGTACTTTTGTACTATTGAGCCCCCCTCCTCCCATGTCATTTAAGCCACTATTAATTTAGAGCAAAACTAAATTATACAGTAAATGCTGGTGCACGCAAATACAAAATGTAAAGACATTTACCTTACAATTCACCACCAATTTTGGCTGAACTGTGGTATTTCCTGCTTCATCCAGCACCTCAACTTGAAAAGGAAAAGCTGTTCCATTTTCAAAAATTAGCTTTTCAGAATCAGGTTTTACTTTCAGTGTATGAGGAGGACCTAAAAAAAACAACACACAAAAAAAAAAGTTATTTTGGCAAATTAAGATTCACGGTAGTCACTCCAGCCATAACTACCTTACAGGACCGAACTTTATGGGAAATCTTGGATATCGCCAGAGTTTTCCAAGTTGTTTCAGCACTTTTCAAATTACTGTATTTTGCTGGACAGCTCATAAAACAATGTGTACAATGCAGCAGCATGATTTATTTTTTGTTAACGGTAACCTATAGGCACCAGGCAGTCACTTGATTTTACCTCTGTACTGTATACTATACAGGCCTACTGTTCTATTTTTACATAATGTAATGAGTACAGAAAACATTTGAACGTTATTTCAACACAATTTTTTTATATATTTAAAATAAACTGAGCACTATAAATGAGTGTGTGCGATAATTTTTTTATTAAAAAAACAGACACCTCTTATTCTGGACAATCTGTGTCTCCCGACATGTCTGTTTTAGCGAGGGACTACTGTATCAAGAGGGTCAGTCAAAGAGGCAACACATATAGTAAAGGAAGATGGATCTTCATGAAACTGCACATTTCTGGGGAATTATATAATTTTGTATTTTCTGTGATCACATTATGTTAAATAAGATATCTAAATGATGTTCATATAGTTTTTTATTGTTTCAATCCTAAAAAAAAAAAAAAAGCTGTCTAACAAGGATGAGCAATATTTGAAGATAACATCCTTAAGGACTAGAAAAAAGACAAGCGTTGAATTAACAACAGAACTGGCAGAAGGCACTACAGGAATTACTAAATTATGAACAATAAATCAATCTGTATCTTAGAAATAATAAAAAATTGCAAATACAACTTTATTTAGCGATGCCCGGCCTAAATTTACTTCCTTGCCAGTACTTTGTCTTGAATCATAAAAACTCAAAAATCAAGATTACTACACACATGTGGAATGTTGGTAGTCTTTCACAAGTACAAACTAGTTTCTTATTTAATCATTTATTTGTAAGCGACAGTCGTGTACACTACTATGAATTGATCAATAAAACTGTCAAATGATCACATTTTTAACAGCTTTGTTAACTAAAGATTTAAAAGGTCATTGCATGTCAATACATTTATCTAGTGCATTTAATTACTGTACATTAAAAGCACTGTACCAGAAGTAAACAGAATACAACTTACCCTGCGAATTAACTTACAGCTTAGTTTAATGGTTTGCTTCTGTAACTGCTTGAGCGAAAAGTAGATGCCCCCACAATATTTTAATTAATAATTATAAGTGTACTGTGTGCTAAGAAGTCATATTGCTAGCAAAAAAAAAAAAATAAAAAAAAAAGTCTGGGCCACCCAGATATGTACTGTATAATCTAATGCATCACACAACATCAGGTGTTGCTAATTTGCAGATTACCAAATGCTAGCAGGTATAAAAAGGTCACAGATCTGGTAGCTCTTAATAACAAACGGTTGTCATTTGCATAAAAGGAGCTATACTTACAGCAAGGTTGCATGTGTACTGTAAAACGACAAGGGCTTGCATTGGCTTCAAATAAAACAACCAATCAAGTAATGCACTGTAACATTATGCACACATGCCACACAAAGGAAACCAAATATTTAAGATACAGATATTTAAGATTCACCTGCAGCATTGTAAATAGTGACCACAGAACCTTCCCAGTTTAATGATTAAATGTAAATGTTGGTACAGTATTAAGAATCTACTTGATTGCAAATGTATTTTAATATAGTTAATTCAACTTTAAAACTGTTATTTTACAAAAGTAATGATGACATCTAGTGGTCGTTTAATGACTAACATGGTAATACAACAATAAATCAAGGCAGCTCTTACTTTTGTTTAATTTTGATTCTGCATCAATAGCCCCAGACAGACATACAGACAAAAGAACAAACAGCAAGTGAAAGTAAAATGAGCCGAAGAAACTAAGCCTGTCAAAGATATTTTATTTGGGCTTAAAAATAAATGTTTGGCAAAAGTACTGAAAACTGAAAAGACTGTGTACAACTAAAATCGATAACATCTACACGACACAAATACTGTACTTACTTTGCCAATTTTGGTCAACTGTTACTAGTGAGAAAAGTGGCACTTACTCCGTACTACTTTGTTAAAATGTGACCAGTGAAGGCAGCCCCCAAAATATTAATTTGTAAGCCTGTTTTGAGTATCATTCTTGATGACATTCATGAATGAAAAAGCTGGACTAACACATGTACGTTGATACGAACATTGAGAGCACAAGGAGGCGGAGTTTAAGGTTTGGATACTTCTCTGTGTTCAGATGTTCCCGAATGTTATGATTTCTGTATTTTGTCAACAAAGCTATATATTTTAAACCAATACGGTGATCATGAAATATTGCTATTTTCGCATCGACAGACTCAACAAAAAACAAGGTACACAGAAAGGACAAGTACACAGAAAAGGATTAAAATGTATTTTTTGTGTGCCTGCACAAAGTGGGGTGTAGCCCCCTCAATTTGTTTTGTTCTGCCTGCGCCACCACTGATTGATGTACTTTTATACAAAAAGAAGGGAAATTAGATGTCCATTTTAATTTTATAGTTTTAACACTAGAAGCACCTATAATTTTTATCTACATTTGAGTAACACATATGGGGGCTGCACGTTCATATACCTTTCTGTGCATATGTATTACATATTCTCACAAAGCATCAAACAGTGCAGAAATAAAGGAAATATAATACATTATACCTAAAAGCCCAGAGACCAGTCACATTGATTGCCACACAGAAAACAACTGTATTTTGATTATACAGAATGGTATTCTACTTTATTATTTTTATGTACCAGTATGCAATGTGTTTAGCTGTAATTAGAACCATTTACAAATGCAAGCCATCAAAAAATGTACTCCTGCTCAGTAGTGAAAATGATCGCCCTGTGGCCCCCCCAACATTTGGACACTGCCTTATCTGGCCCTCCAGTGAATATACCACTGCATTAGGGTGTGCAAAACCAATAAATATATTAAGTGGTAAATTTAAGTTTATTGAAAAGTTGTCTTGGCAGTAAAACAGTGAATTGGTCACGGAATCTAAATTTACGCAAAGTCTGAATCATGAGACTATACTGGTAAAATTCAGTTTATTTGTACAAAAGTCTCTCTGACACGGGGATCACACACTGCACTGAGACATACAACTCCAACATGAAAGTTATTCCTTCACACAAATGAAACTAAATATCTCATGGGACCCATCAACTCACTCAAAAAACACACCGCTCGCAATGATTACATGTAAGCAATTCAGTTACCTGGAATCAACAAAATCAAACACATAATAAAATGTAATTTACACAAGTTGAATATAAACTTTCTGGCACACAATTATATTGTCCTTACCAGGCATCAGTCTCATTTTCAACATCTGTGTGTCTTCTTTCAATCCAGGCAAGATGACTTTTACAATGTAGTTCTGTAATAACCAAACAAATTATATACAATATTACAAAAAAAAAAAAAAAAAAAAAAAAAAACACAGTACTAATTAACTGTACAGCAGTTATTCAAATTAAAATTAAATACGTTCCTACAAGGGGCCAAGATATAGCGACAAGGTATTTGTACTTTACTTTTACCTGTGGTTTCACAGACCCCGATTAGCACTAATCTTGGACTACCTTATGTTACCTTAGTCAAGGTAGTCTAACATTAGTGTTAATCAAGGCCTATGAGACCACCCCTTAATGTCTGCAAAGCAGAAGTAAATCAGAAGTTCACACACACCTTTCCCTGATAGTTGTTCACGGGACCCTTTGCTTTCACACCTTTAATGATGAAGTTATTTTTTTTTGTCATTGTCCCATTGTGACTAAGATCCAGAGCACTGCAAGAAAGGTCAAGCAATTATTAAAACACTGAACACAGTATACGGTCTACAAAAGAAGCTTACCTTCAGAACTTCACAGTTATACTGATATTGATAAATATGTACTGAAGATCTACTTTGTGGTTCTTATGGAACTCCCTCATCTTCAGTAGTTCTGTTTTAGCCAGATCTTGTTGTACAGATCTAAAGTAGATTTAGACATTGTGCGCGTAGGTGTTGTCTAAAGTAGAACAATTCATAATACAGAAGCCCTAAAACTGTGTGCAACAGTAGCTTATGGGATATTCAGAAATTATCAATATACAGTCTATACAATGCAAATCAACTAGGGACAAAGTTTGGTAGAGTTTTTCTAGCATTTAGCATCAGATGGAGGTTATAACTGAGATATTGTAAAATATGTATACCTGCACTCTAGGACTGGCTTGATATCCAAGGTTGGGTGTGTGGGATGCCCAAATTCATCAAGCAGCTCCAATGGAATGTTAAAAGGTACACCTACACGAACAGGAGGGTCCAAAGTACCAATAGAAAACTGTTCTGCTTTGCCCTCTTAAAAGAGAAAATGAAAAAGCAAGAAAAGTTTATTTTCATTTCAATCCACTTAACACCAGCATGCTGATCATCATACTGTTCAAGAACAGTAAAATGCAAATAGCTGTTTTTTGCAAAACATCTTCTACCCAGTCTCCACCGGCACAGCCGACCTGTGAGGGCTCAGTACGGTATGGGTACTGTTGGTTCTCCATTGGATATTTGTCGAGCCGAGCGAGAACCAAACCGTGAAACTCTGGCCTCAAAACACATCTGACTCTAGCTTGGAGCCAAGCCAGGCCAGGGGCGGGGTTAAGGATTTTCGTCATTAAGTTGCATCAGTCAGTACACTCCAGTAGAAAAACAACAAACATGGCGGGCAGCGAGTGTGATGAGAGAAAACTAAGCCTCGGACGCTGAGGTAGTGCAGGCTAGTTTCTCTGTGGGCAGATATAAATGTTTAGGAAGATCTGGAGTCGTGTCTCAGAAATGAGAACGTTTGCGTCCACATTTGTGACGATTTGAAGCAAATGGACAAACCTCAGGTACATACACTTAACTCACACACTGAAAAAAACACAAAATTCTACCCAATTTCTCATCCTTGACCTTTACTATGTTAATATTAAAAAAAAATAAATCAATAAAAAAATGAAATTCTACACTTAAATTTACAAAAACCTAGTCAAACAAAATACTGTACAGCTGTACCATACATACAACTACAGCTCTAGCTGCAGTCGCAGCTTTTTTTTTTTTTTTTTTTAAATAGCCAAACAAAAAACACTTATCCTGAAATATATCTTTGGCAAATCATACTTTTAAACACCCCCACCCCCCTTTCAACAGAACTAATTGAATTTTAGTAAGTCGATGTAAAATCAGTAAAATTTGTGGATTATAAAGAAATTCCTAAATATATTTACAAAATATAACGATACAAGATACTGCTGTACCGTCGGTCTATTAATTAACACCATTTGTTTGAGTATTTTTTGGTAAATTGAGTTAACTAATAACAACTGTCTTTCGTTGCGTGTGAGCAACACAGCTCAGCTCTGCAGTGGAAAAACAACCTAGGCTCACTTAACTGCACCATGAGGGCTCGGTATGGCCCTGGAGTGATTAGGCTGTACAGTGGAAAAGACAGTGTAGCATGTGTTTAACATGTGTAGCAAGTACAGAATAGTCATCCTATAAAACAAGTTTTAAGTTTGTTTAAACAATGCCTTTATGAATAAAAGCATGAAAACTTCAACAGTCTAGAACAGTTTCAGGAATCTCAAACTGGATTTTACTCATGAAAAAAACACTCTATAAGCAACTCAAATCTAAGTTAAAGATTTGTGAATAGAGGCTGTAGTGATATATAAAAAAAACATATACAATCACATATTAGTTGGAGCAGAAATACACTGTACATTCGCATTGTTCCATTTGTGCAACCCACAAACAAGTTCAAATAATATCAAACTTCAAATTGCTTAAAATAAATATAAAAATTACCAATCACTGAGAATTCAAACTTCAGAGAAGGGAGAGGCCTTCCAGCATATGTGTCAGCATTGCTCTCATTTAATACAGTCTGTAGATTCAAAGTATACTTTCCAAGTTTGTTGATATTTTCTGAAGAAAAAAAAAAGTTTGACAAACAAATGGACAATGAGAGACAACACTTTCTTTCCCTCTAGACACAAGGTTCTTTAGACATACAGAGATTGGCACAGAGTGCATATAACACAGTGCAATGGGAAAACAAAACCCTACAGGGGCTCTGCTGAGTCCAAAATGTGCATTTTCTGGTTAACAAGCAGAATATTTTGCTCCAGTGTCACAGGAAATAAGTTAGCTGGGAAATAAGTTAGCGTTTGCCTTTTTGAGCCTTTCTACGCATGCGCAAATCTTAGAACTTAAAGGCAAGATTCATTATAGAGACTCATCCAAAGTGACAGGACACCATATTGTTTAAATATGTTGTCGAAATGAATTGCAGACAGTATTTTTTTGTTTAAAACATGTATCATAATGTATATTTACATTTAATTTGTATTATAAATATATTTTTCTTATCTTCAGGAAATTGCTCACCATTTCATTTTTTTAAAAAATTTTTTACAAATAAATATTTTAAAAACATTATTTTGTTGGTATAATTTATGTCTATGCACAGTTAAAATCACTACTTGCCAAATGTGCATTTCCTTTCAAAAATGTTGCTTGTGGACATGTCATATACTGTCCAGCAAATAAGTGTCAATAACTGTTTATGTAGGCTCACTTTAACAAAGTTATATTATTTTCATTGTAAATTGCTTGGTGACTTTGCACCTTTTCAATAAATTGAGTGGGAAAGTGGGTACAAACACTTTTCTTCATGTAGAGAAGAATGTTTTTGATGTTGTAATCAAGTCTACATAGGGTATCTCTAACATCTGTAATCCTAGCTGACATGGTGGATATACTTGCACAGCACCAAATACTGTAATAATTCAGACAGCTCTCCAATTTAATGTGGTACCCTGTGCAAATCTCTCATCCTCACTTCTACAATGAATGTCCCCACTCACCTGTCGTTATATTTCAAGAAAGATAAAACATCATATCACAGGTTATATTTTTTACTTGCAGATTATGTGAAACTGTGTAAGAAAAAAAAAATATATAAGTTTATGTAATCCATATTTTTAGGTGTTTGGTGGTTAAATTGTTTGCATTTATTTATTTGTGGAACAGGAAATCTGCATTAACAACTTTTTAATTTAACTTATTTTCATCCATACCATCTATTACTGAAAACAAACGTCAAGATTTGTTGCAGGTAAATCAGATTAAAATTCATTTTTTGACTACACACACACACAGTGTCTTGCAAAAGTATTCAGACCCCTGACCAATTCTCTCATATTACTGAATTACAAATGGTACATTGAAATTTCGTTCTGTTCGAGATATATATATATATATATATATATATATATATATATATATATATATATATATATATATATATATATATATATATATTTTTTTTTTTTTAAACACTGAAACTCAAAATCAATTATTGTAAGGTGACATTGGTTTTATGTTGGGAAATATTTTTAAGAAAAAAAAAGACTGAAATATCTTGCTTGCATAAGTATTCAACTACCCACACATTAATATTTGGTAGAGCCACCTTTTGCTGCAATAACAGCTTTAAGTCTTTTGTGGTAAGTATGTACCAGCTTTGCACACAGTGTCGGAGTGATTTTGGCCCATTCTTCTTGGCAGATTTGCTCCAGGTTGTTCAGGTTGGTTGGACGACGCTTGTGGACCGCAATTTTGAAATAGTGCCACAGATTCTCAATGGGATTGAGATCAGGACTTTGACTGGGCCACTGTAGGACATTCACCTTTTTGTTCTTGAGCCACTCCAATGTTGCTTTGGCCTTGTGCTTGGGATCATTGTCCTGCTGAAAGGTGAATTTCCTCCCAAGCTTCAGTTTTTTAGCGGACTGAAGCAGATTCTCTTGCAGTATTTCCCTGTATTTTGCTCCATCCATTCTTCCTTCAATTGTAACAAGATGCCCAGTCCCTGCTGATGAGAAGCATCCCCACAGCATGATGCTGCCACCACCATACTTCACTGTAGGGATGGTGTGTCTTGAGGAATGGGCAGTGTTAGGTTTACGCCACACATAGCGCTTTGAGTTTTGGCCAAAAAGCTCTATCTTGGTCTCATCTGACCACAAAACCTTTTCCCACATCGCAGCTGAGTCACTCTCATGCTTTCTGGCAAACTCCAGACATGCTTTCAGATGGTACTTTTTGAGTAACGGCTCCTTTCTTGCCACCCTCCCATACAGGCCAGTGTTATGCAGAGCTCTTGATATGGTTGACTGGTGCACCATTACTCCACTCCCAGCCACTGAACTCTGTAGCTCCTTCAAAGTGATTGTTGGCCTCTCTGTGGCTTCTCTCACAAGTCTCCTTCTTGTTTGAGCACTGAGTTTTGAGGGACGGCCTTTTCTTGGCAGTGCCTGGGTGGTGTGATGCAGCTTCCACTTCCTGATTATTGATCCAACTGTGCTCACTGGGATATCCAAACACTTGGATATTATTTTGTACCCTTTCCCTAATCTATGCATTTGTATTACTTTATCTCTAACTTCTGTAGAATGCTGTTTGGTCTTAATTTTCCTTCAGATTCACAGCCTTACCAATGATCATTCAACAGTGGGGTTTTTATCCAGAAAATGTGACAGCAACTTTAATGGTTCACAGGTGGAGGCCAATGGTAAGTTAATTGTGTCCTCGTTAGGCCAATTTCTTTCATCGGTGCAAACTGGGAGCTTCCACAGCACAGGGGTTGAATACTTATGCAAGCAAGATATTTCAGTTTTATATTTTTCTTAAAAATATCTCCCAACATAAAACCAATGTCACCTTACAATAACTGATTCTGAGTTTCAGTGTTTAAAAATAAAATATCGAACAGAACAAAATTTCAATGTACCATTTGTAATTCAGTAATATGAGAGAATTGGTGAGGGGTCTGAATACTTTTGCAAGGCACTGTGTGTGTGTGTGTGTGTGTGTGTGTGTGTGTGTGTGTATGTATTATATGTATATATATATATATATATATATATATATATATATATATATATATATATATATATATATATATATATATATACACATATACACACACATATACACATATATATATATATATATATATATACACACACACACATATATATATATACACACACACACACACACCACACACCAAATATTACCAATATATCTATATATATATATATATTTTTGGCAAATATTTTTAATATGTAGATAATTTTTTAAAAAATATTACATTGTAAAATGCATTCTTGTTTGACCTAATTCAATATGTATGGCCACAACATGATAACATATTTATTTAAGAGAATGACAGGAGAGCGCAAGGAATAACCCTCCTATAAGATAAGGCCTGACAGCTGTCACAGATCAATCAGGCCGGGTGATGGGAGCCATCGTCCCATGAAAGGGAGATAGACAGAGATATATATATCTATCTATCTATCTATCTATCTATCTATCTATCTATATCTATCTATCTATCTATCTATCTATCTATCTATATATATATATATATATATATATACACACACACACACACACACACATACTGGTAAGCTTACACACACACACACAATGTTTTTGGTCATATGCATTTTAATAGTAAGCAACAAAAATGTCTGTTCTCAATAACTGTAAACATGGAATTGTCCTTTGACTGTGTTACAATAAGCTAGTAGTGACATTTCTTATATATTTATTAAATATTACATTTTTCATTATTTTTGAAAATGTATGAAAGTGTATTTACATCGCTCGTTTTATTCCAGTGCAGTTCTAAATCTTGGAGTGAAGAATTTCACTACTTGAAACAGGGAAACCTCCTATACAAGTTAAGTTTCTGATAGCTTGACCGGCATTTCAAAACTGGCTGATAGCTTGACCGCAGTATATAGCTGTACATCAAAATAAATCACAAAACAAATGCATAATGATTTCTGATACAGTATGTCAACACATACAAATTATACACGTATTTATCTTTCTCTTTATTATTTGTACGAAGAAAACCTAATATAAATATATGCAGTGATTACAAATTTAAAATGACAAATCTGGGGAGAGTTTGCCACGTCTTTGTAAACTGGGAATTAAACTTAACAGCTATTATTAAATAATAGCTAATATGTCGTATTAGAAACGGTTATTTTAAACACAAACATAATTGCTCATAAAAATAAATTGCACGACAAATGATTAATTATTTCTGCTTATGTCATAACCCATATACAAAATAATGCTTGTAGTGTATTTATTTCTCATTTCGCCAATACTTGCAAACATATTGCAAGTACATGTACAAAGAAAACCTATAATATAAAATTACCAGCGATTAAATGTAATCTTTGTAAACTATGTAGCCTAAAGCCTAAACAACTTGTTTTCGATTTTTACCACATATAATGTAGCTTTTAATAAAGATCCTGACAACATTTTTAAGAGTAAAACAATTAACTAGACACATTGGAAAGATTGCAATAACAGTCTTCTTAAAGTTCAAATATAGAAAAACTTGACGGCTTACCCTGCCTTTACATTCTAAGATTTGCGCATGCGTAGAAACGATCAAAAAGGCAAACGCTAACTTATTTCCCAGCATACTTATTTCCTGTGACATCGATATTAACATCACAGAGTGATGAGATGCAGAGTGAATTAGCCGGGGCTTCAAACAAGCAACACATTTCTGTGCTGTACACACTGTGTTGGGTTGCCTCCAATTAATCTTTTCCAGGGATACAAAGGAACATAAAGGAACATGAATCCCCAGCAGGAGGTAATTATATTGCCAAATTATGAAACTGACAGAAAAAATGTGATCCTATTTTTAGAAATTATTTCAAAACAGATATTACAGATATGTTAAAGAACTACTAACCCATCTTTTTAAACCAATATGGCCACTTTCCACCATGTTGACTGATGTGTGAAGTTATTTCCTTGTCTCCACTGGAAGCTGCAATAAACAAACATTTGTTTAAAACAATACAGAAGTTGTCATCGGCCGGAATGCAACAGAGGCTTTCTGTATCTATTCCTGATGTGTGTAACATAACAGAGCAGTGTCTTTTAACCCTTTGCCGTCGGACCATTTTAATTTCGTGCATTTTTCACCGATGACGCGCACTGTGTTCTGTGATGTCTCACAACAATAATAAGCCGTGTGGTAATCAAACCAGTCTTTCTGAAGCTTGCTACTGAGTAAACCTAAGCTCTAGAAACAAAAAAAAAACATTTTTCCCTCTGTGCATTTTTAATGACACACTTCAAGAAAGTCGTGTACAGGAAATGCGATCGGCAGCGCTGACTTTGAAGCAGAGTTACATAGGAAGTTCAAGATATGCCATATAAACACAGCACGAAGATAACACAGACATCTCATCTACGCCTGTTTTTGAAGGTAAATATCTCATGAATTTATAATTCAATACGTGTTTCAATTCAATATGTAATACTGAATTTTGTTTGTGTTATACACAATTTTTTCTTTTTTTTTTTTTTTATAGACACTTGAAAGCGGATGAGCTGCCTGTGTTTGATGGTGACGGTACATTATTTGCTTGCAAAATTGGTTTGTATTTACTTTGTATTACATGTATTGCTTTTATCATCAATTATTTTTTTCTATCTACTTTTTTTTCTTCGGCTGAACATATACTTTATTTTTACTTGCCATGGTCGCAACATGTAAGCTACGTTATTCTGCTTTACACAAAACAACTTGTTTTCATAATTGTTTTTACTATTTGTGGTTGTATTGAACTTTTTTCTACAATGTTTGCATATAATATAGTAATACGATTAGTGCTTGCTGCATGCTTATTTATTTTACAGTATATGTTGAAATGTGCTTTTCGTGCACTTTGGTAAGTGTAAGAAAAATACTTTTAATAATAATAAAACATAAAAAAACAACTGCATTTTCACTTGTGTGTATTTGCATATTTTCAGTGTAAAAGGTTCTGCATAAGACTTGACAGAGTACTTTTGATATTTTGCTTAGTCAGGTCAACTTCCCTAAGATGGCACTATTTGGGGCATTTTTACATACAGTAGGGTTTGTCTGAACCGTTGCAGCTTGTCAACGGTAAAAAGTATTTGAAAACTGTTTTTATTTGTAATCCTCATAACATTTCGCAACTGATACCCAGGATTTTTTTTTCTATCCAACATGGAAAGTGGTCGATATTAGCAGTTTATTATTATTATTTTTTTTTTTTAATTTATTAATAATTTTTCGTTTTTTATGGGGGACGTGGCTTACATATATTTTTTTTTATATTCCACTAGTTAACAAATTATATCATTGGAAACAGCTACTTCAGACCTTTCTACTAATATATTGCGTTTTAAATTCTGATTTAAGTTTACCAAACAATAAGCAATAAAACACAACACGTTCATGTGCATGTCCAAATATGGGAATTCTGATTAGGCGGCAAAGGGTTAAAGCGCAAACACTTTTTTTGATTGACATCACCTGCCCTTTTCAATGGGGAGAAATATACAGTACAAAAGCACATATGTATGTCACTGAGTAAACCATAAAATAACTACACTTACAATGCCAGATGACCTTTAGTTCTACCAGCAGTTTCTTTGATCCACTGTGACTTGTGCCAGGGAGCTTTTGCATTGCTTCTCCTTTCTTGTTCAAGATCTCAATCCTAATTGCACCTATGTACAAAAAACAAAACAAGATAAAAACATAACCAGTCAAGGATATACATATTTGTGTCAGAACTAGTTTTTATTTATTATAAAAAGCAGAGAAAAAATAGTAGTTCAAGCCACTGAAATTAAATCAAACTAATTAGTATAATAGTCTTTTTTTCTATTCCTACAGTGGGTGACCAGCTTAATCGTGGTAACTAAAATATAAGCTAGCTCATTTTAAAACAAACAATCTCAAAACTCTTAAAATGATTGTGATGTGTTACCAAAAAAAAAGTACCTATAGGAGTTCCAGCAGAACGGATGTCATTTTGATTCAACTCCTCTCCTTCAGGCCATGTCACAGACAGCCTATCTGGGAGCCTGTTAAACAATTCAATACATATTTCAAAGTTTTAAAAACAGTCAAACACAAAATCAGAAGAAAAATAAAATGTAATAATGAATACAGGATCGTTTTATTGTTCACCTTGCCATTTCGTCCTCTACATACTTCTTGATAACGCTCGCAACAGCATTCCTGTCCAGTTTAGATATCGGAATAGTTTTTACTTCATCATACAAAGCCTGGGGCTCCTGGAAAAGCAAACCACAGAATAAGAGTCAAACTTTCTTTTTTTCTGTAATATGACAACTGATCGGTAGATTGAAGTTTTGTATGTGGGATGTGCCAGTATTTGCAAAATAGACAGATCAAGGTTATTGTCCACCCTGAAATAGACAGAGGCCGCAGGGCGCTTTTGGAGAATCTCTTAAAATAGAGTGGTTCTGCTTTTTACTATAGTTATAAAGTGTAAACGCATATATTACAACAGTCTTTAGAAATGCATTATTTAGAATCAAGGGTAAATGCAAAAATCAAACTACTGTATAATTTACAGTATTTAAAAAACAAATTCTTAAGTATTAATCCTTCCAAACTGTACTTTTCACAGCAATTTTTACCACAGCAATCTGAACAACTCCTCCAGTCGCATATACATCTCCATCATGATCCCCATAAAGAAGGAACCGGACTATACTGCCATACAATATGGGTGCAGTTTTGGTTGTTTTCACCTGGAAATACAAAATATAAATAATGTGGATAGTCAGAGTACTTAACATTGTGTATCATACTGCATCTATAACCTTAGATATGACATCTAACTCTACATCACAGACCAAGTTTAAGAACTGTAATCTAGTACATCAAATAAAAGTAGATTGCTTTACGTTGCAATTGATAACATCTGAAGTAACTAGTATTTAGTTCTAGATCAGGGGTGTCCAATCGGGGTCCTGGAGGGCAATTCCACTCTAGGTTTAACAGGTAAAATGTTATAAGAAGTACTTAACGGTCTGAATTGTTTTACTTGGTTCACTTAAACAATTTAGAATAGGTTTGGGACACAGACCAGGGCTTATATTATCAATCTTGTGTGCGCATCCACATTCAAACAGAAAGTGTGTGATTTATCAACACAGAGGCTTGTGTGAGAATGTGCGTGAGTCTACAAACACTCTGGACCATGCGTAGGATAGTTTCCTAAGTTTCATAAGTTCCTAATAAGCACAAGTTAATGTTTTTGTGACTCCCTTGTTTCAGTTGTGCACTGGTAATTACAGATGACATTAATATGATAAGTTGTAGCAGGTGTATAAGTTAGTAAGAAAATCACAAACGTTAACACGTCAAAATATAATTTTGAAAATGGTTGATATCGCACTTCTGGGAGACCTTGTTAATGCTTTTCACGAGAAAGAGTGTTTCGAGAGCGATATGACTTATTTGCAGCACATACAAAGTAACCTTTCTCAAGATACATGTAGCAATTAAATGCACCAAGAGTGAATTAATTTTATTTTGTGAAAAGAACACAGTACTATTCAATTAAAAAACAATTAGCGGAATTCCGAAAAGTACAGCGTTATACGTCCTCACATGTTGCTACAACTGTTTAAATAACGTACCTGTAATTTTTCTTTTCATTGTTAATATCCTGACAACTTTTTACACATACAAGTTTAGTCGGTTTCAAAGGTCTTTCAAAAGGTCAGTTCCAGTGCTCTGGGGTTTGAGATCATGGGTGTGTCCTCTGATCACTACCTTTGCCTCTCACCTCTCTCGACTTTCTAGCTCTCGATTAAACTTGGATCTCCCCTGATAACACTACTACTATGGCCACCCTTTCCTCTCTCTATGTCCTCTCCCGCTCTCCTTGCCCCTCTGGATGGAGTTGCAGAGCAGGACTTCTCTCTCCCTCCCTGCTCTTTTCTGTTACCCATCCTCTCTGTAGCACCTTTGAGTTTCATGCTTCTGAAATTGTCTCCCCTTGTCATCTCCTCCTCATTGTTCTCTAGCGCCTTCCTAGACCCCTTACTTTCTTGATGAGCTTGACCTCCTCCCCCACCCCCCACCTTCCCTCTCCCTCCACCCATATTGTTCTATTTGGTGACTTCAACATCCACCTCTCTAACCCTAACCACTCTGCTGGATTACTTCCCCTTCACTCCTTCACCTTCCATCTCCCCCACCCCGACTCACACACCGCGTTGTCAACTGGACCTTGTCTTCACCGGGGACTGCGTGCCCTCCGCCCTCTCGGTTACTCCTCGACATCTCTGACCACTATATCTCCATCTCTGTCTGTCGCTCCCATCCACTCCCACTCCGCCAACCCCCGCTGTTACCTGTACAGTACAGTAACCTGCAACTCATGGCTTATTTTTTAACTCTAGAAGTCCCTGCCTCCCTGGTTCTGCTTTCTTAATGTCAGTGTCACGGTACTTTGTGCTCTTTCTTGATACTGCCAACAGCTGATAAGCAGCTTGGTTTGAATATTGTTTCTGCTATTTTAAACAAATGGCCGGTAAGCATTGCGTTTATGAAGCTTGCTTTGTTTAACTCAAGTGCATTTAAAAGCTACAACACGCTGCCAATATCTGCAACTGTGCATTCCATCAAAAAAAGTAAAACACAAAGCTTTGTCAACTGCTGTATTGAAACGACACTGCTACACACAGCTGACTGACACAAGCATACAGCCCCTCTCAAAGGGGAACGCACCAAATGGCTGACTGCTAAAACGCTTTCTTTCTGTTTCCGCTTTCATTCCTAATTTTAATATTTATTTATTTACTTGTTTATTTAGCGAGGCAGTTAATTGATCAGGGCGGTTATGTGACGGTCGGATATCTGACGTTCCACTGTACTTTATAACTGCTCTTAATGTAATATTCTGTAATGTGATATCTTACATAATACCTTGTAATGTGATACTCTGAACTGTGATATTTTGTCTCCTTAGATAAGGGTGTCTGCTAAGAAATTAATATTAACAACAGTAATAATAATAATAATAATAATAATAATAAGCAGTTCTTATTACCCCCTGCCCAATCGCTCTTCTGGCAACAATTACCCTTTAATATACAGGTTATATCTGATGCCCATCTCTGTCTACCAAATGCTGTGGTTAAATAGCCAGATGAAACCCACAAGTAATTTATTACTCAAAAAACAGCAGTATTCCATTATCTCGCCTAGAAAATGAAGCAGTGACAGAGCATTAACTATATATAGTATGGCTATATAGGCATGTTTTAAATGCAAATTTCCATGTGTGAACAACTTTAGCAATATTTAGATTTATTAAAACCTATTTAAAAACTTGCATAGGAGTGCCTTGCACAACATTGATAAATCAGGATTTAATTATGCATATGACAATTTAAAAAACTTTTTGTGTACAAATTAATCTAGTCCTCTTTTACGGACGCACCAATGATAAATATAGGCACAGGTCTGGAAAGGATGACATTGGCCACCACCTGCTACTGCCAGAATGTGTTAAAAGCTTAAAAACTCAAGTTTATCGATTAACCTTCAAACCTGAAAAGCATTAAGAGAAATGTATTTAAATTAAACTTTAAACTATTCATATTTGATTGTTTCTTCCTTTGATTTTGATGTTCCTATGTGGGGAATAAAACTGAGCCAAGCTTACCATTACATCTGTAATTTATACTCACCATTTGTCCAGCTTTGTACGTTTTGCCATCCCACTCCACAGATGTAAATATTGCCCACGGGCTCTGCATTCTTTTTGCTGCAATATCAGTCCTTGTCATTATTCCTTTGAAACCAGAAAACTTTATCTGTTTATCAAACTTCTCATGGCATTCCTTCAGCCAAAGAGCAAATTCTCTGTAAATCTTCACTCTTTGTTCCTGTAAGAAAATATTTGTAATAACTTTGACTTTTCAGATATTGTAATATTTAGAATGTGCAAATGTATTACATGGTTGACCCTGCAACATATTAAGGGTGTATAGTAATGTTAAATCATGTCAAATTTAAGTAGCACATACAAAACTCTGCAAACTCTTTTTTCTCTACAAATTGCAATTACAATACGCACATATGGAAGGCAAGCCAAATGCTTGGATACAGAATAGTGAACAAGTTTATTTTCTGTTGTGTATATCTGAAAACCCTAGCTGTCAGTTTTCAACAGGGAAATTATATATAATTATATATAAATAATATGGTGGCTTGTGACCATCCGTCTTCCTCTTGATCACATTCCAGAGGTTTTCAATGGGGTTCAGGTCTGGAGATTGGGCTGGCCATGACAGGGTCTTGATCTGGTGGTCCTCCATCCACACCTTGATTGACCTGGCTGTGTGGCATGGAGCATTGTCCTGCTGGAAAAACCAATCCTCAGAGTTGGGGAACATTGTCAGAGCAGAAGGAAGCAAGTTTTCTTCCAGGACAACCTTGTACTTGGCTTGATTCATGCATCCTTCACAAAGACAAATCTGCCCGATTCCCGCCTTGCTGAAGCACCCCCAGATGAGTCCAATTTTCAGCTTTGCCCAACATCTGGTCATCTAATGGTTAGACGGAGACCTGGAGAGGCCTACAAGCCACAGTGTCTCGCATCCACTGTGAAATGTGGTGGAGGATCGGTGATGATCTGGAGGTGCTTCAGCAAGGCTGGAATCGGGCAGCTTTGGCATGAAAACGATTACACAGATGGAAGAGATGGTCCAGGGCCGGTGTGGTGACCTTCCAGAATGTTGCCTGTCCCTCACAGAGTCTGGACTAGTCGGCTGATTGTTGAAGTAGAACATCTCATTCTCCAGGCAACTTCTCTCACAGACAGACCGCCTTCAAATCATGCCAATAGCAACTTGGTAATCTTCATTATTCAAGCGGGGCATGGTCTTATCTACAGTAATCGCTCGCTATACAAACTACGATCTACGAGATTTCAATTATATGAGACACAGAAATGAATACCTGTTCTTCCACTAAACAAGCATATTTTCGATCTTACGAGAAGGGAGCTCGCAAAGTGGCCGATCGTATTGCGTCTGCGCAAGGCGTACGTCACAGCATTCACCACCACCACCCCCATCCCAGCATGCGCTGTGAGCCGACTCCTTGTTGACATACTTTATTAGCAAGTCACTACAATATATTTAACTTATATTTTGAATAAAAACCATTTCCAGGCCCGGACCGGCCATCTGGCAGTTCTGGCAAATGCCAGAGGGGCCTGTGCACTCAAGGGCAGGTAGGCCGGTCCTTGTGAGAAAAAAAAAATAAAAATCTATATATAATGAATAAATAAAAGCAAAAGTAATCAATGTCAAAATAACATGCACACTAACCACTTCTTGTTTAATTTTTTTTTTTTATTATTATTTGTATTCGCTGTTTTGCATGTTATTTAGTCACTCAGTTGCCACTTTCCTGCCTGCGTTGCGTTCTCTTCCTGATTTGTCAGCCTGTGTTGTTTTTCAAACGAGCCTTCATCTGTCGATTTCCGTTATAAACAAATGTGCGATGTCGGCTGATAAACACAACAACTGCTAACTTTGAACACCTTCACAAATATGGAGAATAAACTCCACAAAAAACGAAAAGGGGGAGCTGAGAAAATCAGAGAAAAAAAACAAAAGACTCTAGAAGCCAATGCCGAAAAATGTAAAAAAATTACTGATTTGTTCTGTTGTCCTCATGGTCCACTGAGTCAGAATATTCTTGGGCCTAGTGAAGAGAAAATATCCGCTCAAGAAAATGACTCAAATACAGATTGGTCACGTAAGTGAAAAAGAGTTACCGATTTCTGAGCGAAAATCGGCAGAGTTAACAGGTGATCCAGCGCCTAAACAAAATGTGAGTATTATTGTTGAGGAAAGCTTGCCAGAACAGGGGGTAAAATAACGCAGGATTTAAATGAAACCAGCTCTCCATCTTGTTTATCATCTATTAGTACATTCAACTACTTTGCTCGTCCTAATGCAAGTGAACTCACTTTGTTTTTTAGTTACCACCCAAATCAAAACATCAGTGATCTTGTAATAAAGAAAGCTGTCAATTGTAATAATGGAACAAACCGCAAGTGGCAGACATACTGCGAGGAACAAAGTGACATATTTTGCTCAGTCTGCCTGGCATTTTCTAAGAGTTCTGTATCAAATCTGTTCATTGAAGGAATGAAAGACTGGAGACATGTCCACCAGAGAATAGAAGAACACAAAAAAGTGTGATGCACAGAGGATGTGCAGAAGTGTACTTTTTCAATGCCAGCAGCGCAGATATCAACAGTTTATTGCTTCATAACCAAATGTCTGTCCACCGAGAACAAGTACAAAAGAGACAGCAGGTACTGGAGCGGGTAACAGACATTGTGAAAGTGATAGGGAAGGGTGGACTCATTTATAGGGGAAACAAATCAGAGGCTGCGTACACTTTAGAGGACAGTTCTGTAGATCATGGCAATTTTTTGGAGTTTGTCCTGCTTCTTAGCAAGTACAACGTTTGTCTGCAAGAACACGTAAACGACTGCATATAAAAAAGCAAGATGTTGCATTCCTCAGGAGGAAAGGGCAGAGGATCGTTAATAACTTTGCTCTCTAAAATAACAGTTAATATAGTTATAGATATAATTCGACTGCTTATTCAAGAGCATGTCGCAAGTGAGGTGACGGAAGCTGGAATGTTTTCAGTACAAATTGACACAACTCAGGATATTACATCAAAAGATCGGTGCTCTGTTATCGTTCGGTATGTAACAGATCGCATTCATGAGAGGCTCCTTGCGCTGGTTGATTGCGAATCTTCAGATGGGAAATACTTGCTTCACTTGCTAATGCGGGTTCTCAACTCTTGCAAAATCGAAATAAGAAAATGCATTGGCAATTCAAATGATGGGGCAGCAAATATGCAAGGACACTATAAAGTCTTCTCTGCGTGGCTATCAACAGAGTCTCCAGACCAAATTCATATCTGGTGCTATGCACATGTAATATATTTAGTACCGGCAGATACTACAAAGGTTGTGATTGCTACTGCATCGCTATTCGCTTTAATGAATGACATCGCAGTGTTTATTCGGGAGTCATATCAACGTATGAATACATTGGAAAGTCAGGACAGTCACCATCGAAGACTCTCTATGATTGGCGAAACTCGCTGGTGGTCTAAAGATGCAGCACTGAGAAAAGTATTTGGATCATTTTCAAATCTGGATTCTGCTTTGTATATTGACCTTATATTACATATTATACCTTATACACTGGCAAAGATTCAAGAGAACTAAACCTGAGGTGCAGTAAAGGCGAACGCATATACACAATTGCTGCTTAAATACGAGACAGTTCTCACAGCTCAAATCTTTCTGCGCATATTCGAATTGACATCACCATTGTCAAAATATCTATAAACAAGCAGAATGGACATCTTAATAGCTCATCACATGGTGTCTGTAGCACAGGAGAAACTCAAAAAGTGTGTAAGAGATTACGATGTTGTTAAGAAAACAGCAGATCATTTTGTAGAGTGGGCAAATGACAAGCTGCAAGAACTGGAAGACAGTGAACTTGAAGTGCAGGCCGCTCTGTCTGAAAAAAAAGGTTAAGGAAAAAGAAAACCATGGCAGGCGAGTCAGCTCAAAATGAAAACATATCTGCCGCTATTACAGCCTATAAAATACATGTCCACAACATAATCCTCGACACAAATCACCGAGAGCATGCACCGCCGTTTTCTCGTCAGCGGAACATTATATGCCAACTGCTTGTCTGGACCCTAGGAACTTCTCCGACATAAGAGATTGTGGACTTAAGACACCAGTGATGGAAGAATTAAGCAAACGCTTGCTCAAAATTTGATAAAAGTGTATTAACTAATCTAGCTTTGCACTGGGACAAGCTGAAGACATCAGCACTAGAAGAATACACAGTCAGGGTGGCAAGAGAAACACCTGTGGAAGACAAGAAGAGTAAGGAAAGTGATGACATGGAAATGGAGCTGGTGAATAAGCCATGCTCAGCATGTAAGAGCTGCACTATTTGTTGCTATCAAATTCTACAGCGACACAATTTATTAACAGATGCCTACAACGCGATTGGCCTAGGTTACAAATTCCCACTGACTATCTTTCACGCAAGTTGCCTGTGAGAGAAGCTTCTCCACCTTGAAGTTTATCAAGAAGACTGAGGAGCACTGTATCACAGGAACACTTGGAGACTTTCATGCTGATGGCAACAGAAAAAGACATTCTTATGAATCTTGATTTGGATGCAGTAAAATCGACAGTTGCAGAAAGGAGTGAACTCCTGCGACATCTGCTCATTGCGTAAGGTAAGATACAATTACTTTCTTATTTGTATAGCTTTATACAAGAACAATTATATTGAGTTTAATATCTGAATAATGAAGCAGGCGTTATTTAAAAGTATATTACCTCATCCTAGTAATGCATACAGGTTAAGCCCCGTTAAAAAAAAAAAAATTACTTAACTTTTTTTTATTATTTTTTTTTTTTTAAATCGATATTACATACATGTATGTACGATGTATAATAAGTAATTAATTATTATATTTAAATACAATAAAACTGTATATATAGTGTTTTAACTAAAAACATTATATGCTTGCTAAAAAAAAAAAAAAAAGTTTGATAGGAGTACATAAAAATAAATTTGGCTTAGAGCCACAGGCCTGAACGCAGGCCAGTGTGCTTTAAATGCCAGGGTTGATTTTTAGTCCCAGTCCGTCACTGCACATTTCTAATTATTTATGTCTAGTCCCACTGTCGGCAAGGTGACACACAAAAAAAGTTAATAAAACATAAAAAATACTACTGTCTCACCTTAAGATGTCTTGACAGCAACCGGATTAGAGAAAAAAAAAAAACTCCAAAAAACGGGGAACACAAGAATAACTACACTGAACAAAAATATAAATGTAACATGTAAAGTGTTGGTCCCATGTTTCATGAGCTGAAATAAAAGATCCCAGAAATGTTCCATACGCACAAAAAGCTTATTTCTCTCAAATTTTGTGCACAAATTTGTTTACATCCCTGTTAGTGAGCATTTCTCCTTTGCCAAGATAATCCATCCACCTGACAGGTGTGGCATATCAAGAAGCTGATTAAACTGCATGATCATTACACAGATGCACCTTGTGCTGGGGACAATAAAAGGCCACTCTAAAATGTGCAGTTTTGTCACACAACACAATGCCACAGATCTCATGTTTTGAGATAGCGTGCAATTGGCATGCTGACTGCATTAATGCCCACCACAGCTGTTGCCAGAGAATTGAATGCTCATTTCTCTACCATAAGCCACCTCCAATGTTGTTTTAGAGAATGTGGCAGTATGTCCCAACCGGCCTCACAACCGCAGACCAAGTGTAACCTCACCAGCCCAGGACCTCCACATCCGGCTTCTTCACCTGCACGATCGTCTGAGAACAGCCACTCGGACAGCTGATGAAACTGTGGGTTTGCACAAACGAAGAATTTCTGCACAAACTGTCAGAAACAGTCTCAGGGAAACTCATCTGCGTGCTCGTTGTCCTCACCAGGGTCTTGACCTGACTGCAGTTCGGCGGTGGGGTTATGGTATGGGCAGGCATAAGCTACGGACAACGAACACAATTGCATTTTATCGATGGCAATTTGAATGCACAGATACTGTGACGAGATCCTGAGGCCCAATGTCGTGCCATTCATCCCCCGCCATCACCTCATGTTTCAGCATGATAATGCACAGCCCCATGTCGCAAGAATCTGTACATAATTCCTGGAAGCTGAAAATGTCCCAGTTCTTCCATGGCCTGCACACTCACCAGACATGTCACCCATTGAGCATGTTTGGGATGCTCTGGATTGACGTGTACGACAGCGTGTTTCAGTTCCCGCCAATATCCAGCAACTTCGCACAGCCATTGAAGAGGAGTGGGACAACATTCCATAGGACACAATCAACAGCCTGATCAACTCTATGCGAAGGAGATGTGTCGCGCTGCATGAGGCAAATGGTATTCTGTGGCAAAGTGCCCGCCCGTGTGTATTTTGTGTTGTGTGTTAATGTTGGTGTATAGTCATTGGTACACAGGATATAACTGGGTCTGTGTAACACAAGTGTTTAAAATGTATATTTGTATTTAGGCATGAGGATTGCACAGCACTTCACGTGCAAGTAAAATGTAATAATATGTGAGCACGGGGAATTGCACTTTATTCATTCACGTGCAGTTGTACTGCGACTCCAATTGAATGATTGATTGCTAATTGAGTCTCGGTACAGCTGCATAAAAGCTGCATGTTTTCACCCACTCTGGGTTGTGTGTTCGGTGAGTGGAGAACGGGATTGGAGACGAAGGTAATAATAAGAATAAGAATCATTAAATCAGCTCACCGTGTTTGTTTGTTTAGTCTGTTTTGTTTGTCTCTTGTTTTGGCGAATGTGCTGTGTCCTGTGTTTTTTGTTTGTTACAACCTTTTTATTTTCTGTTCTGTTTATTTATTAAATGCTGAGCGAGACCATTCGCTCAGCTCCACCAAACTCCACCTCTCTCTGTCGTTTATTTCCTGTTTATGGTCTGACGTCACCCACTGCAGCCGTCTTTGTGACATGGTCACACTAGATACTGACTGGTTTTCTGATCCACGCCCTTACATTTTATTTATTTTTTTTTTTTAAAGTATCTGTGACCAACAGATGCATATCTGTATTCCCAGCCATGTGAAATCCATAGATTAGGGCCTAATGAATTTATTTCAATTGACTGATTTCCTTATATAAACTGTAACTCAGTAAAATCTTTTAAATTGTTGCATGTTGCGTTTATATTTTTGTTCAGTGTATTTACAAAGTCTGTGCTCTCTCCAGAGCTTTTTTCTGTTTATTCTGAAATATTATTGCATCCACATTTTCCAGTTTCAAAGAAGAACAGAGTTTGTTCACAAGAATCCCTGCTTTGCTGAACACGCGCTCGCTCGGGACTGATGTTGCAGGGATACTTTGCATGCTCTTTGCCAAGGCTGCTAAGTTGGGAAAGCGTGTCTGGTTATTTTTCCACCAAATCTGGGGATCTTCGCTGATGTTTAATGGAGTTTCAGAAGCATACATCGTCATCTCTTGTTGGATTAAGGTTTCCTTGGAAGTAGTGTGTGTTTGTTGCCGTCCACAAAGTAACAATTACATTGCTTGTTTGGTCTTCGTTTTCTTTTTAACAGGTAAGTCCTCTGTGCTGCACTCACTTGTACAGGCACGATTTGTCATTTTTGAGGTTGTCCTCCACCAGCCTCACTAGTTTGGAAGACAGTGCTTCAGACACGCGGGCTTTGGTCTGTTCGGCTAGGAAATCCAGATGGTGAAATAGTGGGGTCAAGCAATGACACAAAAAGCAGTGGTATAATCACATTACCTGGGTCATTCAGCTGACGTAAACAAAATCGCTGAGACAAATTACTTACTAGCTTATCTCTCAAACTCGAGCTAACTGGAATTAGCAAATCAGTTCAATTTGAAGAAGACACTGTCTCCCCCTCAGGAACTTCAGTCAGTCTATTTTAACCCTGTTGCAAGTGGGTACCAAGAATTAGCCGTAATGTTTTTCTCTGCACTCAAAAGCACTTTAGCCAGTTCGAATGGCTGTAGTAGGGTGCTGTCTTACTAAATGATCCCGCAGGTTGGTGGTATTGCCACAAAAGCTTATTAAAACGCCACAAACAGTGCATTTTACTTTTCCATTTTGTTCTTTTGTAAAAAAAAAAAAAAAAAAAAAAAAAAAAAAAAAAAAAAAAACTTCCAAATGTCTGAAGATATTATTGAAAATGTAATTAAACTGACAGTTAACTAGCAAAATCTGATCCTGAAATGCCGCCTACCTCTAGTCCAGTGGTCTGCAAAGTAATTTTGGCATGGGCATAAACTGATCTTACTTGGACGTTTGTGGACACGCTGACTATTGCATAGGTTCTTATCTTATGCAGTGCCCTCTCATGAGAAGGTACGGTGTAAGATTTCTAAGAGTTTTACTGTGGTTATTCTTGGCTCACTCTAATAAGGCCAAGTCTCAGGCAGTAATTGTGTGTGCTGCGCTTATTCTTTAAATAATTGACATCAAATACGCAATACAAATATTTTTATGATATTTGACTCTCCTATTGGTTAAACTTACTGTCAGTACCTGCACATGAAACAGTTTATGTCCCACCCAGCTAACTTATGATTGGGCTTCCGAGAGACAATGGTTGATCATATCGCAGAAGCCATTCAGGAAAATAAAATGTTGCGTAGGTACAAGCACAGCATAAGTGAGCTGCACTGTCAATACACTTTTTTTTTTTTTTGTCATGTTTACCCTGAAAACATACGTGTTGCGTAGTGGGCGTGGGTTATTATTATTATTATTTAGACGAACCAAAGGAGAGCCAAGGAATAAGAGTGTAGATTTAAATTTTTCCAGTGCCTTTTTTTTTGTGGTTATTTTATCCATCAATGGTTATTCCAATGATTTGTCCCAGCCCTAATTTACAGTAAATACTGGCCATGACTTCCATAAAAATAAAATAAGGTAAAAAATTATATTAGATAGAAGTTTAGAAAGACAGATATTAAATAAACCTCCCAATTTACAAATGTCATTCTATGTTTGCTTTATAATGATTTTTCATTTTGTATTTGAATTTTGTTTTATATGTTACATTTCATATTTAGAAAAAACACAGTGCTCTAGTTATAATGCTCGAGTATTCCAACTGTCAATCTGTCAGCAAAAGTCTAGTCTTGCCAAGTTTAAAGAGAGAGTAACATACTTTTACCTTCATAGTGTTAACCCCTTTTTAAATTATGAACATGTTTAACCTTACTTGAAAAAGTTTGTACTGTGTTTTGGCATCATTCCTTAATTTAATACAATAGCAAACATTCAACCTGCATAGAAGCAGAATGAAATAAATACCTGTCCATTGATCACCCGAGTGAAGATTGTGTCCTTGTCCTTTAACCTCAGCTCCAGGTCCATGAATGTGAGCTTGTTAGTGCTAACCTCAAACTTGTCATTGGTGAAGAGAACACCCGATATACGGTTCAAACACTCTTCTGAAATCGTGCCTCTCTTCTTTGAAGTGGAGCACCATTCAAAACTTAATTAAAATGGGAAAGAATTTTTTTGTTTGTTTGTTTTGTGTTTTAATATTGAATATAAACTCAAAGTCAAATTCTTAAACTCACTAACTAAACCAGTCGTACTCAACTCTAGCCCTCGAGATCTATTCCAGTCCTGGTCTTTACTCCAGCCAGGTCCTAAATTAGTTAATTGCCTCTTAACAGCTTCAAATAAGTACAATAGAACCTGCTTGGAGTGAAAATCTGGACTGGATTAGATCTCGGGGGCCAGAGTAGTGTACAAATCAACTAAACCACTGTTCCAACTCTGTTTACCTAGACTTTCCATAAATATCTGAATACCTGCGTTTTTAATGCATTTCATTATACAGTACACCCTCGCTACAACGCCCTTCATTATAACAAACCTTAAGCGACAATGAACCTGGACCCCAAATTAAAAAAACAAAACAAAAAAAATATATAAAACAAATACTGACAACATCCCAGTCTGTATGCACGGGATGCCACCTCTGCACTGAAGTCAACTCTTTTGTCTTAAATTTCCAGTTTTGCTTCATGTTGCAACAAAACTGGAAATTATACTGATTGTTTAAAAAAAAAGAGTAACACATGCATATCTCTGCATATGGGTTGTCAAAAAACACTCTTTTTTTGGCTTGTTCAGCAACCATGAGGCAAAGCAACAACAAAAAAACTTGAGGAACTCTGTTAATCTTTTCTGTTGGGTTGATTTGGAATAAAGTGTGAGATTCTTGCATGTAGCATTAAGATTTGTTGCACTTTGAAATGATTTATGTGAGATTGATTTTGAATAAAAGTTCAGCTTCAAATTAGGTTATTTTTGCTTTTTACACTGAATTTTAATTATTTAACGAATAGGATAAAGCAAAAGGCAGAATAGTTCATACATGAGATGAACAGGTACATGTAATTCTACTTTTATTCAGAATCTCATCTCATTAACTTACTCCAAGAGTTTATCTTTCATTTTGATTGTGCTTTTGCTATAATGAACTTCGATACAACGAACAAAAGGTTTGGACCCCAACAGGTTTGTTAGAGAGGGTGTACTGTATTAGCAATCACTAAATACTTTGATACTGAACATTTTTATGATAACGCTCTATCGCATGGTCTCCGAAAATGTTACATTGATCCCACGTCTAGTAAACATTATCTTACTCTTCCACAGTTGTGTAAGGTATCAAGCGTCCATTCCAAAAACATTCAAATATGGGCCTTTTGCCCCTTCCTCCTTTTTCACTCAGCATGGAGTCTTCGTCATCATCGTCAGATTTACCTAATTAATGAGGGGAACAAAAATATCACCCTCAGAACATGTATCTCATCTCTGATGTAGACAAACACTGCTAACAAACAGGGGACTTTCCTTCATTTCCAAGCTAATCTCTAATGGCAAGGACAGATTATTATCTGTATTACTGAGGATGTGCAGTAGAGGTGCATGCAACTTATTTTTCATGTACTTCATATTTTCAGATCTTCAGAGATAGAAAATAAATAAATATATATATATATATATATATATATATATATATATATATATATATATATATATATATATATATATATATATATATATAATTTGTTTCCCTAACCCCAAATCAGGATACAAGGAAGAACAAAACTGATCTTTTCAAGAACCCATGTGTTTTACTTTTAACAAGAACATTTCGATTCTAAAAATCATTCTAAAGTATATAATACATTTTTTAAAAGAAGTAAAACTAGCAAATTAATAGTGGCAGGGAGTTACAAATCCTAAGCCTAGGAGTCTAGTGATTACGGCAATTCCTACAGGTCCGACTTACTTGACAGGCCAACTGGGTCTTCAGGATAGGTTTCCCTGTCATAAAGGAAAGGATGATACCGGATGAGTCCTTCTACAACTCCATCTCCATCAACATGTGTCACGAACTCAAAGCTGTCTGCTGATGAACTGTTGTATAGAGTCTGCATATCATCCTTTATGTCTCTCAGGTTAATCACCTTTGGAACCTTTCCCTTCTCAAACATTGAGATCTAACATGAAGAGAACAAAAATCAATTTGAATGACCAAATAACCAACCATCAGTTAAAGAGCCAGCAAAAATGAATTGCTAGTTATTCATAAAGGTTAATGTTGATTGGTAAAACAAAGGGAAAAATGTTCCCCAGAAAAATAATTCACCAACAGTGTTGAAAAATGTTAAAAGCATCTTTAAGCAGTAATATGTCCTGGTGTAAGATTACCTGAATATCAATTTTCTGGACGGGGCCTGTGTTTTTAATTGAAGCTTTCGCATCACTCCCTTTTGGCCCATGAATGTAATAGTGATAAACATGCCTAAAAAAACGAAAAAAAAAACCTGGGCGTGAGGCGATATGAATTTTACACATCTGGAGTGCATTATTAAAACATATATATATATTAAAAAAAAAAATATATATATATATATATATATATATATAATATATATATATATATATATATATATATATATATATATATATATATATAAAAAATACATCCCACAACCTTCTAAACACATCATGTGGCCTGTTGTAACACAGAGAGCATCAGGATTAAAAAAAAAAAAAATGTTTTTTGCAAATATTACAATTTAAGGAACAGGAGTTTTTTTTAGGCTAGGACACTTACGCCAACTCTCTAGTCCACAGATGAAAGTTGTTTTTCAGATACTGCATATGATCTGTGTGGATCCCAGTAATCACAACAGCAGTAAAGCTTTCCTTGTTTTTCTCTTCCTTCACAAGACTGTGCAGGAACCTCTCATCATCACTGGTTATGTGGGATGAATCGCCAGGCTAGGAAGAAACATTCACCATAAACACAACTTGAATGGTCATAAAAATGCTTATAAAACAAGTCTTAATTATAACACTGCTATGGAGTACTTTTGGCAAGTACCCTACAACGATAAACATACCTTTCTGTTCCTGATGAAACCACTGTATATAGCCTCTTTATTCTTTTCCTTTTTTTCAAAGTCTTCTTTAGATAGAAGTAGTTCATGAGCATCTACAGAACTCGCCGGCTTGCTTATCATCTATAAATAAAGAAATATTTACATTTGGTTGATAATCCATTTCTTAATTCTTGCATATTTAAGTGAGCTATAAATCACACTGTCAAAAACAAACGAGAGGAAAGGATTGTTCCCAGTGAACACAGTGGGGTCTTGTTCAAATCTAATAGACAACTGCCAATTACAAAGTGGGCTCCAACTGTGCTACAGGTGGTTATAAAAAATATATATTTTTCTGTACTTACTCTAGTTGCTTGCCCAATGTAGAAAACAGCTTGCTTTCCGCCTACTCCAAAATAGGATATATCACTATTTAAACTGCGGGCCACTGGAGCGGGACGTACATACCCTGAATGATCACTATTTTAAAAAGGGGGGGGAAAAAAGAAAGTCTCTCTCAGTGATCACTGTACTACAATAAACAAATCATCCTTAGGTCATGTATAAGCAGCTTTAAAGACATAATGTAATAACTTACAACATTGGAGACACAAAAACCAGTAAATCAGAGACTGCAAACTCCATAAAAAAAGTAAAGGAAACAAAATTCAATTAACCCTTTCGCTACTGTGCTGCTAGAAATCGTTCACATATGAAGGACGATGTAACGGTGACATTAAACGCCAATTTTAAGCCTTTTTAAACAACCACTGGTTGCTTACCAAATGACCGACATCTCCAAAGGCTCCAACAACTAATCGGGGATGGTTTTATATACTTTCAAAATGAAAGTAAAAGTTAGACAGACAGAAAACTAGACAAGTGAGTTTTATAAGTAGAGGGAGAGAGAGAGGTGAAAATTGAAAGACTTGGGGAATATTACTTTTGTTGCAGTGTTTTATTGTACTCCACAATAAAAAAAAACATTTGATCACAAAAAAAAGATGATAGATAGATAGACAGATAGATAGATAGATAGATACCACTACAGTACTTGCATGCTTAAGTTGTACCTTCTTTCTTTTGCTGTCCTCCACAATGAAATCCTTATGGTCATGCTCACTTTATTCTGGGGTTTTGTGTGTAGGCATTTTTTTAATTTTGCCACAATTTGCAATTCTGTTTTAAATCATCCATTTCTTAACCGTAATACAGCTTTAAATCCTGCAAACAAGCCTCCACTCTTAATTATAATCTTGTTTTAAATCTTGCAAGCAGAGTTTCCAATAGAAATGTAGGAATGCGCTGCCACTCAATAGTTGGGGTCAGGAAGGAGGGATGTTGCCCAGCTGCACTTGGAAAAGTAGACTGCTTTTGAGGGTTTTTTTTTTTTTTTTTTTTAATGGGAAAGGTGTGGTCAGCTTGAACTGAGTAACCATTTCCACAGTTTTTCTGGTGTTTATTGGCTATACACCGATCTTTTTTTATCGGTTAAAACCAAAAATCAGAAAGCCTAGGTATATTTCATCAGAGTGAAAACTTTATTCTCTTAAAAATCTTCTCTCAGCTGTTTAGAAAGGTACTAGAAAGTTTTGGTAGATATTTATCGCCGATACACAAGCCAAAAGTTATGTCAGTCAGACCTCAAACAAGTAGAATGTTCACCATAGAGAAAGGGTTAAAATGAAACTTGAAATAGTGTATAAGTTTACCATAGTGTGTGCACCTTTATTATAGAAAAACATGAGACCCAAGATGATAAAATTAGGTAATATTTCAAGTAATCCTTCATTAGCTTAATGTCCTTTAACTTATAAACAAACCTTTCAAATTCTTGATCTCTTCTTGTAAACTTTGACAATCTGTAGACAGCCCAGTTGTTGAGCTGTTTAGAGGTCATACCTCTTCCGTTATCAATGACAGCTACAGCAGGTTTACCTTGCGATTCATCAAATAACTGAAAAGAAACAACATATTAATTACCTTTCCTCAAAGATCATATTTAACAAATGTTTGAAATATTAAAAATTACTGTACTCACAAATCTAAGGTCTATAGTTCTGACTCCACTAATGTGTGATGTTGCCGATAGTGAATTGTCTATCAATTCTGCAAAGGCAAAAGCTGCAGGAGGAAAAACATAGAAACAGAAAGACCTGTAATGTTAAGCTGCATCTCTTTAAGGCAAGGTCGTTTCAATATTGGCGGGCAACACAACAGTTAAGTGCCATTCAGGGCAATAGTCATTGCTCAGATTTCCTCACCCAACACGTATCCTATGTTTCTGGAATGGTACCAAGATACTTGTTGAGCAATGGATTTGATTTCATTAAAATGGGCAACATATGCCCAAAGTCAGTCATTAGGCATTGAAGAAAATTAACCCCTTTTTGGGGTCCCACTATACTGGTGAGACAAATGTATTCAGAGATACCAATATATTTAGTAAGAAAATATTTATTCAGTTTTCCAAATATTTGGTTGATGAATATTATGCGCAGTCCACCAAATACAGAATGTATGACCACTCTGCTATCCTTACCATTTTAAACTACATTGAATTTGTAGACAGAGTAGTTTAGCACTTACGTAGAGACTTTTGGCCTTCACTGGCATAATACTCATACATTCCACTCTTAACGAGCGTGTCATAGTGTGGAAGGAATTCAATACGCTCTCTTATTGCTGATGGCAAAATCTGATCAACAGACTGAAGCAGGTATAATGTACTTCCATCTTGAATCTCACCTGTAAAACAGGAAAAAAATAGATATTTCAGATCCACAAATCTAAAATAACTATCTTAAATATTGAACTGTCATTAAATGTGGCTTAAATAAGTGTTCACCAAATGAAATGTGTAATTGATAGATAATTATGTACATTAAAATGTACCAAGTACCACATTTTGCACTTTAGGTCCATTTTAGACCCTTAAGACTAAGTAGCGGGGTTTCCAAAACTTATAGTGTTACACTTCCCCACGTACAACACAACTGTCTAATTAAAGGGGAACCCAAACACCTCTATCTAACTTTATGCCAAATTACTCTTTTATACATCTAAATACAGAATTGACAAGTAGTTTTCAGATTTAGTAATAAGGAATAAGAAATGGTTCGTTTTGAGGTTAAAAGTACATTTTTCACATTTGGGCATTTCCGTGACCAATCGGCTCGATGACGTCATAGTGAACATATTTTCATACTTGTGACTGTGACCATTGGTTTTGCAGTGTAGAGCGTGCGAGACAGTTAATTAAATTGATCATTATGCCCTGCCGATGTGTTGCACATGGTTGTAGCAACACAAACGAAGGCAGAATTAAACTGCACAAGTGGCCAAGGGTTGCCAGGGTTTGGACAGTATTTGTCCAGAAAACGAGCGCCTTCTGGAGGAAGCCGACAAAATGGTCGCACTTGTGGTTGGCCCATTTTGAGTAGCAGTGCTACAAAACAGCGATTGCTTGGTCCTGTGGTATCCAGCCTCAACTGAGAGTCGATGCGTATCCCACAATTAGACCGAAGATGGAATAAGTGGTAGCGAAATCAATACCATCTCATTATAAATGTGTCTGATTTCAATACCAGTGAGGGCTTGTCTGCGGGTATGCCTGCTTCTGTTACCATTAGATTTACTGGCGTCAGCTGCCGTTTCTTTGACCCACGAAGAGGAAGACAGTGTGAATCTGGACCCCAGTTATTCCACAGTATTCACTTCAACCCCCAAATTAAAGAAACGGTTACTAGATGGAAGATCTTTGAAAGAGAGATAATAAAAGGGTGAGTAGCCGTGTCACATTGCCCCTGCTTTACATATATTTATGTAATGCGCACTTTAAATATTATATATTATTGTAGCCTATATTCATTTTTATTTATTTTTTAAATGTGCGTTTATTTACAATATTTGTCAGCAGACCCTGCGCGTATATTATATTAATATCATTAGATAAGGATATGGTATACAATGCAAAACGTTAGAAAACAAACAAGCAGAAGTACAGTGCACTGCATCCTGATTGCAATGTAAAATGTACTATTTTAATGGAAAAGCATCATTCATTACACCATTTTTTCTTCTATTTCTGCATTTGCTAAGTTTAAAAAGGTTTGTCTCCAGACAGAACGTGTTTTACGAAATATGTGTTTGTACTTCTCTCAAAATATGTGATTATTCAGTGCAGAGTGCAGTGCTTGCGTCCTTCACCACAAGAGTGAAGGAGTAAAGAAAAAACGGACTGTTTCGACATCACCAGATATCCTTGATTTAATTAAGAAAAGGACATGGATTAACAATGTTAGTTACAGTTTTAAAAGGGAGGTAGAGGGAACAGAAATAAACGTTGAAAAGTAACAAGCCTATAACAAGAGTATTTAAAAGAATGACATTTAACGAACCATGAAACAAAATAATAATAATTTGTTTTGTAATACAACGTAATAGGAAGGGTTTTATCCAAAGCGACTTAGATTTGTACCAAGTTATATAGTTGGGCATTTTTTACATACTGAGCAATCTGACTCAGTGAAGGCTACCCGTAGTGTATTTTTTTTTTTTTGTTTGTTTTTAAGTAACATTTAATAAAAAAAATTACTTCAGATCAATTGGTATTCAGTTAGTTTATACACGTTGTAGTATTAATACAAATAAAAATAAAAAATTTACCAGTCTGTGTTATGTAGGCGATCGCCTTCATCGATGTCTGACTCGCTTGTCAGATGCATTGCTTTCTATGATATGATATGGCTGTATGCCACACACATCAACAATGAGCCCACCGTCATCAAGCAAACTGCCCTCCCTTACACTCAATTTCATTAACTTCTGAAGTAGTCAGTGAAATCATAGCTTCTCTCCAGTATTTTCAATAATATTCACCATCTTTTCCACCACTGATTTCACTCTGTGACATCACAAGTCAGACCTACTGAAACGCTGTTTGTAACCCAGAAAGGAGTTGTACAAAATCCAATATTTACATTTTCATATCAAATCAGAACAGGAAGAACATATTTTTGTGTTTAATAGAACAAAAAATGCATTTTGGTTCCCCTTTAACGTACTTGTCATTTTTCTTTTCACTGTTAACATCCTGACAGCTTGCGCTTAAAGATTTTTTTTTTTTTTAGTAAAAATAACCATTCATTCATCAGCAGACGAATACTCATGCATCAGGTATATGAAGCGAGGTGCAAATGACCCCCACATACATATACACTGTAAACTTAATGTAAGCAAAAAAACAAAACACAAAAATGGTTTATATTATTTAAATGATGTATTGAATGTTGTTTTATTTAAATAAAAATCAATACTGTGCAGCGACCAACAGTAAATGGCATTAAAATCGAAACAAATAAAATATGATATTGTACATGGAAATTCAAATTCAGTACAAAATCTAGTAATACATAACCAAATCAAACAATTTGTCAACACACACTTGTGTTTCAATAGGACATTGCAGTATGCTTAAAAAAATAAAACAATACTTTTAAAAGGATCTTGGGGGTATAGTGAAGTCATCAATAAAAGTACCCCATCAATTTGGTGAGGCAATTAAAGAGGCAAACAGAATGGTAGGTTGTATTGCAGAAAGTGAGGAATACAAGTCTAGAGGTTATGCTCAGGTTATGCAATGCCCTAGTTAGACCCCACCTAGAATACAGTGCAGTTTTGGTAACTTCACAAAAAAAAAAAAAAAAAAAGCACTCCAAATTAGAGAAAGACAACCAGGCTGATCCCAGGACTTAATGACAAGCTATGATGGAAGGTTAAAATAATTAAATCTCTTCAGCCTAGAAAAAAAGAAGGTAAAGAGGAGATTTGACTGAACTCCATAAAATCATAAATGGTAAGTTAACCCAAGACACTTCTTCAAATGAACACCAAGAGTAGAATATGTGGGCATAAAAGGAGTAAAAGTTTACAGCGGAACGGAGGAAGCACTTGTAAAGTTATAAATGCATGGAATAACCTACCATGTGATGTAGTAGGATCTAAAACTTTGAAAATAAAAAAAGATAATATTCTGTCTTTTTAATTTAGATCCCCCTAGCAGGAGCGAATGGTGTGCCAACAAGGGACGGCCCTTGATGGGCCGAACAGCCTTTTCTCGTTATCAGTCTTTCTTATGTTATCAGTTTCAAAAGTCTGATAGATGGGGGGCACATTTACCCCAAATTTACTCTCCGAGTCATCCATTTAACAGAAGCTTTTTTGCAATTCACGAAAAATATTTGTATCATTCTAAAACTAAAAGTGTTCTCCATAGGGCTAAAAATTTATATGACAAGCTAAATCAATAATTTTAGAAACACACCCTTCTACATTTCTCCATGTATCTCTCTGCAATCTGCTCTGCAAGTGTACAAAGCTGCACTATAGTGGTAGGTAGAGATGCAAGTAGGACTACCCAAAACAGAGGGTAAAAAAAAAAAAAAAAGAGATTGGATTTCTACATCAGCAGTCCATACCAGTGTTTCTCCATTAAGTGCCCAGGGCGGCAATAAACCGCAGATCAGGGGCTGGTTGTACAAAGGTATTCGATCCTGATGCTTCGAGATGTGGGTTTTACCAAAAGGATCAGCACTGATCCTGCGCTCAGTTTTGGGTCAAGATCTGATCCTGCTCCAGAGCGGATCAGTTTGATCAGCGCTTGATCTAATGATTTTTTTTTTTTTTTTTAATAAATTCAGGAATTTTAGCTACAAAGGCATATTTCATTATTTTTATTATACAAACCTACTGTTTACTGTCAAACACAGACAGAACGCAAGTAGGAGTAGGAGATGTTATGAATTATTAATATTTTTCTTTGTACTTTCTACATAAGCATAATTTTATTTCATTATTTTATACATTTAGGTCATAATTAGAATAACAATGTAAATGTATTTACTGAATGATTAGGAAGTAGAGGGTGACACTATATACAGTGCCATGAAAAAGTATCTGCCCTGTCTTATATTCTGCATTTTCACATATTTTTGACACTGAATGTTATAAGATCTTCAACACAAATCTAATATTAGATAAAAGGGACCCTGAGTGAACAAAAAAAACACAACATTCTGATACTTATTTATTAAAGAAAGTTATGCAGCACCCAATGCCCCTGTGTGAAAAAGTAAATCGCCTCCTTAGACTCAGTAACTGGTTACACCACCTTTAGCAGCAATAACTGCAACCAAATGCTTCTGTAGTTATTGATCAGTCTCTCAGCACCGTGGAGGAATTTTGGCCCACTCCTTCATGCAGAACTGCCTCAACATTTGTGGGTTTGAGCATAAACTGCTCGTTTCAGGTCCTGCCATAACATTTAAATGGGATTTAGGTCTTGACTTTGACTAGGCCATTAAAAAATGTAAATTTCTTGTTCTTCAACCACTCTGATGTAGACTTGCTTGTGTGTTTTGGATCATTGTCTTGCTGCATGACCCAGATGCGCTTCAGCTTCAGCTCACGGACGGACGGCCCGACATTCTCCTACAGAATTCTCTGATACAGAGCAGAATTCATGGTTCCTTCAATGATGGCAAGTCGTCCAGGTCCTGATGCAGCAAAGCATCCCCAAATCATGACACTACCACCACCATGCTTGACCGTTGGTATGAGATTCTTACTGTGGAATGCAGCGTTTGGTTTTCGGGGCCCATGTTGGCCAAAAAAGTTCCATGTTGACTCATCTGTCCTCAACTCTTGAGGAACACCCATTGCTTTCTGGCAAACTTGAGACGAGCATTCATGTTCTTCTTAGTCAGCAGTGGTTTCTGCCTTGCTACTCTGCCATGAATCCCATTTTTGCCCAGTGTCTTTCTGATGGTAGAGTCATGAATACTGACCTTAGCCGAGGCGTGAGAGGCCTGCAGATCCTTGGATGTTGTTCTAGGGTTCTTTGTGACTTCCTGGACAATTTTATGCCTTGCTCTTGGAAAGATTTTGACAGGACGGCCACTCCTGGGAAGATTTACTACTGTCCAAAACTTAGCCATTACAAAGCCATTTCTAAGGCTCTGGGGCTCCACCAAACCAGTCAGGGCCATACAGTTGTATGCAAAAGTTTGGGCACTCCTGGAAAAAATGTATGTTACAATGAATCTTTCAGTGAACAGAAGTTGACCTGACCTCTACATAGTACAAAGTTAAACATGACACCTCTCTGCAAATTTTAATACAGGACTACCATTTATTTGCATTTACTACAGATTCAAAATAATAAACAAAAGTGAACAGGGCACATGGAAAAGTTTGGGCACCCTGTCACTTAGTACTTGGTAACACCTCCTTTGGCAGATACCTTCCACACCTTTCCTGTAGCCAGCTAAGAGTCTTTCTATTCTTGCCTTTGGAATTTTTACCCACTCTTCCTTGCAGAACTCCTCCAGCTCAGAAAGATTCTTCGGTTTCCTTCCATGCACTGCACATTTGAGACCTCCCCACAGATTTTCAATAAAATATGTTGATCAAAAAAAAAAAAAAAAAAAAAAAAAAAAAAAAAAGAGTTAAAAACTGATTAACACTAGCCCAACAGTATTAGAGCATCCAGATTGCCGTAATGAACTGGGTTAGTTTAACCCAGCTGTTGAAAAAAGTGGATGACGGTATCCCAGAAACCACTGTAACATATATACATTCTTTCTTTTTTCCCCCATGGTAAATGTTGTTTATTTTCATTTAACACTGGAGCAGAACGGAGGAGATACGAGAAAGTGCCTACTAATTCATAAGGGAGAAAAAAAAAAAGCCCAGGCCATAGTAAACAAATTAGATGGGCATTTAGACAAAGGGAAAGGGAAAACCTGGTGCAGATAAGACGTTCTTTAATTTAATTAAAAGTAGAAATAAAGACCTTTAACTTGCTAATACGTGAGGTGATCTAAGAATTTAAAGTGTTTTGGACACTGTGACGGAAACATGAGTTCTGGTGATGAATCTTCCTCTCTACCTGTGAGGGTGCTAAAGAACGAGAGGAGAAGTATCTGGAACGGCTGGCCTGACAGTTAGTTTCTGGGTCAGGGAAGTGGGTCAACCTGGAAAGAAGCGCGACTCTGTTGTAAGACCGTATTGATTTGAAAGGTAAACGAGAGTCAGCTGCAACCGTTTACCTAGATATCATGCGGGATTACATACAGGGGCCAGGGTAACACTGATCTTTTCCTTCATTTGGGTAACGTGAGGAGAGAAGGACTGAGAGAGGAGCTCTCAGAGCGTATTACGTGTCATGTGTTGTCCTTGTTTGTTTATAATTGCCTGTCTTTTTCGCACCACTAGACAGTTAACGCAAACCTCCGGAGCTGTCGCCACGTAAAGCACTATCCGGAGCACGACTGCACAGAGCACCTGCACGTTTGAATATCACCCAGGACTGGTGACTGTGCCTTTGTTTGTGTGTGAGACTGTACTGTGTTCTTCACCATCCCCGCGCTTTACACATTGTTGTGTACTGCCGGGGATTTATTGTTTGACGGTCGCCAGACCTGGAAACAGCACAAATAAACACTTGTTCACTGAATCACTGTTGTCTGTTCATCACTCCTGCATCACATCACCGCTACACCTGTTCCCCTTACCAACCACTTTGCCACAGACACATAAAGTACACATATGTGTACTACAGACATTCGCATATCTGACTGCCAATGGAATATGACAAGAATAAATCCTCCTGTATTTTAATTCAGGTTTGTCTTTTCTTTATTCTACTACCGCAAAGCACTAGGGGATACAGTGTAATCAAGCTCGAACACGGTTCACCTCCAAGATTGCAGTTAAACCAGTTTATGTAACCCAGTTATGCCGACAACCATGTTTGAGACTACCTCCCGAGTAGGTTTCAAACTCGGTTGTTGAACCGTGTTTAGTGTGGATGCAAATAGATTTAAGCACTTTTAAAACAGGTTTGAACCCTTAACTCCGTTCTAAAATGCTAATGTGGACTAGGCTTAAAAGACTTCTTAAAATAGCATACAGGCAAGGATTACTGTACTATACCGGAACGGTATGGTAATGTTTATTGACTTGTATATTATTTTTATTATTAAGTTTTATTATTTCTACAATTTATTATTACTGTACGGTTTATTTTACCAATTACAGTACAGTATTATTCAGTACATTAATTACATATTTTTTGTTATTTTTTCTAATTCATTTAGCTGACTATCTTTATCCAACGCAACGTAGAATTACTGTATTAAATAATTAAAATACAGAATGTTACATATTGTTTAGTAATGTACAGTACTAGTTACATTGTTTCTTCTGTAATAAACCTTTGAGAGAAATGGTAGTTCCTCGTACAAGTTAGAAAGACTTCTCTGAAACTACCATGAGTGTCTCTATACAGCTCCAAGAGTTTTGCTGTTTTCACCATGTTGTAGCAGCAAAACTAAATCACCTAGAATTACGATCTGTACCAGTACCAAAAGTCTGAAACTTTCTTGCATCAAATGTGGGGGGAAAAAAAAAAAAAAAACATAAATACCTGTTTTACACAATGAGATATAAATTATCAAACTAAGATAAAATTATTATTCTCCTCCTTCTTCCTCTTTCTTTAAAAAAAAAAAAAAGTGTGTGTAGCGACTATTCAAACAGAAAAGCTAAATAACTGGACATCTACCAATCATGTGATTCCACCTGTTGGTCAACGTCAAAATAAACCAGGGAACGCAAGCAGTTTGATATCCACACCATTTATATTAAACAATCTATGTTTTAAAACAGCACATATCGCAGAAACAAAATAACAAAAAAATATTACCATGGTTTGAACTTGCAACATGAAGTGCTTGAAGAGGCCTTAGCCCGCTGCGCCACCTGGCAGTTGTTGAAATGCGTTATTTTTTTAAGCTTACATCCATGTCTGATCAGCTTTTGCTAAAAACACAAGTTTCTGCTCTATTCTAGAAATGCTCTATTTACGGTTTAAAAATTTCTGGTTTCCTGTTTGGTAGAATGTGCTCGGAGCAGATTGTTCCCCCAAGAACTGATCTAGGATCAGTGAGAGAAACAAAAAACGAAAAATACCTTGTCATTAAGTCCTGATAGCGGAAAAGCAAACTGTACCTAACCCTAACCTTAGTCATAACCTTGTACTACTATATTCTGAAAATTGTTTTCTGTGGCTCTCTCACTGATCCTTGGTCAGGGGGGGGGGGGGGGGGGGGGGGGGGGGGGGGGGGGAATCTTGCCTCGTTTAACACTAGAACTGCCGGGTTTATGCCAGCAGTAGTCATTTTGACAGATACATTTTAAACAGCTTTGATATAAAAATGAAACGGAAACTATCAGATACAACTTAAAATATTTATTTATGAACATCATATCTAACATTTGCATAGCAGAAACATTGTATTTAAATGTATTTTCGAAATTCACGCATATAATGCATGACGTAAAAAAATTTAAAACTATAATAAAATACATTTCAAAAGAAGATTGTGTAAACTGAGATATGTACATACAAAATTATAAAAATGAATTATTTACAAAAATAACATAAAAGGCTTTTTATCACATTAGCCTACTGCACGACTTCAAAAAACAAAAACTAATAAAATAAACATTTCAAAAGAAAATATTGTTTAACCAGCTGTAAACTGGTTATAAGTAGGCCTACATACAGAACTGTAAAATCAAAATCATTACTATTATAAAAAAAGAAAATAACTTAGTTCACAGTTTGTAACGGAATGGGCATTCAAGGAATCATAGCTCAAAATTGCCTCCACATTAGCACAATCCACACAGATGTAATGCTTATCATGTGCATTTACCACATACTGCTCTTTCACACTGGGTACAGATAGCTGTTATTTGTTATTGTTTTCTGTTGCATGTGTCATTTGATGTGCACTGTATCCAGGTTGAGCTGCATTTCTCTGCCGCTTTGCAGCTTTCTGATTGAAATGTTTCTGCCAAAGCTCCGTAGCTAGCATCATAAGATGATATTTTCCCCTGTGTTTTTTTCTTCAACTGTTTTGCTAATTACAGTGAAATAAAACTTGTCATTGGTAACATTCATCCCTTTACCTAAGCACGGTTACACCAGCCTAAGTAACACATTGCCACCCAGTCTGAATGTTGGGGTCCTCAGAGGGGAGGCATGAGAGGCTTGGTAAGTTTTTATCTTTTATTTCTTTTTTTCATATCTATGTAACGTAACCTTCATAACCATAACATGTCAACTTGGTCCTTCGTCTCAATTTGACAAAAGTTGTTTAATATATTCAAACTGTACAGAAAAGGCAAAATATTATTTGTGTATTTTGGTCTAACATTACAGTGAGATGGGGCCTTTTCTGTAACTGTCATTTTTTGGTGGGAAATTTGTCAACTTGGTCACAGTTTATCATACAAATCTGTGTGACCAAGTTGACATGGCTTGACAAGGGCTGCAAACTATTTTTTAGTGTTATTATTAGTAGTGGAACTAGTATTATTATTTAGGGTGGCATGGTGGCGTGTTGGTTAGTGCTGCTGCCTCACAGCGGCAGAGTCCTATGTTCGAATCTAGCCTAGGGGACTGTCTGTGTGGAGTTTGCATGTTCTCCCTGTGTTTGTGTGTTTTCTCCCCCAGTCCAAGGTTGACTGGTCACTCTAAATTGCACTCTGTGTGAGTGTGGTGCCCTGTGATGGACTTGTGTCCTGCCTAGGGTGTAGTTGTGCTTTGTGCCCTTTGGGCATGGTTAAGGAGTCCCAGGTGGCATGGGTGGAACTGTTAAAAGAACTGCAGCCAGGCTTGTTAATCAGGGAGAAGATATTTTGCCACCAATAGAGTTTTGTGAGAACATTGGCACCCATCTGAAGTCTGTAGTCTTACATTTCATTGAAGAAAAAATAGCAGGAATCTTTGAACTTCCTGAGCTGGAAGCAATAGTTGGAACAATGAAGATGCACCAGGTTGTATGCTCTCAAGGAACCTCTGGGCCTACCACAGCACACAGAATCTTGGCTTGCATTTCCAGGGAGCACAGTACAAGTGTTTCAATCCCCAGGTGTATTATGCCACAAAAAGTTCAGAATTGAAGGCTCTCAAAGTTCAAGGAAAAGGAAAAAAGAAAATCTACACAAAATAGTGTTCAAGTGGTTGAAACGAGAAGACGGAAAAAAAGAAAAAGAGCAAGAAAATGATGCTCTAGCAGGAGTGATTTCTTCCAGTAGTACACAGTTAGCTTTGGCTTTTGGGGACTGGTTGTAGTCGTGTACAAAAGTTCCTGGTAGGTAGTGAAAATAAACGAAGTCACCAATCAGAATGATGTTATGGTACAGTTCTTACACCCATCAGGCCCCTCAACAAAGTTTCACGAACTAACAAAATGAAGAAAAGTGCTACTGCCCAGTGTCTAATGTGTTGGCTAAGCCACATAACACAAGTGTACCTTCATACACCAGTGCTACATTAATAATTTACACAGTAACCCAAGAAGTTATGGACTATATTGAAAATCTTCATGTTAAACATCTGAAAAATCCCATGTTCGTGTCTGGTTTAAAAAAAAAAAAAAAAAAAAAAAGGGGGGGGGGGGTATGGCGGGGAGAACCAAAACTGTATATATAAAAAAAAAAAAAAATGAACTGACACTATGAATTGTTGTTAACTTCTTTTTTGCATTGTGTAATTACTGTTAAGTTTTGTTTTTGACAAAATATCAATATGCATTAGACTTTTATATTTTTCTTGAAATATTGCACTTGTTTGCACTGTTACATTTAAAAATATTATATTTGATAAATACTTTTTTTTAATTATATATTGTTTATTTAAAAATCATTAAACACTTTCAAAGAATACTAGTCACTAGTCAAGTCTTATTGTCAACTTGGTCACAGTATTGTCACAATATTAAATTGCAACTGCTCAACATTTTTTTAAATTGTTCTATGTTATGCTTATCCACTGTACTAAAGATCATCAGTAGCATAGTTTTAAAAAAAATATCTTATTTGTAAAATCAAACAAGAAATACCAATGTATTATACTTGTCTCCATTTAATTGTGTACATTTCTAGGCAGAAAATAGAAAAAAAAATTAAAAATTTGCATCACTAACAAGATCAGTCTACCATTTTAAAAGTGTTTGTGATATTTTCACAAACAATATAAAATGGTTTGAATATATATATATATATATATATATATATATATATATATATATATATATATATATATATATATATATATATATATATATATATATATCTATTTTTTTATTTAAATGTTTTTGCGTGACCAAGTTGACATTTCTTGAGGGACCACAACGTTTATCGTGTTGCCATAGCAACACAAATTTGGTGGTAGCTTGGCAACTTCAGTTCCATGTACTCTAGGGGTAGCAAAACATTTTGGGATGGAACATTTGACACTGCATTGAATTTTTTTTTTTTTTTTTTAATTTTACCTGAGACAAGTAGCAGTGGTGATGAGTAACCCTGTAGTAACAATGAAATTTCAATGATCACACCTAAGCCTGTTTGTGACAGTCAGCATTATTTTACAGACGTTGTGTCAGGAAATAACACTTACTACCCAGGAACAAAAAAAAATAAAATTTGTTACACGGTGTAATTAATCACGATTAATCACATGATTTTCTGTAGTTAATCACGATTGATCGTAATTTTTGAATGTGCTCAAATTTGGCCCTAAATAAAAAATTTTCCATTTAAAAAGCAATGTGTTATGTTAAAGGCATACTGTGTTTTATTGTGAGGGAAAGAAACACAAAATAATCTGTGTCAGAAAGTTTTAAAGCATTTATTTTAGAACCAAAGTTCACTGTAATTTACAGCATTTCATGCCCCCAATGTTAATAGGCCTACTTCCTTCCTACTTCATGTGAGCGTGTTGTCGGCTACAGTTTAAATCCTCAACATATATATTTATATTTACACACAAAGGGGGGATTTATTCTCTCTCTCTCTGTCATTAATTGGCCTGCAAGTTGCAGCTATCCACTTCGCTACTGCGTTTGTTAGCTTGCTGCTCGTTGACTTGTCCGTTTGCCTCCTGCGCACGAACTCTAAAAGAGTAGGCTGCTGCTGCCCTGCATTGCTAGCCCTCTCACTACTACTGCCAGCGTCAGCTCTGTGTTTTGCTTGTAAATGATACTTCAAGCTCGATGTACTTCGGTGATACACAAATTCACCCTTACTGAAGCTGCAAATAACTTTGCTTTTATCCAAAGACCCATCCGTGAGGGTTTTGTAATAAAACTGGCCGTTTAAAAGCTCTTTAGCAGCTTTCTCCACCATTCAAGATTGTTTGGCCAGCAAAATTAAATTCAAACAGTCGATTGAAAAACAAGCGCGAGAGCGTGGAGTTGTGTTTTAACTATGGATGATTCTAAGGCTCAAAAAAATGTGTTAATTGTGGCAAAAAAATTAACACCGTTTAGCATTTGAAATTAATCGCACACGTTAACTCTGACAGCCCTAAAAAAAAAACATTCAAATACATGTTTACTTAATGAAATGTGTCTGCTAAAATAGTATCTAGTTTACAGTAACTAGTTATAACATCTACAATTTCACTGCATCAACGTGAACAACAACAAAACCTTCAAAAAATGAGTTACAATATTTATCGTTCTTATATGACCCTCCAATTTTAAGATATCAGTAATTGGAAAGGATTTCTAACTGCAGTACACTTTAACAATAGGCATTTACTAACGCTCAGGTTTTAAAATGTAGCTATGGTTCATTAACATCACACAGTGGAATGATCAGTGTCATGTAGTAATTGTAGGCCAGTACTGCATGTGTGAAAACTTTAACAATAATGCTGAAACTACAACACTTTAAATTTAAAACTGGTTAATAGACTGGCAAGCACTGGCAAAAATCAGCTTTTTTATACGGTGCAAAACTAATTTATTTTAGCATACTGTTTATGGACTTTGCGATACCTGCACTGTGGATATAGTAGTATCTACACGTATCGACAATAACAATCCAAAGCAAGTTTGCACCATTATTACAATTTTTGGCATAAACAATTTTGGCTGCTACTTAATTAACCCCTTGTAGAAATAATAAATAACACAAAACTGCTTAACCTCAAAAAGAACCGTCCTACAGGTGCCAGAGGTAGCTGATGCTGTTTACACAGCCTCAGGAGTTTCTCATCACATCTTAAACTTCAGATTTTCCAAATCCATTGATGGAAACATCCGGTCTACTTTAAAAAATTAAGCAAATTAGCATCATCGCTCACTGCCATTCTTATATTCACTTTGACATCTGTCTCATTCTTTCCCTTGTCCACAAGCGCTTCTTTAACCTGTGCTGCATACCACCAGTCTGTCAGAGGGTGGAATCGCACACAGCATGCTACACTTCGATTGATGGAAATACTACTGGAGATCCAATCCAAACTGCCAATAAAGCCAAAATAAATTCCACTCCAAAATGTCTTGTTACAAAATATGTCAAAGGAAACATTAAAGGAAGGGTGGTGTTTCTTATGCGTTTCACTAAAAACCGGATATTAGGGCATCCGGTTTTGTTAATTCCTGTCACCCGGACACAACTGCATTCCTGGACTGTCCAGGTCAAACCCGAATAGGTGGCAACCCTAGTCACAGCTGAGCTAAACATTTAAAAATGGTCTCAAACAAACCGTAGTAAACTCAGCATATAAAAGTGTATTACACACACCTTTACAGCACAAATTTATAATAAAAATAATATGCACAGAACAAAAGACAGTTGAACAGAACTAACTTGCACTTACTATTCGGAGTCTGAGCTCCCCCTCTCCTGCTTTAGCACAGCCGGACTCAGAGACGCTGGAAGGCAGATGGGCCTGCTTTGTCCTGCCGTGGAGACTTCAGCCATCGGCAGGGTATTGTGCACAACATTCATTAAGTGTTTCTCTTGCGCCCCACTTTCAAATTAAACTAGTAACTGTCACCGTATACCTATAGCAAACGCTTACCTGCACCTTAACCCATTAATTTCAAAGTAGGCGCTTTGAATGGCAGGAGCTGTAGCTGTCAGAACAGGGTGAAACTACAGTACTAACAGACCACTGGTATGACTCCCAGCTATTCAGAGCAGAACGGAGATGGGACAGACAACAAGAACAAAAACTACACAAACTAGAGAAGATTTCTAAATGATTATTTTTGGTAAGAAGATAAAATATAGCAAGTGGTTTTACATTTATATATGTATATACATTTATTTCAGTCAAACAAATTTTTTTGGGAATTCTAAAACTTTGGAATACCTCCATTGGCGGCAGCACAGGGGGGAAATCCCCCAGCACACAAAAATGAAATTCAAGCCTGCAATCTAGATTTAAGTATAAACAGAGATGCAAGCTAAATGTAGCTGTGCATTTGTGACTACCAAAGTAGAACCATTATTTTACCTTGTCATATCAGTGACACTGTTGTACTTTACCTGCACTCCAGTGGTACCTATATAGTATTTTCCGATGGCAATATTATTAGTACAGAAAGTAGAAACTATCTCTGCATGGAGTCCTGTTACTAATGGAATTATTTTAATCATACTGTGTGTGTGTGTGTCTGTGTGTGTGTGTGTATGTATATATATATGTATATATATATATATATATATATATATATATATATATATATATATATATATATATACACATATATACACACACACACACACAGTACTGTGGAAAAGTTTTAGGCAGGTGTGAAAAAATGCTGTAACGTAAGAATGCTTTCAAAAATAAACATGTTAATAGTTTATATTTATCAATTAACAAAATGCAAAGCAAGTGAACAGAAGGAAAATCTACATCAAATCAATATTTGGTATGACCACCCTTTGCCTTCAAAACAGCATCAATTCTCAGCAGGTAGGTTAGCCCAAACATCTTGGAGAACTAACCACAGTTCTTCTGTGGATTTAGGCAGCCTCGGTTGCTTCTCTCTCTTCATGTAATCCCAGACAGACTCGATGATGTTGAGATCAGGGCTCTGTGGGGGCTATACCATCACTTCCAGGACTCTTGTTCTTCTTTACGCTGAAAATAGTTAATGACTTTTGCTGTATGTTTGGGGTCGTTGTCATGCTGCAGAATAAATTTGGGGCCAATCAGATGCCTCCCTGATGGTACTGCATGATGGATAAGTACCTGCCTGTACTTCTCAGCATTGAGGAGACCATTAATTCTGACCAAATCCCCAACTCCATTTTCAGAAATGCAGCCCCAACCGTACAAGGAACCTCCACCATGCTTTACTGTTGCCTGCAGACACTCATTCGTGTACTGCTCTCCAGCCCTTCGACTAACAAACACCTGCTGCCATTTTTCTGCACCCCAGTTCCTGTGTTTTCGTGCATTGTTTCGATTGGCATTGTTTCCATGTCGGAGGTATGGCTTTTAGGCCACAAGTCTTCCATGAAGGCCACTTCTGACCAGACTTCTCCGGACAGTAGATGGGTGTACCAGGGTCCCACTGTTTTCTGCCAATTCTGAGCTAACGGCATTGCTGGACATCTTACAATTGCAAAGGGAAGTAAGCATGATGTGTCTCATCTGCTGCAGTAAGTTTCCTTGGCCGACCACTGCGTCTACATTCCTCAACATTGCCCGTTTCTTTGTGCTTCTTCAAAAGAGCTTGGACAGCACATCTGGAAACCCCTGTCTGCCTTAATTTCTGCCTGGGAGAGACCTTGCTGATGTAGAATAACTACCTTGTGTCTTGTTGCTGTGCTCAGTCTTGCCATGGTGTATGACTTTTGACAGTAAACTGTCTTCAGCAACCTCACCTTGTTAGCTGAGTTTGGCTGTTCCTCACCCAGTTTTATTCCTCCTACACAGCTGTTTCTGTTTCAGTTAATGATTGTGTTTCAACCTACATACTGAATTGATGATCATTAGCACCTGTTTGGTATAATTGTTTAATCATACACCTGACTGCCTACAAAATCCCTGACTTTGTGCAAGTGTACCTAGAAGAATTGATGCTGTTTTGAAGGCAAAGGGTCAAACAATCAGGCAGTAGTCCTGACTAGTTGTTTGATTGTAAATGTTGTATTTAAAATCATGCTTACCAAAACTGTGGTCTGTGATTGACTTTCTGGCTGTTGTTGTAATAACAAAGTTTTCTTCTGGAGCTATACCAAATACCTACAGTGGGGTGAAAAAAAAAAAAAAAAAAAGCATTGGACGTATGTATATTAGTATCCTCTGCTGGTGGCACATTACATATCCTAGGTGACAGAGAAATTGTGGAAGCGATCATCCTTATGTCACACTTAATTACACATATCTAGATAACTGCTAATCTAACTGAAAACATAATCTGGGAATTGTACTACAGCAGTGGTCCTCATAGCCAAGCCATCATGCCCGCGGTAGCTGTTCTTAAATTATGGGTCGTGAACAAATTTCTGGCAGGTCATAGCAAGGGAAAATAAATAAAGATTTAAATACGTTTTCCAACAAAGGTGCCACAGCAGTCTGTTGACAGTGCTGCTCTCTTATGCTGTGCTTGTACGTACTCGACATTTATTTATTTTTTTTCTCTGAATGGCTTTTGCGATACGATCAACCAAATGAAGATCTGCATTGAATTTGTGGTAGCCCAATCATAAGTTAGCTGGGTGGGACATAAACCTTGTCCGATTCAGGTGCAGGTACCGACTGCAAGTTTAACCAATAGGAGGGTCAAATATCTGCCAAGTTTGTAGCAGCTGTCCAATCATAAGCAAGCAGAGACCGATCATAGTATTCTGCATGAAAATTGAAGGTGAGCGAGTACCCAATGGGAAAGTAAAAGATCTGACAGCTGTCCAATCATTCGTGAGCAGAGGCGGGTGTTAATATTCCGGGTAAGTACTGAATTTCGACGACTGTTATTGAGAAAAATAATACATTTCAGTATTCAGAATTTAATTTCCGATCTCTATTTTTTTTTTATTAAACCAGACAAGGGGAACACCATAGTAGATTTAGTTACGAATCCACTTTGTCTGAATAATTGTACTGCAGATGAGCGATCTTTAAAACAAAGTAGTGTTGACATTTGTCAAATTGAAACAAAACGAGACCCTATCTGCACCTTTATTCACAGTTATCTGTGTAAACATGCTATTTACAAATATTTGCATTGCGTATTTTACATAAATTTAAAGAATAAGCGCAGCACACACAATTACTGCCTGATGCATGGCTTTATCAGAGTGAGCCAAGAATAACCCAAAAAAACTCTTAAAGGAAATTATAATATATTTATATATATATATATATATATATATATATATATATATATATATATATATATATATATATATATATATATATATGTTATATGTCGCGAGAAGGCAGTGTTTAATATAAGAACCTATGCAATAGTCAGCGTGCCCGCAAACAGCCAAGTATGCTCAATTTATGCCCGAGCCCAAATTATTTTGAGGACCACTGTACTACAGGTTGGTCCAACCGCAATTAGGGTTGCAACCAGGCCCCATAATTCAATACAGACAGGATTTTGAAGTTGCCTTTAAACTGAAGGAAATCAACATGTGAATTGAGAGTTAAACCTTTGCTAAATTGATGTTGATTAATTGATTAATTAACTCGAGGCAGCATGACAATACAATAGCTTTTAACTAAAAATTAATAAATAAGTACCATCATCAATATTTATTTATTTTATTAACAGTTCTAAAAATAGATATTTAAGTTTCTTTATAGTTTCTAATGGTATATCGCCTTCTCCAGCTCCAATCATTAATACTGACCAGATGTTCAATATTCTTGACACCAGTGTGAACACCTGATCAGTGTTATTCCCCTCTCACATTTGTGTATATATATATATATATATATATATATATATATATATATATATATATATATATACATACACACACACACACACACACACACACACACATAACAAGATATAAATATCAACCTTTAAATATTAAAAACAGAAACACTAAATTTACTAAGTAAAAAAGCATCTGAATAAACCTACATACACATTTATTCAAGATTTTTTTTTTTATTATTATTATTTTGTAAGATTTGTATTATCACGATGATGTGGATAATTAACAAGCAGTATAAATTAAGCAAGTTCACATGTTTATTTCTTTCAGTTTAAGAGCAATTGAAAATCCCTTTCCCCGAATTATGGCGGTAGGTGCAACACTAGCTAGCAATGACATTTGTAGGCATGTATAGTTGTATTGAGGACCGCTGATAATCCAGTTGTGAAGAACATTTCTATAACACTCGTTTTTACAACATTCTACCGATGGCATCAGTCCATCGCAAGGTTGCCACATGGCCCTATAATTACGGGACACGGACAGTTTTTTTTTTTTTTTTTTTGTAAATGTATTATGGCATTTAAGAAATAAATGCGAAACAATTATTTTTTTTTTTTTTTTTTTTTTTTTTATTGGTTTATTTCTAGAGACTATTTGAACTTTCATCTATTTTGTGTTTGTCAGTAAAAGCAAATTTCACCTGGATTTCTGCTGTTATAAGGAAGTCATATTAAAAGCACCAGTATGTTGACATAAACCTAAGAAGCTGTAACTACTGTTGCAAATGGGGGATTTTTGAGATTAGTATCTGGCAACCCCGGCAGGGACCGTAAAACTACTAACGTGGTTACGACAGTGATGTAGCACTGCAATGTTCTAACTTAAAACTGTTTGTTGTCATGAAAAGCAAAGCCGAACATGACCATGCATAATATTAATTTAAAAAAAAAATTAAAAACGAGATAATATTCCTTCACACAAAATTATACTGTTTGAGATGATACAAAAAATATAACTGAAAACAGTTTCCGGTTTACCTGGCATACTATTTTCCTGAACTCCAGGAAGGAGATACCTCCACTCTCCACTTTCTTCTCGTTACTATCAGCATTATTGCGTTCCAGGCGGCAGTCAAACACAAAAACTGTTCGCCTGAGAAGCGAAGGGCCGGCCCCGTCTGTGGATACCACAGGGATGGGAGAAGGCTTATTCATGCTGTTTTTGCTGCTATGCTTCCCGCTGCCCGCCTCCATGTTTGTACCGAGTACGGGGCAGAAGCAAATATCTGTGCTCAATTTGCTGTTATCGACCGCAGCAAATAATAAGGTTAATCAAGAGCACCGCTGTTGAATGTTTCAGTTAAAAAAACACACTTGAACTCAGCGCCGCGAAATTCCAAAACAAAGCGATTCTCGTGTAGCCCCGGAACTGATTCGTATAGTTCAAGTTGCGTCACATTTCAGCATCATTACAATTGAAACACGTGTTTATCGAAAATATGCAAATCTTAAGACGAGTCTCTGGTTGTGTTCTTCACCGTAGACTTTGACCAGCCTTCGCAGATTCCGCGCAAAAAGCGTCGCTGCGTAACCTCATGCGGAAAAGACGTCACGTCACGCAGCCTTAGACATCAGCGGCTGCACAGATCGCGCAGATTCTAAGAGGTGCTGCGTTGGAGCAGCAGCGGCTGCAAAACAAGAGAAGTGCTGACAGACAGAGAGGGCTATAGGCAAGGATATGCCATCACACAACCACCATTACAAACGACTGAGGCCTTTTCTTTAAGCCAAAGGTTCCAGTAGCACTAGTAATACAGACGTAGATATGTTCATGTAATTAAGTCATATTTAACGGGGCTGTTGTGCCTAGCTTATATTGAATAAAATACATTTCTATTTCATTTGAAATATTTTATATATATATATATATATATATATATATATATATATATATATATATATATATATATATATATATATATATGTAATAACACCTGGTCCTATAATTACAGGACACAAATCAACTGATTTTAAAATCAACATGTAAAGTGAGTGTGACTACAGAATGTTTTACATTTACATCAATTACATATGCATTAGATCTATAAATGTATTATGGCTTTTTAAGAAATAAAGGCAAAACAAACAAGACAAATCAATTTTTTATTGGCTTGTTTCTTGTTTAACTTTGAACTATTTTTGTGTTTCTGTCAGTAAAAGCAAATTTCACCTGAATTTCTGCTTTTGTTATAAGAAAATCATATTAAAAGCACCAGTATGTTGACATAGAATCTAAGCACCCGCAGATCATCACCAATCCTCCACCACATTTCACAGTGGATGCGAGACACTGTGGCTTGTAGGCCTCTCCAGGTCTCCGTCTAACCATTAGACGACCAGGTGTTGGGCAAAGCTGAAAATTGGACTCATCTGGGGGTGCTTCAGCAAGGCTGGAATCAGGCAGATTTGTCTTTGTGAAGGATGCATGAATCAAGCCAAGTACAAGGTTGTCCTGGAAGAAAACTTGCTTCCTTCTGCTCTGACAATGTTCCCCAACTCTGAGGATGGGTTTTTCCAGCAGACAATGCTCCATGCCACACAGCCAGGTCAATCAAGGTGTGGATGGAGGACCACCAGATCAAGACCCTGTCATGGCCAGCCCAATCTCCAGACCTGAACCCCATTGAAAACCTCTGGAATGTGATCAAGAGGAAGACGGATGGTCACAAGCCATCAAACAAAGCCGAGCTGCTTGAATTTTTGCGCCAGGAGTGGCATAAAGTCACCCAACATCAATGTGAAAGACTGGTGGAGAGCATGCCAAGACACATGAAAGCTGTGCTTGAAAATCAGGGTTATTCCACCAAATATAGATTTCTGAACTCTTCCTAAGTTAAAACATTAGTATTGTGTTGTTTAAAAATGAATATGAACTTATTTTATTTGCATTATTTGAGGTCTGACAGCACTGCATCTTTTTTGTTATTTTGATCAGTTGTCATTTTCTGCAAATAAATGACAATATTTTTATTTGGAATTTGGGAGAAATGTTGTCAGTAGTTTATAGAATAAAACAAAAATGTTCATTTTACCCAAACACATACCTATAAATAGTAAAACCAGAGAAACTGATAATTTTGCAGTGGTCTCTTAATTTTTTCCAAAGCTATATATATATATATATATATATATATATATATATATATATATATATATATATATATATATATAACATTCTCAGTTCCTGCAGACAGGCGTGTCACACTGGGCAAGGCAATGCACACACAGGCGGAGGCGAAACTGGGACCTCTTGCACTCCCACATAGCATCGATACCGCTGTACAAAAGAGCCGGCTCCTTTGCAAGTAGCGTGTATCAGGCTTATATCTTTGTATGTGATTACGCCACCTACCAGCCCTGCTGCTTCCTTCCCCTGTGGATGCTACACTCTCCCCTGTCAGCCTCAAGTCCGCCCCGGAATTGCTCACCAGGCTACAGTCCGACTAGTGCGTTCCGGGGTACCTGCATAACACCAATGTAATGATGTCAAGGAGACAAAACAGAGCTTCTCGAAGTACAACACTTGGCTTTATTTCGCACACAAAACACTGACCAAAATAACAAGTTTAAACAACTTCCAGATTCTTGTAACAGTTCCTTCTTCTCCAGGCTAACCCCAAGGTCCTGCTTACAGCCCCTTTTATAGGGGAACTAGAGGGAGGAAGTGCCAACCTCAGCCAATCCGCACATGGCTGGAAATGACAGTTGGTGAGGAAAAGTAGAGGCAGATGGTGATGGGAAATTCCCCAGCCCAGAGATTCTGGAAAGTCAATGCCTGGCAGCTGTGGGGAAACTCTCCAGCTCAGGGATCCTGGAAAGTCCCTGCTAGGAGAAATGGGCAGCACCAGCTGTCACACAGCCCCCGTTCTAGTACTTGCTGTAGCGAGAGACTTCTCAATCTAGAAAACTGCGGGTTCTGGTTCTCACTCTCTGTGGCCTTGGTGCAACAGCTCCTTGCAGGGTAGCCTTTGGACTGGGAAAGTCCGCAGGTGGGGTGGCTCCAGGAGGCAGGCCACAGGGTTGACCATCAGGTGCGTCCAGGGTTCCCTGCACATCGCTGGCCGGTCCATGGTAGGGACCAAGCTGGTCGCGATGGAGCACCACCCTCTCCTCTCCCAGAGGCTCCAACTACCGAAGGAGCCCATTCCAGATGCTGTCCAGTTTTGGGCAACGGCCCCAGCTACGTTGGGGCTGGAATACCAAAACCAGGTCCCCTGCCCGAAATGGCCTCCCTTTCACCCGAGTGTCATAGTTCCGTTTCTGGCGGCAGCCTGCTGCCTTGAGTTGCACTTGGGCAAAGTTGTGGGTAGTGTCCAGCTGGTCCTGGAGCCTCTGGGCATACTCAGTCCAGGGGATAGTAACTCTCTGTCAGGTAGCCAGCCGAACTCCAACGTGGCTGGGGTCCTGAGCTCCCTACCCATCATCAGCAGGGCCAGGGTGCAGTTGGTGGATTCCTGCACTGCGGACCGGCATACCAGGATGACCAGGTGCAGCTGCGAGTCCCAATCCAGCTGGTGCATGGTGGTGGTACTGGCTAACTAGGATGCCAACGTCCGGTTAAACTGCTCCACCAATCCATTGCTTTGAGGTTGTAGTGGAGTGGTCCGAGTTTTGTGGATCCCCAGCCGAAGGCACATCTCTGCCATGACCTGGGGCTCGAAGTTCCGCCCCTGGTCCGAGTGGATCTCCAGGACTCCGAACCAACATACAAACCCCTCCAGCAGTGCATCTGCTACTGTCACTGCCTCATGGTTTGGCAGGGCGTACAACTCGGGCCGCGAAGTAGTCCATGGTGACCAATACGAAGAGACTTCCTCTCTCGGAACTGGGAAAGGGGCCCAGGATGTCGACCCCAACCCGCTCTATAGGGCTGCCAGTGAGAAACTGCTGGAAGGGAGCATGGGACTGATCCACTTATCCCTTCTTAGCAGTGCAGCTGTCACAACGGCGGCAGTAGTCCTCCACATCGCGGCAGCATCGCCCCCAGTAAAAGCCCTGTTGGAGTCGCTGCAATGTTTTGTTGACTAGAAAGTGTCCTGTACCAGGGGTGCCATGGTGCGCCTGCAGCATGGTGATCTGAAGGCCCCGGGTCACGATCACCTGCCAGTGAGACCACTGTCCCGTCGGAGCCTTCCATAGGCGCTGCAGCACTCCGTCTCGGACCGTGATGCGGGGCCACTGCGACCAGAGCCCCTTGGTGGCCATGGAATGCAAGGCAATGGCTTCCCAAGGAGGGTGCCGCCGTTGTTCGACCCACTGCAACACAGGGATGTTGTCGGGATCCTGTTCCTGGAGCTGCTGCCATTATGTTGCCTCGGTGATGGTTAACTGCCTGCAGGTAGGTCCCAAGCCACCGCCAGATGAGCCAGGAAACAACAGGACAGCAGCTCCTGTTCCGGTCCTCCTTCCTATGGCAGTGCTGGCAGCCTTCCTCCGCACAGGGTGGTCGCGACAGGGAATCCGCATTTGTTTGGTGGATCCCAGCACTGTGCTGCACCGTGAAGTCAAAGGGCTGCAGATTTTCAATCCACCGAGCAACCTTGCCCTCCGGCTCCTAGAATGTTAGTAACAATTGCAGTGCAGCATGGTCTGTGCAGATGGTGAATGGAAGGACACAGAGGTAATGGCAGAACTTGTGTCCCCCCGCCACCATAGCTAGCAACTCCTGCTGGGTGACACAGTATCGCCTCATGGCTTTGGACAAGCCCCGACTATAGTAGGCTAAGACCTGCTCTCCATCTGGCCCCTGCTGGCACAGGACCGCCCCAATCGTCAAGTTGCTGGTGTCCGTATCCACCAGATCATGCGGGGAGAGCATGGGAGTACTGGTCAGGGTGTCCTGCAGCCGCCTGAATGCATCCTGAAAGTCAGGGCTCCAGCAGAAGGCCAATTCAGGGGAGCTGCAATGTCCGTGAAATGTGCCATGAATCGCTGGTAGTAGGACGCCAGTCCCAGGAACACCTGCAGCTGCTGCTGGTTAGTGGGAGTGGGCCAATTCTGGACCGCGCTGACCTTGTCTGCCTCGGTGCTGAAGCGTTGCCCCCTACCTGGTGTCACAAGAAGGTAACTTCCTGCCTGAGGAAGCTACACTTGTCCAGGTTCAGCTTTAGCCCCGCTATCTCAAGCACTGCAGCACCAGATGCAGAGAGGCGATGGCTTCTTCGAAGCTGGGGCTGTGCACAAGCAGTCGTCCAGGCAGCGCTGCCGGCCAATGCCATTCAGGGCTGTTTCCATCAGCCATTCAAAAGTAGCAGGGGCATTGCAAGGCCCGTACGGCATCATGTGGAACTGCCACAGGCAATGCCCAGTGGAAAAGGCAGTCTTTGGCCAGGCTTCAGGGGTAAGGACGTCCTGCCAGTAGCCACTTCGCAGGTCTAGGGACGTAAACCAGGACGATCCAGCCACCAGGTCCAGGGACTCGTCAATGCGGGAAAGGGAGTAAGGGTCCTTCCTAGTCACCCCGTTCAACCGCTGGTACTCAACACAAAACCTCTACTCACCATTTTTTTTACGCACCATGACTATTGGGGCCGTCCAAGGGTTTTCAAAAGGCTCCACCAAGCCAACGTCCACCATTCCCTGCAGAATTTTTTACGCCTCCGGTTGCTGAGCCAACGGTGTCTCCCGTGTTGATATTGTGCAGGACCAGGTGTGTCCGCCTCGCTTGCTTGGCTTTGGTGGTGAAGTTGTGGCAGAAGCGCATCAACAGCTCCCGCAGCCGGCTTCGTTGCTCCGGGCAATGCCCCTCACAGTTGTGTTGCCACACTGTAGTTGTTGTCTCACATGCCACTTCCTCCCCTCTTCGTAGCCTAGGAACTGGTGGCGGTGACTGGTGACAGGAATTCGGCAGGAGGCTGCTCCTGTTGAGGGGGAGAAGTCGGGGTACCCTTTTTCTGGAGCGATCATCGGGGAAGCCGCTTCCTCTTGCTGCACACTGCTGGAGCCAGAACAGGGATTAGCCACAGTTGACGAGTCGGGGGGGGGGGGGGGGGGGGGGGGGGGGAATAGGCGTTTCGGCTGTGGATGCGCTCCTTGGGCTGACTGACCCAATGTTCTAGGTCCAGCCAGGATAAGGGCTGGACCTGCAGAAAGACGCAACACTCCCGCCCATAAGTTCACCTGGGCCCCGATGTGACGGAGAAAATCCAGTCCAAGAATGCAAGAGTCTTAGACTGGAGCAATCTACACGGGGTGCTTTAGCAACTGCCCCCCAATGCGGATTACACTATGTAACACAATTTTTGTTCCTGGGTAGTAAGTGTTATTTCCTAATTGCTTACACCTCAAAAGTATAGAACATGGCTATTATTCCCTAAAAATTTTGTTTTTGTGACCAGGACAGGTAAATTTCAAAATATCACTATTTCCAATGAGAAAACGGGAGCTTTTGTGTCTTTTTGTTCACATAAAGTCAGAAAAAAAAACAACATATGAATCCAAATTAACATGTATTTACACAAAAGTAATACCAAAATGATTACAAAAGATTCAGAAGTGAGTAGTTTTTCGAGATTTATGATTATACTGTAAATTTACAGAGGGAAAAAGAAAACACACACTACATCCAACGACCCCAAGGACACCGACCCTGAAGATTGAGCTCCAACATCAGACAGCACAACACCTGACACCAACCAGCTCACCCCCATGACCCCCAGCGACGAGCAAGATGAAGGACCTACAACAGGGAAACGAGAGTCTAAGGACCCAGCTGACCAGCGCCAAGAAGAGAAGACAATCATCAAGGAGCTGCAGGGACTGAGGGAGCAGCTCCACAGATACACAACACCGCCCACCCACTGAGACGGGTGGTGCGATGGGGGTTGGTGAGGGTGTGGGTAGGGGTGGGGGCCTATGGGAGTGAGGGTGACGGTGGGGGGCGAGGGTGAGGGTGGATGTGGGTGTGACGGGGGGGGTTTGTGCCCACTAACCCCCCCCCCCCACACACACACACACCCACTCCCACCCCCGCTACCCGAACCGAATATGAATATAATATTTGTGGGTATACATTGTATAGGAAAGACAGGCAGGACAGAAGAGCCGTACATAAGAAACAGTCTTGAAGCCCAGGTGTTAAATCTGGACGAAGAAAACAATGCCGAATCAATATGGGTCCGAATAATGGTAAAAAATTCAAAGGGCATAATAATAGGAGCATACTATAGACCACCAGATTCAGACGGCAAGCAAAATACTCTGTTATATAATGACAATAGAAATGAGTGTAGCAAAGGAGAAGCCATACTAATGGGGGATTTCAACTTCCCCCATATAAAATGGGAAAACCCGGTGTGGAGCACGACGGACAAAATTGAAATGGTGGAAATGACAAATGACTGCTTCCTATCGTACTTTGTCAAGGAACTGACTAGAGGGGAGGCATGCCTTGATTTAGTCTTTTCAAATAAGGAAGACTAAATCAAGTTAACAGAGGTCAGAGAACCACTGGCAAACTCAGACCACAACATGGTCTCATTTGAAGTGATTTAATCAAAAAATAATGACTAAAGCTAAGGTTTACAATTTGATAAAGGCAAACTATGAAGGTATGAAACATAGACTAACAGAGGTAGTATCTGTAAATCATTTGGTGCTGTTTCCACATCAACTAAAAATGGATCAGCAAACTGGAAGCTTACTCTTTGCTTTCTGAAATCTGCAAACTGCTGATCAAATTTGTCTAAAAACATGTCAGGTTTAAAAGTGTATTCAGCACCACTGAACTACATTTCAATGTCCAGCTCTTCCAGAAGTGACTTGCAAGATGGGAAATGAGTGTGATTACTCTGAGAAATCAGATTTTTCCACAGTTTCAGTTTAGTTATGAATTCTTTCACATCATCAAACACTGCTGTTATAAGCTGACCAGGACCTTGTAGCTTCAGGTTTAGGTTATTCAACTCGTGGGTGATATCAACAAGGAAAGCAAGATCCATCATCCATTTTGTGTCTTCAAACTCTGACAGAGACATATTAATTTCCTCCATTAACCTTTTCACCTCTGTTTTTAACTCAAAGAATCTCTATAAAACAGTACCCCTGTTTAGCCAACGCATCTCTGTGAAGTACAGCAAGTCACCATATTTGGATTCAATTTCCTCCAAGAACGCTTGAAACTGTATGTGCTGCAAGCCCCTGGAGCGAATGTAGTTCACAAATTTCACAACAACGGGCATAACGTTGTCGAGCTTCAGAGATTTACTGCGCAGTGCCTGCTGGTGAATGATGCAGTGTAATGCTACTGGTTACTCTGAGTTTTGTTCTTCCATCTTTTTTTTGCACAAGCGCTACCAACCCGTTCTTTTTCCCAATCATTGCTGGGGCTCCATCTGTTGTTAAGCCTGCTAGACCAACGTGTTCTAGTGCGTCTTTAAGGTTTTGAAATATCTCACTTGCTGTTGTTCTACCACGCATTGTAGACAAGCTTAGCAGTTCTTCTGTAACTTGAAAGTTATCATCAACACCTCCCACAAATATCGCCAGTTGCGCACTATCAACCAAATCGGTGCTCTCATCAAGCGCGATAGAGTATGCACTGAATGCTTTGCCTTTCTCGCAGAGCTGCTCCTCAAGATCTTTAGAAAGCTCAACAACACTCTGGTTCTGTATTTGCAGACAGGCTAATATTGCTAAAAACATTTCTCCTGTCAGGACACACGACCTCAGACACTTTGATTATACAGTCTTTAATAAATTCACCACCAGTGAACGGCTTCCCAGACTTAGCAATCATTTCACTCACCACATAACTCGCCAAAGCTGCTGCCTCTGACTCTTTTTTCACTTTCTGAAAAAGCTGTTGCTGCAACACTAATCCTTTCTTTAACTGCAAAGCTGTCTTCTCTCTCTCCTCCCCGATATTTATCATACTGCTCTGCATGCTGTGTTGTTTCGTGCCGTTTAATATTGTACTCTTTTAAAACTGCAACTCTTTCCTTGCATTTTTCTTTTAAACTGAGACATTTCTTTGCTCATTTATGTTTGTTGGGGATCCCTGTACGATATATTTTCGAGTGACTACTACGATGAGTAGTTCATATAGTCTCAGTGCCATGCTTATTTTTTGTACTGATGCTGACTCAACCTAAAAAAAAAAAAAAAAAAAAAAAAAAGTTCTGATCAATTATCTTTAGTCAATTGTTATGGCACAAGATGTTGGACTTTTACTGTCACCAAGCTAACAGTTCAGTTGCTCCTCCCGAACACATCGGTCTTTATGTTTTCTTATCTCTGCTGTAAACCAGGACTGTGTCAATTTACAGTAGCTAATGCGACAGTTCTTAAAGTGGTAGCAACATATTACAACAGAACTAACCATAAGCAATGCACAACACCGCCTACACACGTTTTACAAATGTTTACGCGAGTTTTACGCATGCAGCTCCGTGCGGGCCAGATTAAATTATTTTTGTGTTTGAGGCCCCTGGTTTAATAGATCAATTAAAAAAAAAAATATTCACCAAAAAAAGTCACTTTACAGAGTGTTTAAAAGGGACCAAAAACAAAGAGTAAATGGAACTGCAAACACAAGTCAAAAAGGAAATTAGAAAGGCAAAGAGAGAGGTAGAAATGAACATTGCTAAGGGGGCTAAAACCAATTCCAAAATTGTTTTCCAATATTACAACAGCAAGAGAACATCCAAAGAGGAGATTAAATGTCTAAGAAATACAAATGGCAAAATCATAGATGAAAAAATAAAAATAGCAAATATAATAAATGATTACTTTTCACAAGTTTTTACAAAGGAGGATACGGACAACACGCCCCACATGTCAAACCTGTTCCTATGCAGTTGTAAATAACTTTAGCATAACCGAGGCAGAAGTGTTAAAGGGACTAGGAGCTATTAAAATAAACAAATCCCCATAGTACTCAAAGAAATGAAAGACGTTATTTACAAACCGCTAACCAAGATCATGCAACAGTCTCTTGACTCAGGGGTTGTACCGACAGACTGGAAAATTGCAAACCTAATACCGATCCACAAAAAGGGAAACAAAACCAAACCAGGTAACTACAGACCAATAAGCCTGACTTCTATTATATGGAAACTTATGGAAACTATAATAAGATCCAAGACGGAAAATTACCTATATGGTAACAGGGTCCTGGGAGACAGTCAACATGGTTTTAGGAAAGGGAGATCGTGTCTAACTAACCTGCTTGATTTTTTTGAGGATGCAACATCGATAATGGATAATTGCAAAGCATATGACATGGTTTATTTAAATTTCCAGAAAGCTTTTGACAAAGTCCTGCATGAAAGATTAATTCTCAAACTGAACACAGTAGGGATTCAAGGAAATGCATGTACATGGATTAGGGAGTGGTTAACAGAAAGAAAACAGAAAGTACCGATTAGAGGAGGAGGAGTATTTTAACAACCTCCATACAGAGATCAGCCATTTTCAGGCACAGGGAAATGTGCTGCTCTGTGGGGATTTCAATGCTAGGACATGCTCAGAGCCTAACTGTAGAAACACTCAGGGAAACAGCCATATGTTTGGACAGACCCCTTTGTACCTCACACCTACTACAACACAGAGAAACTGTCAGGCAACAAACCCCTGTCAGATCCAGTCAATCAAATCACTGTGTTCCTGAAAAGAAGAGGTCAGCCTAACAACACACAAACACAGCCCAGTAAGCTGTAAATCTGAATCAAACATACAGATGGGCTCCAAACAGTACAGAGGAATTTAACAAAGCAATCAGTTCTATGGAAATGACTAACCTCATTAACAATTTCCTAAACACACAGTACCAACCAAATGTGACAGAACTAAATCTGGCAGTTAAACACATGAATAACATATTTGAAAATGCAGCCATAATGGAAAATCTCAAAAAAACAAAAACAAAAAGAAAATAAACCAGAAACAAAAACTCACACAAAAATGGTTTGATGATGAATGTAAATCCATCCAAACAAATCTAAGACATTTATCTAATCAAAAACACCATCAACCACAAAACCCAGATTTACGACTGAGATACTGTGAAACCCTAAAACACTACAAATACATCCTCAAACAGAAAAAACAAAAATACATAAACAAAACCCTCACAGATATAGAAAAATCTATCGACCAAAACCAGTTCTGGGAAATGTGGAAAAATTTAAACTCAACAAAACAACAAGAATTAACAATACAATTTGGAAAAATTATTTTGAAACCCTTTATAAAGATATACAACAAAAATATCTAACAAATAAACAAAATTTAACTAGAGAAAAACTGAAATTACTAGAACAAACAATTAAAGATAACCAAAATACAAGTGATGATCCAATCATCCTACAAGAGTTAACTGAGAAGCTCCAGGCACTTAAACCTAGAAAAGCCTGCGGCCCTGACAGAATCAGTACTGAGATACTCAAACACAGCAGCCCTAGGTTACAAGAGGTAATGTTTAAATTATTCAACATGGTACTAAGTACTGGTTACTTCCCTGACATCTGGAACCAAGGGCTTATATACCTAATTCACAAGACTGGAGACAAATTCAACACCAATAACTACCGAGGCATCTGTGTGAGCAGTAATCTGGGGAAGGTATTCTGTAGTATAATCAATGCCCGCATAATAGCCTACCTTATCGAACACAGTGTCTTGAGTAAGAGTCAGACTGGCTTCCTACCAAATCACCGCACCTCTGACCATATGTACACCCTACACACCCTATCAGACAAACATGTACACCAAAAAAGTAAAGGCAAAATCCTTGCCTGTTTCACTGACTTTAAAAAAGCATTTGATTCCATTTGGCATGAGGGTTTATATTATAGAATTCTTCAAAGTGGTGTAGGGGGTAATGTCTATGATATAATAAAATCCATGTACACAGAAAAGTGCGCAGTAACAATTGGCAATAAAAGAACAGAATTCTTCACTCAGGGGCGTGGTGTGAGACAGGGCTGCAGTTGGAGTCCAACACTGTTCAATATTTACATCAATGAGTTAGCAATGATGCTGGAACAGTCTGCAGCCCCTGGCCTCACTCTACGTGACACAGAAGTCAAGTTCCTGCTCTACACAGATGACCTGGTCCTGCTGTCGCCCACAGAGCAGGGGCTGCAGCTGAACCTGGCTCTGCTGCAGCAGTACTGGCAGTTCTGGGCCTTGGCAGTAAACATTAAAAAGACCAATATAATGATTTCTCAAAAAAAGGCCAGATCTCAGGGAAACACATACCACTTCACCCTAGGCCAAACCACCCTAGAATACACCACAAACTACACTTACCTGGGCCTGACTATCAGTGCGTCAGGGAGCTTTAACCTGGCAGTAAATGCACTAAAGGAAAAAGCCAGAAGAGCTTTTTATGTTATCACAAGAAGAGTCTATAAAATTAATATACCTGTCAAAATATGGCTAAAATTAATTGACAGTGTCATTCAGCCCATTGCGCTGTATGGTAGTGAGGTATGGAGTCCAGTCAGTCAACATGATTACACTAAATGGAACAAACACCCACTTGAAACCCTGCATGCTGAACTCTACAAAAACATACTACAGGTGCAAAGAAAAACACCAAATCACGCATGTAGGGCAAAATTAGGCCACTGCCCAACACTTATAAATATTAAGAAAAGAGCACTCAAATTTTGGATGCACCTAAAGAAAAGTGAATCAGACTCCAATATAAGGCCCTCCAAACCCAAGAGCTCAGCCCTGAAAAGAGTTCCCTAAGTCTGCTGGCCCTGAAGCTCACTGCACTGACCCCCGCTAACACTAACACAAACCAGCTTCAGGTCAACACTGCTTATCAGCCCCCAGTCAGAGTTTACCAAATTATAAAACAAACCAGAAACTCCTATCTGAAACACTGGGACATAGAAACAAAATCCCCAAATAAACTTGATTCTTATGGGGCCCTAAAAAGAAACTATACCCTGGCAGAGTATCTCTCACTCTCAGAGATACAAAGCAGAGACAGATCCTGACCAAGTACAGGCTCAGTGACCCCAACCTGGCCATAGAAAAAGGCTAACACAGGCAGACCTGGCTGGCCAGAGAGAACAGGCTCTGTGGTTACTGTGAGACAGGAGAGGTCGAGACAGAGATGCATTTTCTCCTACACTGCAAGAAATACAACCAAACAAGGGAAGTATTCTTTAATAAAATAGGAAATGCCCATCCATCCACTACCCAGAAAAGCTAGCTGTACTCTTAGGGGAGGGACATACAGCCCCACTGGTAGTCCAATACATAGCCACCTGCCACAACCAAAGAGGCACGCAATGACACTCTGCATAAAGAGCACAAATTGGGAGGAGAGGAAATTAATTACTTAGTAGCCACTGTATTATTTATTTTGTATTTATATTATATATACTGTATATCTATCATTATCCATTATCATCAACCGCTTAATCCTTTTACAGGGTCGTGGTGAGCCGGAGCCTAACCCGGCAGACACAGGGTGCAAGGCAGGACTACACCCTGGATGGGACGCCAGCCCATAGCAGGGCACCACACACACACAAACACTCACACAGAGGGCAATTTAAACTGACCAATCAACCTGAACAGCATGTCCTTGGACTGTGGGAGGAAACCGGAGTACCTGGAGAAAACCCACGCAGACATGGAGAGAACATGCAAACTCCACACAGACAGACCCCTAGGCTGGAATTGGACCCAGAACCCTGTGAGGCAGCAGCACTAACCAGAGACATGTGTTTACAAATGTGTTCTTAATTAAAACATTTTTTTAAATAGAAATAGACAACAGGAAACAATTTCATAATTTTTAATTATTATTACATATATTACAGTAGAGTGTAACAGCAAAAAATATACAGATTTTCTCTAGTCAAAAAGTCCTATTGGATTTTCTATTTTTTTTTCCCCCCAGTACAATCCTGCAAGATTTCTATTATTTCTATTCTGATATATTTGATATATATTGATATATCAATTGGCTCCTGGATTTTTATCTTTTTTCTTTTATATGATTCCGTTGTCCAAAGTTTCCGTTAACAATGTCCGATTAAATTACAGGGTTACCAAAGCGTTCTGTGTTTATTTTAAATAAATAAACATTATAAAATAATGCAGACATAGGCTGCCCTTATGGAAAACTCACATGGGAAATTTAAAAAAAAATCTCATGGGATTCCCATGGTGAATTCAGACCCATGAAAATCCCATGATTTTAAATTTCAATTACCCAGTGGGATTTTAATGGGGTTCTCATGGGATTTTAATTGGATTTCCATGAGATTTTAATGGGATTCTCATGGGATTTCATGGGGTTTCCATGAGATTTTAATAGGGTCCATGTGGGTTTTCAACAGGATTTTAATGGGGATTTCAATGGAGTTTCCAAGGGTTTCTCATGGGATTTTAATGGTGTTTCTGTGTGTCTTGAGACTAATGGGGTTCATGAGGGTTTATTACCTATACACTAAAAACAACTTTAAAACAGCTAATTATACAATAGAAAAATAAATACTCATTCAACATCTTTCAGTTTAATTATATTTAACTGTAAAATGAACATCTATTTAAATAATATTTTATTCTGACAAAAAAAAAAGTAAACAAGAAAAAAATGCATTTTGGATTATTATGAGTTAGTTTATATAGTTTTTCTTTTTATTTAACATTAAAAAAGATGATTCCATTTTTATTTACAAGATTAGTGGACTGTAGCGTTGCAATGAGTGGCCACGTCTTTTACTTTGTATGCCATTGTGGTCTTTATGGCAGTTTTCTCCACAGTCGGAAACTGTTGCTGCACTTTTACTGAAATAAAAAACAAAGAAATGGTAAGGTTGAATGGTCTATATATTTATTTATAAATGGCTACTTCATTTTATTTTAATGTTTTTGTTATTTGAATGCTCCATGTCAGTTTAATAACGTTCCTGAACTAAATGGCACTCTTAATAGATAATATGGCCACTGCCTTAACTTTACAGGTCTTTTGTTTCAGGTTTTGATTTGCATGAATAGCTATAGTGGGGCAGGTAGTGTTCTTTGTACAGCAGCACTGTGTCTTATTTTTTTTCAACAAAGTAAAAATACTTAGTAAGTGAAAAATAGAAAATAGTCATTTGAATTTTTTAAATGATTAACTCACCAACAATTGCAAAAACTATTTTTTTGCACAAAGGGGCATTTAGTACTTTAGTGTTTGACTTCTGCCCAGTCACTGAAGAAGTAGCCATTTCCTCTTTTGAAAAGATAACTTCCATCATCTCGTGTCAATTTACCATGATTAGAAAGGTTAACCATGGCAAACTTCTCTTTAGGAAGAGATCCGAAATCATAGATCAATCTGAAAAAAACACATTTGACTTAATTAAAAAAAATCTAGAAACAGTATCTTGAACCATTACAGAAGTATATTCTGACTGTCAACCTCTGATTGTGTTCAAAGTAATGGCAACTTTTAAGCTTAAGATTAAACTAATGACACCACATACAATATACTTTACAATGACTATGGCAGCACCTTATTTTTTTTATCTAGGCTGTAGATTCAATATAACATTTCAAATGAAACTTTGGCACAATTAAATAAAATTAATATTATTATTTTCCACCCTTAAAGAATGAAAGTGTATTCTAAAAATTGAACTATTAAAACAAAAACAAAGAAAAGCTAAATAATAGTTTAATGTAATCAGCTGTTTGTGTGTGTGTGTGTGTGTGTGTGTGTGTGTGTGTGTGTGTGTGTGTGTGTGTGTTTTGTGTGTGTTTTGCAGCGATGTCAAGAAGGACACAAAATAGTGTTGCTTAAGTAAACACTTGGTTTATTCTCACACAAATCAATCAAACAAAATTTCGTACACAAAACACTGACCAAAATAACAAGTTTAAACAACTTCCAGTAACAGTTCATTCTTCTCCGGGCTAACCCCGAGGTCCTGCTCACAGCCTCACTGGAGGGAGGCAGTGACCGACCCAGCCAATCCTCACATGGCTGGAAATACCTTGCCTGACAGTTGGTGAGGGAAAGTACAGGTAGACGGTGATGGGAAGATCCCCAGCCCAGAGATCCTGGAAAGTCCCTGCCTGGCAGTTGTGGGGAAACTCCCCAGCCCAGGGATCCTGGAAAGTCCCTGCTAGGAGAAGTGGGCGGCACCTGCTGTTACAATATATAATGATTTCCATTGCATGAGAGTAGATGTTGAACTTCATGCTGATTTGAACTCGGCTCTCGCCAAGATAAGCACCAACTAAGAGGTAGCTTTGCATTAAACTAATGTGATCCATCTGCATCTCCATCCATTTGCGTTGCTTTCCATCTTATGATGTAGATATCCTTCTGTCTGGTGTTGATTGCTGAAGTGTAATGCTGGCTCCAGGGATCAGCTCATTTTGCCTCCCCAGCTCATCAGCAAACACAATCGTTGCGATGCTGGCCCCGGGGATCAACCCAGTGCGGTCTCCCCAGCGCATCAGCATGACAACCGTCTGGATTGAGCTAAGTAGGGTACATCTCTGGGGTCTTCAAGTGGGCACCTTCCACCTTCTGTGTTTCGTTGACTAGCCCACGACACCTCAAGAGGGCTCAACAGTGATTCTGGCACCCCAGCATCACCCCACTCCATGTTAGTAGGTGTGAATGTTTACTCATGCAAACAAGATTGCTGTATCTGTCATGTACATAAAGGTAAAAAAAAAAAAGTTTAAAAATTATTCAAGTTAATTATTATTTAATATTAATGGTGAAACAGATTAAGTGAACTTGCTTCATTCCCCTTATTAGACCCAGCTTCAGAAATAGATTCAGAAGGAGATGGAAAGGGTTGTTTTTTCCTTGTGCTGGATGTGGCTGGTAGAAATCGTTGAGATTTAAAATAAACATTTCCACTTATTGTTGATATGGCCTTGTCAATTTTTTCTGCCACTGCTGAAAGACCTTAAAACAAAAAAAGAAAATGTTGGAAGATTAATTATTTTCAACATGTTATAGTTCAATATGCATACAGAATAGCAGTATCAAAATTATGAACATAGTTCTATTTGGCAATAATTTGGATGTATTTACATAGGACTAATTTAGGGATTCCTCATTTTAAATCTTACTGTAACCTCACACATGTTTGGTACACATTAAAGTCATTTAATATCTAGTAGTGGTTTGCCTGTTGCCACTTATCTACTTATAACATTCTACTAAATCTCTACAGACAAACCTTTCTGTAGCTCAATCACAATTGTTCTTTGACTTCTATTCTCATTTTGCAGACTTTCACTGCTTGCCTTTAGTTCCAAAATCTCCTTTTCCATAGTTTTATTTTGTTTGTTGATTTATGTTTTAGTGTTTCTTTTATCTGCAAAAAAGTAATACAGTATTTAACGTTGAGGTTTAATTTAGGCAAAACAAAGACTAGAAGAACTTTCTTTGATCCAATTGTGTGTTCTAAAACATAAGCATAACTGTATTGTTTTTAAAACATTATGATGCATGTTAAATTCTAATTTAAAATGACAAAAAGGCAATTATACACTGTTTTGCTGAAATGATAAACATTGTTTTACACTGTGTTTGAGATTTGAATTTGTAAATTGACTGGTTCGTTTAAACATACTGGGATGTTTGAGAAGCCTTTAGAACTGCTGAAAAACAAACTAGTATACAGCAGCTAACTAGTTGAGCCAATAAATAATCTTACTCTTTTATCCTCCATACTACTGAAAGAGCTGCCAGTCATCTTCATTGGACCGAAGGGACAACACTTCCCTATATTCCTGCACCCTGGCTATGCGTTCGAGCAGACGCAAAGGGAATCGTAATCATAATTTTCTGCAGCTGAAGACTGAGCTTAATGCTATGCAACTGCGTTTCTTGTTAAAAAAATTTATTTTATTATAGATATATAATAGATATATATATATATATATATATATATATATATATATATATATAAAAAAAAATTGAGTTAACTAGGGGGGGCAATAACTTTTTCACACCTGAAGATTGCATGTTTGATTACCTTGCACACCAAACAAATGAAAGAAGCACCAAACTTTGGTGTCATTTTTTCTCTCAGACTCCCTCTATATACTACTACAACCCACAAAAAGATCTGACCAAATTCAATGTGAAAAATGTGCAAAAATGCAGAAAATCAGACAGGGGGCTGCAAAAATATATATATATATATATATATATATATATATATATATATATATATATATATATATATAATATATTTAAAGTCAACACATTTTAACACAAACATAATTACTGCCATCACCCAGTTTTTAAATGCCGGTCAAGCTATCAGACACTTATCTCGCAATCAGACACTTAACTTGTATAGATAGTTTTCCTGTTTCAAGCAGTGCAATTCTTCACTCCAAGAGATTTAGAACTGCACTGGAATAAAACGAGCGATAAAATACACTTTCATACATTTTCCAAAAGAATGAAAAACTTAATATTTAATAAGTATAAAATAAATCTCACTAATAGCTTATTGCAACACAGTCCTTTTATTGGACCTCACTAATTTCACTGCAGATGTGTTGTACACATGCCCCTTTCTCATATGTCAAAGTATGATGTACTTTATTGTAGCTTTTTTATTTTCAGTAAGCCCAATATCAGCCCTATAGTCATTATATGCTATTTATGCAGATTGTCACCTATAGTAGTACAGAAACCTTCCACTGGGCCTCACTAATTTCACTAAAGATGGGTTGTACACATGTCCCTCTCCAATATATCACAGTATGAAGTTGTTTGCTATTGCTTCTTGAAAGTAAATAAAAACAAACACACAATAATAATTTGCTCAAAAGAGCCAACTTCCCTATATATATATATATATATATATATATATATATATATATATATATATATATATATATATACACACACTGCTGTGCAAAAGTCAATGTCAAAACACATTCAAGAGTTACAATATACAATGGTTTGCAGAAGTTTTCACCCCTTGCAAAGTTTTCACATTTTGTTGGCACCTGAGCGTATTCCACAACACTTTCAAATTAGACTTTACATGTAGAATCTACACAAACTACTCCACATTGATAAAGTAAAACAATGCATATAGAATATAAATAAGTAAGTGTAGCAGGGTGGTAGGAAAGCCCTGGTTAAATGTAATGTTTGTTTATTTTTAGAACAGGGTCCCCCCCTCTGCCCCTGTGTTATTTTGTATTTATGGATTAAGATTTATTTATTGTATTTAAATATGATGACGTAGCTGTGCGTTTTAGTTTTTGGTATTTTTATTTTGCAACGTGTTCTGGCAGAGGTGAGGTTAATAAACTCATCCTCTGCCAGGAATGATTAGAAACCTCGTGCAGAAGGTGGCCATCTCCCGAATTAATTAAGTGATTCATTTTTTGCTAAATCGGGAGATGGTCACCGGTATATAAACCTGCAGCGCTCTGCAGTCGTGGGGTGTTCGAGTGGCGGAACGAGAGCAATGAGCGAGAGAGAAATTAAATAAGATGTAAGAACAGTGAAGGCAATTGCACAGCCTGACCTATTATGTGTTTGAGACTTTATTTTTGTTTAACCTTTTATTAAGTCATCTCAGGTGCAAATTATTTGCTTGAAAGGTCACAAAATTAGTGAAATGGTTTCAGCCTGTGTGTACTCAAAGTGGTTTAACTTGTAGATTATTTCCCTCAGATATATAGAGACTTTCAAGCTGCAACTCACATAGTGATCCAGCAAAGCTACCATGAAGACCAAGGAGCTTTCGAAACAAGTCAGGGATAAAGTGATAGAGTGACACAGAGCAGGAGAAGGGTACAAGAAAATTTCAAAGGCACTGATTGTCCCTCTCAGCACAGTGAAGTCCATCATTAAGAAGTGGAAGATGCATCATACCACCCAGACACTACCCAGATCAGGTCAGCCTCCCAAACTGAGCAGCTGGGCAAGCAGGAAACTGGTTCGGGGTGTCCAACAATGACCTTGAGAGATCTGCAAAGTTCTGTTTCTGAGGTGGGAGTCAATGTTCACACATCAACAATAAGCCGGTCCCTACACAAAGCTGGCCTGTATGGACGGGTGGCAAGAAAGAAGCCATTACTCAAAAATCCTCATCTTAAAGCATTTACAGAGTTTGTGAAAAAGCATGCAGATGGTACTACAGACATGTGGAAAAAGGTTTTGTGGTGAAAAATTTAACTTTTCAGTCTAAATTTCAAGTGTTACGTCTGATGCAAGCCTAACACTGCCCATCACCCAGTCAACACTATGCCAACTGTCAAGCATGGTGGTTGCAGCATCATGTTATGGGGATGCTTCTCTTCAGCAGGGCTTGTCAGGATAGAAAGAAGAATGGATGGTGCAAAGTACAGGCAAATCCTTGAGGAAAACGTGTTTGAGTGAGCCAAGACTCTATAACTGTGGAGGAAATTCACATTTCAGCAGGACAATGAACCGAAGCACAAGCCAAAGCCACACTGGAGTGGTTGAACAAGAAGATAATTAATGTTCTTAAGTGGTCCAGTCAAAGTCCTGACTTTAATCCAATCGAAAATTTATGGTGAGACTTGAAGATTGCAGTTCATCGACGATCCCCAACAAACTTATCAGAACATGAGCAATTTTCCCATGAAGAATGGACAAAAATTTCACCATCGTACTGTGCAAAGCTAGTAGAGACCTATCCAAAAAGACTCATAGCAGTAATTGCTGCAAAAGGTGTTTCTACCAAGTACTGACTTAAGGGGCTGAATACTTATACAACCAGTAAATTTCATTCTGTACATTTTCTTTGCAGGTTTTGCTGACATTTAACCTGCTCCTCATATAACAGTGTTCAGTTTAACCACTACAGCTTTAAATAAAAAAAAGTTTGTTTGAAGAACTGTGCATACATTGTTCGTAATTCAGCAAAATGTGACATTATTGGTAGGGGGTGAATACTTCTGCAAACCACTGTATATCGATGTTAGAAACAATTTACTCAAAACCTCCACTAGTCTTTTCCACTATTATAACAACTTTGACTGTTATTAATTGGGTGAAAAGAAGCCAAGCTTGTCATTTAGCAACCTTTAACGCACATTGATCAGAATCTTCAAAATCTTGTGATCGCAACAACTCAAAGTAAACTATACATGAGCAGCTAATCTGAATTATGGTAGTAGCTAATCTATCACATTTACCCAGTTGTTCTCAACAGGGGGACAGGGGACGGGGGACCTGAAGCAATCCATGAATATGTGACATGAGGTTCTGTTGATGGTGTGGATTGATTCTATAATAGTATTAAAGCATGTTGATATTATGGTAGTATAATCCAATCCCTCCACCCCCACACCCTCTCCCCCCAATACTTTAGCAAACAATTAGGATATTTGTCAATCAGTTTTTAGCATAATTCTAAAGTGATTTTTGACCATTCAACGCAAAGTTGTTCCAATTCATTCAAATTCCGAGAACTTCTCTTGTTCACAGCCTTCTTCAACTCATACCAAAGATTTGGTCGGATTTAGATCAGGACTTTGACTAGGACATTGTAGAACCTTGACTGCATTCTTCTTTAACCATGCTGAAAGTAGATTTTGTGTTCTTTGGATCATTGACTTGTTGAAACATCCAGTGGTGCTTTAGATTTAGTTTTGTAGCGGAGGGTTTCAGATGATTGCCCAATATATTTTGGTATGCTATGAAATCCATTTTACCATGTGTTGGAATTGAATTTCCTATGACATTAAAGAAAAAACAACCCATAGAAGGATATCACCACCTCCATGCTTGGCAGTAGGTATGGTGTTCTTTTCTTTGTACACCTCACCAGACTCTCCAAATGTAACGGCTATTAGCATGACCAGATTAATTGATTTTTGTTTCAGCACTTGACAAAACCTTTGACCAGAACTCATATCCATCGTTCAAATACGGTTTTGCAAACTGTAAGTGATTGTCCTTGTGATGTTTTCCTAAGAGTGGCTTTTTCCTTGGCTTGTGACCATTGAGACCTTCCCCATGCAATACTCGACCTGTGGTTGAAATGCAAACCCCAGTCACACTTGCAACCAATTCTCTTTGAATATCTTTGGCAGTCAATCCCGGATTGTTCTTAACCTTCCTCACAATTCATTTACTTGTTTTTGGTGTGTAGTATTCAAGTATTCAAGTGTATGAATACTTTTAAATTAGCATTTTTGGAGTTTTGCAAAAATGTTGCTGAAATAATTGTAGACATCTATTTCTTGTAACTTTTTTTCCTCATCCACAAGCATAAAACATTTGCTGCAAAAGATTTTTCCTAGAGCCCACCCGTGTCCAATCACAGTAGTTCAACTGATTCAAATACTCCTGGATGAAAAATCAAGCTATTTCTGTTGTATGAAGTGAATATGAAGCAAATGGCAAAACATGCCAAACAAAGAGCTGCCAAAAGTTATTGAAAGGTACAGATTGGAGGAAGGCTGTAAAAAACTTTAAACTTTCAACTTTCTTTAAATATCCTTTGGGGCACTGTCATGTCTATCATTGTAAAATAGAAACAGTTTGGCACCACCAAGACACTGCCTCGATCAGGCCGTCCCTGCAAAGTCAGTAGCCGTGGCTTAAGGAAACTGCTGAGGGAGGTCACTGTGAGGCTTAAGATTACTTTAAAAGAACTACAGAGCTCACTGGCTGAGATTGGGGAAAATGTTGACTGTTCAACAATTTCAAGAGTATACCACAAACATGGTTTGTATGGCAGGGTGGCAAGAAGGAAGCCACTGCTGAATAAAAGCCATATGGTGTGCTGAATAGCTTTTGCAGAGAAACACTTAGGGGACGCTGCATGCATGTGGGAGAAGGTTTTGTGGCCTGATGAGACCAAGGTGGAACTTTTTGTCTCAATGCTAAGCAATGTGTGGCATAAACCAAACACAGCACATCACCCTGCTAACACCATCCCTACAGTAAAGCATGGTGGTGGCAGCATTATGTTTTGGGGATGCTTTGCAGCAGCAGGGACAGAGAGGCTTGTGAAGATCAAGGGAAAGATGAATGGTGGAAAGTACAGGCAGATCCTAGAGAAAAACCTGTTCCAGTCTGCCACCTGGGACTGGGGAGAAGATTCACCTTTCAGCAGGACAATGATCCTAAGCACAAAGCAAAAGCAACAATGGAGTGGCTCAGCAAGAAGAAAGTGAATGTCCTCGAGTGGCCTAGTCAAAGACCTAAATCCTATAGAAAATCTGTGGCAAGACTTGAAGACTGCAGTCCACAGACGATCCCCAGCCAACTTGAAAGAGCTTGAGCTATTCTGCCAAGAATAATGGGCAAAAACTGCACCATCCCGCTGTGCTAAGGTGGTACACACTTACCCAAAACAACCCACGGCTGTTATTGCTGCAAAAGGGGCTTGCACCAAGTATTGACTCAAGGTGTGTGAAGACTTATGCAATCAAGACTTTTTTTATTACTTTTTGAATATTTCTATAATTGTTCTTTCACGTTGAAAGTGTAGATGATGTTGTGTAGATCAATGAAACAAACTCCTGTTTTAATCCATTTTTAATTGTATTTTTTAGATATATAAAACATTTTACTTTTCTTTTTTCTTTTTTTTTTTGCTTCTGTGCACTGCCTGCCCCTTCCGTAGTTGCTACACCTGCTCCAGCCTCCTACAAGCCACGATTGGCAGGACCACCACAGCGTTTCACCCCCACTACCCATGGACCAGCATTGCAGCGTCACCCCATGGGCGGCCTCCCTCCAACACAATGGAGATCAAGGGCGACCCCCAGCGGGGTAAGAGCAGAGTACCCCTCCCCGTTGTCAAACCGGCAGCGGGACATGCAAGCTTCATGGGCACCCTTTCGCCCCACCTGTTACCGGTGCCAGGAGGTCGGTCACCTCGCCAGGAATTGCCCAGCAGGAACTGACCTCCCACTATGTCCTGAGAGCACCAGGTATGACGAGGGGTAATGATTGGGAAAGGCCTTGTATTGTTAATGAACGGGTTGGTGATGTTAGCACCCACACGTTAGTGGACTCAAGATGTGGGCAAACTTTAATTCACGCAAAGTTGTGATCATTTCCTGTAACCATGGGGATAACAAGGACTACCGGCTCACTAAATTAGATTTGACAAATGGATGTCATACCCGCCTTGTAATCATGGCTGTGGCTGAGAAGTTGCCCTATCCAGTCATTTTAGGTCGAGAGTGGCCGCATTTTGATGGCATGATTAATAAAACGGTAAGACCCTGGGAGCAGCGGACGAAACTATTGGGAATATTTTTCCGCTGTGCACGGATTTGTTCCATTTTACCCAAAAAAAACAAAAAGAGAGCGAAGGTTTGAAAAATGGGAAGGAACTTTAATGAAACAAGGCTGGGGTTTGGTGGGTGAAACTTTAGGATCTGTCAAATGTAAGGGAAAGGGGATCGGGACTCAGTGTGACCTGCAGGGGTGGGTTACTGAGGCCCCCAGCTACTTTAGCTCTGCTTGATATCCCGAAATTCTGGGACCGAGATGTGGTCCTAACGTTGGAACAAAAGAACGATCCTTCGCACACATCTGGGGGCAGGTTCGGTCTATCGAGTGGAAGGTTGTAGAGGATAACCAGCCGCTAACATATCCTTACCACATTATTGTCGGGCACTTGCTATATAGGGTATCCCAAGCCATGAGCACAAGTCAGGTTGTAACACAACTGCTCGTTCCCCAGTCTTTTTGATGTGAAATCATGAGGTTGACTCACGATGTCCCACGTTTGGGCCATTTAGGTAACGATAAGACTTGGGAACGAATATTGGCTCGGTTTTATTGGATGGGAGTGTTTAGTGAGGTGATGTGATATGTGGCGGAGTGTCTGGAATGCTAGCAAGTAGCTCCGGGGCGGGTTCTCCCGGCTCTACTGGTCCCACTCTCCCTGATCTCAGTTCCCTTTTAACACATTGGTATGGACATAGTGGGTCCATTGAGCCAGTCTGACTCTGGATATACGCACATTTTGGTAGTGGTGGACTACGCAACTGGATAGCCAGAGGCAATACCATTGAGATCCACTAGTGCAGATTATAGTGAGAGTAGGTATTCCAAAAGAAATCCTCACTGATCATGTCACAGTGTTTGAAAGAATTGTATAAATTGTTACAAATTAAGTCCATCCGAACCTCCATTTATCACCTGCAGATGAACAGTTTGGTGGAATGTTTTCACCAGATCTTAAAACAGATGCTGAAGCGGTTTGTCAATCAAGAGCAGAAACATTGGGCTAAGTTCCTCCCCTACCTGATGTTTGCTGTGAGAGAGGTGCCCCAGAGCTCGACCGGGTTCTCTCCCTTTGAGCTGCTGTATGGGAGGCAACCACAAGGTATCCTTGATCTTGTGAAAGAAGGGTGGGAGGAGCAAACAAAAACTTCCAAAAACATAGTCAAGTGTGTAATCATGTTAAGAGACCGCCTAGCATTGGTTGGTTGTTTGGCGCAAGAAAATCTAAAACTAGCTCAGCATCACCAAGAGCAGCAGTACAACAAACAAGCACGAATTCATACTTTTCGGCCAGGTGATAAAGTACTGTTGCTGCTTCCTTCATCAGAATCTAAGTTGTATGCAAAGTGGCAGGGGCCATATGAGGTGATACGGGGAACTGGTAATGTGAATTATGAAACTAGACAACCTGATCGCTGAAATAAGATCGAAATTTATCACATTAACTTGCTGAAACCCTGGAGTGAAAGGGAAGCCCTATTTATAGCTTGTGACAGTTTAGAAGAGGAGGTCCCATTGTCAATCCACTGGCTACAACTAACATTCCGATGGGGGAACAGTTACTTCTGGATCAGAAACGTGAGCTCCACCAGTTGGTGGAATGGTTTAGTGATGTTTTTTCTGACTTGCCCGGCAGAACTAATGTTATTTCTCATGCTAATATTACTCTGCCAGGTGTCAGGGTCCGAGAGAGACAGTACCGGATCCAGGAGAGTCTCAGCGGTCCCATTTGCAGGTAGGTGGAGGATATGCTTGGGCTTGGATTCATTGAGCCTTCCCAGAGCGAGTGGTGCAGTCCTATTGTGATGGTGGGCAAGAAGGACGGCTCCACTTGGCTCTGTGTGGATTACCAAAAGGTTAATGCCATCTCCAAGTTCAATGCATATCCAATGCCCCAGGTGGATGTGCTCCTCGACCAGCTGGGTAAGGACTGGTTAATCTCGACTTTGGATCTGATGAAGGGATACTGGCAGTTTCCACTCACTCAGAGCTCTAGAGAGAAAACTACTTTCTCTATCCCAAATGGCTTGTTCCATTTCCGGACCATGCCCTTTGGGTTGCATGGAGCTCCCGCTACCTTTCAGAAACTGATGGACCAGGTCTTAGCTCCCCATCATCAGTAAGTGTACATTGATGATGTGGTGATTTTTAGCTCCACCTGGAAGGAACATATTATTAGGCTTTCAGCTGTCCTACAGTCTCTAATGGAGGAGGGCCTAACAGCCAAGCTGGGCAAGTGTGCATTTGGCAAACAGGAGACCCAATATCTTGGGTACATTATGGATAATGGTTGGGTAAAGCCGATCACCTCCAAAGTCCAGGCGCTGTTGGAGAATGCAATCCCGAGAACCAAGTCACAGGTGAGATCACTATTGGGGTTAGCTGGCTATTATCTCTGTTTTATCCCCGAGTATGCCACCATAGTCAACCCCCTGGTCTATCTCACCCGAAACATAATTAATTAAATGGACAGGGCAGTGTCAGGAGGCATTTGATATGATTAAGAAGTGACTCTGTCAAGCTCCCGCTCTAATTTCACCAGATTTCAGCAAAGAGTTCATCTTTCAGACTGATGCCTCCCACGTTGGTCTGGGGGCGGTCCTGTCCCAACAAGTTGACGGGGTAGAACACCCTATCATTTATTTGAGCAAAAAAATGGCTCCTAGGGAAATTAACTACTCGGTGTTTAGCTATCAAATGTGCTACTTACGCTCTTCGCTATTACTTGTTGGGGCGTTCTTTCTCTGTTGTCACTGATCATGCTCCTTTAAGGTGGTAACACAGGATGAAGGACAATAACGCCAGGATAACTCAGTAGTATCTGGTGCTGCAACCCTTCCACTACACTGTGAAGCATTGTGCGGGTAAGGAGCATCAAAATGCAGATTTATTTTCATGGGAAGGAGGCCCATTAGGGAATGTAGAGTTGGCCAAGTGTTCCTTCGGCATCACTCTGAGGGGTGAGATATGTAATAAAGAGAGAAAGGATTGATGTGGTAAATCTCCTTCCCCATCAGAAAGGGCATTGTGTAAAGACGGTGGTACACTGCCTCCTAGATGGACCACCTTGATGATAGGTGGAAACCAGAAGGTGACCATATTAGGGGGAGTGCGTAGTTGCACGTACATGGAACAACTCCATTGCAAGCAGCTGCGGAACGGCCCTCTATTGGAGAAACCATGGTGACGAGTTGATTGCAGGGAGGAGGTCATGGGTACAAAGGGGAAGCAGCTACGTCAGTACGCAGCTTTGTGCTGAACAAATGTAAACTGACGGCCAGAGCCTGTAGTTTGTTGTTTTTTGTTACATGTTGTTTTGTTGTGTATTGCAGAGGAGGAGTACGGAGCCACTGCTGCAGCCATGGAGCCAGCCCGCATCACCAGAGCACTACCCTCACTACACGACACCAGCACCACTCTACGGATTAAAGAGCACACTTTCGTGCACGAGACTGTTGGAGTGTTATTGTTTTTGTTTTGGTCTGTAAACCAGCTGTATTCTCCCCAATACCATTGCTGGTAGAGGGGTGGTTGTTTTTGTTTTGTTTATTAAAAACACAGATGTTTTGGGAACATAACTCTTTGGACAACCATTTTATTCAACATACCACTCACACCTGTCACAATATACAGTGCCTATAGAAAGTCTACACCCCCTTTCAAAACATTCACCTTTTGTTGCCAGAATAGCCTGGAATTAAAATGTATTTTTTTTTTTTTTTTAATGTATCTACACATCCTAGCCCACAACTTCCAAGTGAAAAAAATATTCTAGAAATTTGTAGAAAATTAATTAAAAATAAAAACTGAAATAGCTTGGTTGGATAAGTGTCCACCCCCTTGTAATAGCAATACTAAATTAGCTCAGGTGTAACCAATCGCCTTTAAAATCACACACCAAGTTAAGTGGCCTCCTCCTGTGTTAAATTGTAGTAATTCATATGATTTCAGGATAAATTCAGCAGTTTCTGTAGGTTCCCTCTGCTGGGTAGTGCATTTCAAAGCAAAGACTCAACAATGTGCACCAAGGCGCTTTCAAAAGAACTCTGGGACAAAGTTGTTGAAAGGCACAGATCAGGGGATGGATATAAAAAAAAATTCAAAGGCCTTGAATATCCCTTGGAGCACGGTCAAGATGATTATTAAGAAGTGGAAGGTGTATGGCACCACCAAGACCTGCCTAAATCAGGCCATCCCTCCAAACTGGATGACTGAGCAAGATGGAGACTGATCAGAGGCAACCAAGAGGCCAATGGCAAATTTGCAAAAGCTACAGGATTTTATGGCCAAGACTGGTTAAAGTGTGCATGTGACAACAATATCCCAAGTACTCCACAAATCTGGCCTGTATGGTAAGGTCACAAGAAGGATATCATTTCTTAAGAAAGCCCACCTTGAATCCTGTTTGAAGTATGCAAAAAAAAACACTCAGGAGATTCTGAGCCATGTGACAAAAAGTTTTGTGGTCTATTGAAACTAAAATTGAACTTTTTGGCCTAAATGCAAAGGTTTATGTTTGGCGAAAACCCAACACCACACATCCCTACTGTGAAGCATAGTGGTGGCATTATCATGTTATGGGGATGTTTCTCATTGGCAGGGACTGGGGCACTTGTCAGGATAGAAGGGAAAATGAATGGATCAAAGTGCAGAGAAGTCCTTGAGGAAAACCTATTACCCTCTGCAAGGAAGCTGAAACTGGGACGGAAGTTCACCTTTTAGTATGACAATGACCCAAAGCACACAGCCAAAGCTACACTGGAGTGGCTAAGGAACAAAAAGGTAAATGTCGTTGAGTGGCCCTGTCAGAGCCCCGACCTAAATCCAATCAAAAATTTGTGGCATGGCTTGAAGATTGCTGTCCATCAACGCTCCCCAAGGAACTTGACAGAGCTTGAACAGTTTTGTAAAGAGCAATGGTCAAATATTTCCAAATCTAGGTGTGCCAAGTTTGAAGATACCTATCCCAACAGATTCACAGCTGAATTGCTACCAAAGGTGCTTCCACCAAGTGCTAACTCAAGGGGGTCGAGACTTATCCAATTATTATCTTTCAGTTTTGTATTTTTAATATATAATTTTCTTCTCAATAAAAATGTTCTCAATCAGATGCCTCCCTGATGGTACTGCATGATGGATAAGTATCTGCCTGTACTTGTCAGCATTGAGGAGACCATTAATTCTGACCAAATTTCCAACTCCATTGGCAGAATCCAGCCCCAAACTTGCAAGGAACCTCCACCATGCTTCACTGTTGCCTACAGACACTCATTCGTGTACTGCTCTTAGCCATTCGGCGAACAAACACCTTCTGCTACAGCCAAATATTTCAAATTTTGACTCATCAGTCCAGAGCACCTCAGTTCCTGTGTTTTCATGCATAGTTGAGTCGCTTGGTCTAGTTTCCACGTCGGAGGTATGGCTTTTTGGCCGCTAGTCTTCCATGAAGGCCACTTCTGACCAGACTTCTCCAGACAGTAGATAGGTGTACCAGGGTCCTACTGTTTTCTGCCAATTCTGAGCTGATGGCACTGTGGACATCTTCTGATTGCGAAGGGAAGTAAGCATAATGTGTTTTTCATCTGCTGCAGTAAGTTTCCTTGGCCGACCCCTGCGTCTACGGTCCTCAATGTTGCCCGTTTCTTTGTGCTTCTTCAAAAGAGCTTGGACAGCACATCTGGAAACCCCTGTCTGCCTTGAAATTTCTGCCTGGGAGAGACCTTGCTGATGCAGTATAACTACCTTGTGTCTTATTGCTGTGCTCAGTCTTGCCATGGTGTATGACTTTTGACAGTAAACTGTCTTCAGCAACCTCACCTTGTTAGCTGAGTTCGGCTGTTCCTCACCCAGTTTTATTCCTCCTACACAGCTGTTTCTGTTTCAGTTAATGATTGTGTTTCAACTTACATATTGAATTGATGATCATTAGCACCTGTTTGGTATAATTGTTTAAACACACACCTGACTATATGCCTACAAAATCCTTGACTTTGTGCAAGTGTACCTAGAAGAATTGATGCTGTTTTGAAGGCAAAGGGTGGTCACACCAAATATGGATTTGATGTAAATTTTTCTTCTGTTCACTGACTTTGCATTTTGTTAATTGATAAATATAATCTATTAAACATGTCTATCTTTGAAAGCATTCTTACTTTACAGCATTTTTTCACACCTGCCTAAAACTTTTGCACAGTACTGTATATATATATATATATATATATATATATATATATATATATATATATATATATATATATATATATATATAGTAATAGATCCCGCCACTCACACGGTTCGTTGCCCCTTTAAAAGTAGACCCAGGACATGGAAATGGATTTTTTCAGCGCTTTCGCGCACTTTTAATAAACACAAAATCTAAATAAACAAACAGAAACAAAAACCTAACTCCATTTTGGAGCTCTGACTTTACACCATTAGATCTCTGCCTAACCCACAGGACGGCTAAGCCATTTACCTGTTACACACACAGGTCTCACACAATACCTTTCTTTGATACGACTGGACACACACACACAGTCAGGCTCTTCACTCAGCAGCCTTGAGCAGACTGGCTGCCTCTCTTAAATACCCTGCACCTGGCTCCAATTTACAACTAGCACCAGGTGCAGGGAATTATCTAAACACTAAAACAATTAACACCCTTAACCCATTCACCCAAAACGTGCACTCTCACATGTTTTTAGCAGGGAGGAATTTTAACCCCCTCCCTGCTATCTTACTATATATATATATATATATATATATATATATATATATATATATATATATATATATATATATATATATATATATATATAGCCTATAAGGAAACAAGACTCTGTTCAAGAACGTATTGACCTGGAAGGGAAACAAGACTTTGTTGCAAGAACGTATTGACCTGGAGGGTAAACGAGTAGCAGCAGCAAGCAATAAAAGCAGCTACTTGTTTAGAAGGGGTCATGCATGATAGGATAAAGGGGCCGGTGAATTGCTAATCTTTTCCTTCGTTTGGGTTTGTTGTTATAAACTGGGAGGACCATGTGAGACGAAGAGAAAAGCGTACTTGAAATATTCGTGAGTTTTGTTTATTTGTTCGCATCTGTTTAAGTATCTGTCTGTGTTTGTATATCACTAGACCGCTAAGCATGTATCTGGAGCTGTTGCCTTGGGCCAGCACTAAACGGGATCAACACTGCACTTCACTCACGGTTTAGAATTGTTATCACCCACTATGAGCACTACAGCACGCACCCTGGACTGGTGACCGTGTATTGTATTATTGTGGGGCGGATAACGTGCGTTAATTTTTTGGTTTGCAAGACCATTTACGTTATTTACCTCAGTGCTTTACACATTGGTGTGTATTGAAGGGGGCTTTCTTGTTTGGTCGCCAAACCGGGAATACAAAATAAAGCACCCTTTTCTAAACCGGATTATAATTGTCTGCCTGTGATTACTCCTGCACTGCATCACCTCTGCATCCGTTCACTATCAGCGACCAATTTACCACAGGTATGCACATACACACACACGTTTTTGGTCAAATACATTTGAATAGTAAGCAGCAAAAATGTCTGTTCTCAATAATTTAAACAATATCGAACCCGTCCCTTGACTGTGTTGCAATAAGCTATTAGTGAGATTTCTTTCATACTTATTAAATCTTATTAAATCTTACTAAATTTTTCATTATTTTTGAAAATATATGAAAGTGTATTTCATCGCTCATTTTATTCCAGTGCAGTTCTAAATCTCTTGGAGTGAAGAATTTCACTGCTTGAAACAGGGAAACTATCCATACAAGTTAAGTGTCTGATTGTGAGTTAAGTGTCTGATAGCTTGACCAGCATTTAAAAACTGGCTGATAGCTTGACCGCAGTATATAATTGCACATCAAAATAAATTGCAAGACAAATGCATAATGGTTTCTGATACAGTATGTCAACACATACATTTCCCTTTCACTGTATTATTTGTACGAAGAAAACCTAATATAAATATCCACAGCAATTACAAATTTAAAATGACAACTTAAACTTAACACCTATTATTTAATAATGCATAATATATTGTATTAGAAACTGTTATTATTACATTTTAAACACAAATATAATTGCACATAAAAATAAATTGCACGACAAATGATAAATTATTTCTGCTTATGTCATAACCCATATGCAAAATAATGCTCGTGTTCTAAGCAGAAGACCCTGCAGAATAGGATGGCACAGTTCACTAGCGAGACCTCTTTGGTTAGCCTGGACAAACCGTCTTTGGCTGCAGGGACTCAGGTCTCCCCCCTCCGCCTGCCTTCGAGCCCAGTGTGCAGTATACCCTGTGTGCAAGCTCCGGCCGGTCAGGCACACAACCTCTGATGATCACCCTCAAGGGGTAGGAAACAAGCAAGGAATGCGGATCAGGTGAAGGACATTGCTGAGTTAAAGGGCCAGATCGCCCAAATACTCGAGCTATTGGCCAGGCAGCAGGCTCTCTCCTCTGCGGCTGCCCCAGCTCCACCACCAGTGCCTGCCCCTGAGCATGCCCCGGTTCTACCGGTGGTCGCTCCAAGCGTTTCAGAGCAGGACGTGGTGACGAGCGAAGAAGAACAGGGCATGATTTCTATCGAGGCTTCTTGGGATGAGGAATCCTTTCTACAGGAAGTGACACAAGAACAAGACCTGACCCAAGAAATGGTCCCCACCTCTAAGCTTGCCTCAAAGCCTCGGGTTCCAGAGCCCTTGAGCTCGGTTTGGGCACTTGTGGAGCGAGCCTCCAACTTCCTCCAGGTTCCCTGGAAGGCAGTGTCCGAACAGCACAGGTCTGTATTCAGACCAGCAGAGGCTTCAACCGCCCAGCCTTTTCCAGTGTTCCCGGACTTTCTGGAAGAGGTCAAATCCTACTGGCACCACTGGCCTTCTTGGAAGGTGCAAAGGTGATAGGGCTAGCACAATTCCCACCAGTGGACTCCACCATAGTGGCCTTAGAACAAGCCCTCCCCCCAAACCAGCAGGGGAATTGGGGTGATGAATTACCTGGACAACTGGTTGATCTGTTCCCAGTCCCAGGAAGGAGCAGTGGCCCACCCAGCAATTGTGACACAGCATCTGTTGAGGTTGGGTCTCACCCTCAACAATGCCAAAAGCCAATTAATTCCGGTACAAAGTACAGTCTACCTGGGTCTCTGGCTGGATTCCCTTGCAATGCAAGACCACCTGTCAGACGACAAAGTAGCTGCCATTCGCAACTGTCTGGCCCACAGTACAATTGGTGTTGTGCCAAAAACTACTGGGTTGCTGCGGCTTCATCAGTCAACCAACTGGGGTTACTTCACATGTGGCTACACCCCAAGTGCGATAGACACCATTGGCTGACCATGCCTCACCTATGCTGGGAAGCTCTACGCTGGTGCAGGCATTATGGGAGTGTGTGGCAAAGTGGCTGGTGAATATAAACAGGTGTAGCGGTGATGCGATGCAGGAGTGACAGGCAGACAACGGTATCCAGTGAAAAAGTGCTTTTATTTGTAATCCAGGTCTGGTGACCATAAAATAATAAATCCCCGGCTATACATAATGAGGTGTAAGGTGCGGGGATAACAAATCAGGGCACAGTCCCGAACAAAAACAAACACATGGTCACCAGTCCTGGGTGAGTGCAGTCGTGTTGGTGGTGAGTGCAGACACGGGTATTTCGTGACGGTTTGTGCAGTGATGATCCCGATTGTGCTGACCCTCAGCAACAGCTCCGGATTGGTGAGTTAGCTGTCTGGTGGTGCAAAACACAGACAATTACGAGACAGACAATTACTAGACAGACACAAAACACAAAACACAACACGCCGCTTTTTTCTTAATGAGAGCTCCTCTCACAGTCCTTCTGTCTGCTGAGCTTTTACCCAAACGATGGAAAAGATCAGCGTTACCCTGGCCCCTATATGTAATAATGCATGACATCTAGGTAAACGGTTGCAGCTGCATTATTGCTTGCAGCTGCCCCTCGTTTACCTTTCAGGTCAATACGGACTTACAACAGAGTCTCGCTTCTTTCCAGGCTGACCGACTTCCCGGTCCCGGAAACGAACTGTCAGGCCAGCCCTTCCAGATACTTCTCCCGTTCTTTAGTGTCCTCACAGGTCTGGAGGGAGATTTATCATCAGAACTCATTATCTTTCTGTCAGAGAGTGATACACAACCGTCAAGTGGTGATGACAGATACATCCAACTCTGGTGGGGGGTGGTCTGGGAAGGCAGAGGAGTCTGCGGATCCTGTCGGGTCACTGGAGCTAGAGCTGAAAGAGCTAACCCATTGCCCCCTGTGGTTCTCCCTCCGCAGTTGCAGAGGTCCACTAGGTGTCGATGCCCTAGTGCATGAATGAGCCAAAGCGCATTTATATGCTTTCCTACCTACACCACTGCTCCCTGCCTTCTTTGAGAAGGTCAGGAGAGACAAGTCAACAGTTCTCCTGATGGCCCAGGAGAATCTGATTCTCGAACCACCTGCCAGCTGCTGCAGGGCCAGCCCTGGGGTAGCCTGCTACACATGGATCTCCTCAATCAGGTGAAAGGCACCCAGAGCCGACTAGACTCCAACTGTGGGTCTGGATCCTGAATAGGACTATCTGTGCCCCTTAAGGCTCTCAGTCGCTGTAATAAAAAAGTGTGTTCTAGAAAGTTCTAGAAATGCGTTCGAGTTCATCTTTACCCTTGCCCTATAATAAACCCGTATCTTATATAACTTGTTTTTGTCACGTTTATATAACTTGTTTTGGTTAGAATGTTCTAGGGAAAGGAATGGTTTATTCAGAGGGCCGAGCCTCAAGGGAGTGATCTGGCCAATTACTCTCTCGCATGCAAAAGCCTAACTTGGTAAGTTATAAAGGACGGGGTTCTCCCCTGCTCTGATGAGAGTCAGCCGTGAGGATTAGCGCGCAGTCCTGCTCGGTAATTTCTTGGAGACAGCTGCTTTCTCTTACCAGGGTCGAAGGGCTCTCCCGATCCGCTTGGAAGGGTAAGAATTAGTTCAGTTGCGTCTCATGGATTGTATTGATCTGTGATTAATATAATCTTTGTATGTAACCTAGTTGGGTTGTGTCCCGTTAGGGATATCGTTATTCGCAGTATAGCATCTGTGTATGTAACTGCGTGTGTGTGTGTGCGTGAAATAATAAAGGACCTTTTAAAATTACTCTGTGAAGTAATTGTCTTATTTACTTCCACATCAACTTCCTTTTAAATTTAAGGAACCACTGGCAAACTCAGACCACAACATGGTCTCATTTGAAGTGTTTTTTAAATCCCCAAAAATAAAGACTAAAGCTAAGGTTTACAATTTTAGAAAAGCAAACTATGAAGGCATGAAACAGAGACTAACAGAAGTAGATTGGAGTAAAATAGAGAAAACACCCACAGAAGAAGGATGGTTGTTCTTCAAAAATGTAGTACTAGAGGCGCAAAACAATTATATCCCTAAAGTAGACAAATCTAAATGTAAAACTAAATTGCCAAAATGGTTTAATAGATCAATTAAAAAAAATATTCAGCGAAAAAAGGACACTTTACAGAGCATTAAAAAAGGACCAAAAAGAAAATACGCAGAAAGAGTACACAGAACTGCAAACGCAAGTCAAAAAGGAAGTTAGAAAGGCCAAGAGAGAAATAGAAATGAACATTGCTGCTAAAACCAATTCCAAAATGTTTTTCCAATATTACAACAGCAAGAGAACATTCAAAGAGGAGATTAAATGTTTAAGAGATACAAATGGCAAAATCGTAGATGAAGAAAAAAAAATAGCAAATATATTAAATGATTACTTTTCACAAGTTTTTACAAAAGGAAGATACTGACAACATGCCCCACATGTCATCCAGTTCCTATCCAGTTTTAAATAACTTTAGCATAACTGAGGCAGAAGTGTTAAAGGGACTAGGAGCTCTTAAAATAAACAAATCCCCTGGGCCGGATGAGATCCTCCCAGTAGTACTCAAAGAAATGAAAGAAGTAATTTACAAACCGCTAACCAAGATCATGCAGCAGTCTCTTGACACAGGGGTGGTACTGACAGACTTGCAAACGTAATACCGATCCACAAAAAGGGAAACAAAACTGAACCAGGTAACTACAGACCAATAAGCCTGACTTCTATTATATGCAAACTTATGGAAACTATAATAAGATCCAAAATGGAAAATTACCTATATGGTAACAGGGTCCTGGAAGACAGTCAACATGGTTTTAGGAAAGGGAGATCGTGCCTAACTAACTTGCTTGATTTTTTTTGAGGTTGCAACATCGATAATGGATAATTGCAAAGCATATGACATGGTTTATTTAGATTTCCAGAAAGCTTTTGACAAAGTCCGCACAAAAGATTAATTCTCAAACTGAACGCAGTTGGGATTCAAGGAAACACATGTACATGGATTAGGGAGTGGTTAACATGTAGAAAACAGAAAGTACTGATTAGAGGAAAAACCTCAGAATGGAGTGTGGTAACCAGCGGTGTACCACAGGGATCAGTATTAGGTCCTCTGCTATTCCTAATCTACATTAATGATTTAGATTCTGGTATAGTAAGCAAACTTGTTAAATTTGCAGACGACACAAAAGTAGGAGGAGTGGCAAACACTGTTGCAGCAGCAAAGGTCATTCAAAATGATCTAGACAAGATTCAGAACTGGGCAGACACATGGCAAATGACATTTAATAGAGAAAAGTGTAAGGTACTGCATGCAGGAAATAAAAATGTACATTATAAATATCATATGGGAGATATTGAAATTGGAGAAGGAATCTATGAAAAAGACCTAGGAGTTTTTTGTTGACTCAGAAATGTCTTCATCTAGGCAATGTGGGGAAGCTATAAAAAAGGCTAACAAGATACTCGGATACATTGTGAAAAGTGTTGAATTTAAATCAAGGGAAGTAATGTTAAAACTGTACAATGCACTTGTAAGACCTCATCTTGAATATTGTGTGCAGTTCTGGTCACCTCGCTATAAAAAAGATATTGCTGCTCTAGAAAGAGTGCAAAGAAGAGCGACCAGAATTATTCCGGGCTTAAAAGGCATGTCATATGCAGACAGGCTAAAAGAATTGAATCTGTTCAGTCTTGAACAAAGAAGACTACGTGGCGACCTAATTCAAGCATTCAAAATTCTAAAAGGTATTGACAGTGTCGACCCAAGGGACTTTTTCAGCCTGAAAAAAGAAACAAGGACCAGGGGTCACAAATGGAGTTTAGAAAAAGGGGCATTCAGAACAGAAAATAGGAGACACTTTTTTACACAGGGAATTGTGAGGGTCTGGAATCAACTCCCCAGTAATGTTGTTGAAGCTGACTCCCTGGGGTCCTTCAAGAAGCTGCTTGATGAGATTTTGGGATCAATAAGCTACTAACAACCAAACGAGCAAGATGGGCCGAATGGCCTCCTCTCGTTTGTAAACTTTCAATTTTCTTATGTTCTTATGTTCTAAAGTAATTCAATTTCACACAACAGACGCAGTCGTCAGTACACTGCAGAACACTAGGGCTTCTTCCACAAGAGCGCTGTACACCTACAAGTGGAAGTATTTTCAAAACTGGTACATGACCAGAGGTCATGATCCCATCAATTAACCTATAGCAATTATTTAACAGTTTCTGCAAGATCTGTTAGAGGCGGGTAAATCCCCCTCAACTTTGAAAGAGTATGTAGCAGCCATATCTGCTTGCCATGTTCCCATTGACTTAGTATCCCCAGGAGCTCATATACTGGTGACCTGTTGTCTGAAGGGTGCTCGACGGTTACGTTCTCCAAGAAAGGACGTCCTCCCCAAATGGAATCTAGGTGTGGTACTGGAGGCTCTCCCTAAGGCCCCATTTGAGCCCATACATTCCATAGAGTTGAAATATCTTTCTATGAAGACATCCTTTGTATTAGCTATCGAATTAGTCACTCGATGTCCGTGACACTTTCCCAGTTGATTGGACACTGGATATGGAGTGATTTCAGCTGTTGAATTGCAAGCTTGAATAAAGCAATAAAGGAAATCACAAAAAAAAAAGTCATATCTGTCAAGAGAGCAGCGCCTTCGTGCAATCGGCATTTTGTAGGTTGGAGGCTGGACTAGGGCAGCGTACTGCGGCTCGCTGTCTTGGGTGCTCACAGCCAGCAATTTGAAACCTGGCGAGACGGTATAACCAGACACACTTTGTCAATGACAGGTCATGAACTGGGAGACCAAGAGTTACAATAACTACCCAAGATTGACAGATCATTTTGTCGCATCTTCATGATGTCAATTGTTAATCAGCACAATAAAAAGTCTGCACCTGCTTTGTCATTTTTAGTGAATTTTATCCAAATATAAGTGATAAGTTTCTTTTGATGCTCAGTATATATTTGTGTGTGTGTGTGTGTATTTATGGAACATCTAAAAGTTAAATTTTATTAACACTAGAACCACCTTTTACAATAAATGTTTTTATTTTGAATATAATCTACATACATCAGGGCTGAGGTGTTGACAGCACTTTCTACCATCACAAAATGACAGCAAGGAAAGGACTACAATTCACAAAATGGCCACCCACAGCACACTACAATTCCCACAATGCAAGGTGCCCAGGGTGGAGTTGCCACACCTGCTCAGAATCAGATGTAATCATCCACCTATAAAAGGGCTGGGTCACAATATGAAAGGAGAGTACAAGGTGTGTAAGAGACCAAAGTGCTGGTAAGAGATACTGATTTTTAAACTAAAAAAGAAAAGGAAGACTTAACACTGTGTATGACTTGAACTGTTCTGACCACCCTTCTGGCAGATCAACCTGAATTGTGTATGAGAACTCAAATTGTGTTTGAACTCTATATTGATTATTGTCTACGGCTTTGGATTATCCAATAAAAGCACAGGCACCGCCCTGTTTAACCAAACAGACAGTCTTGTGGTTACTGTGGACCTAACAGACGAGGGGAAACAAAGTAAAAATATACTACAGTTGAGTGTATTTGTTACAATATCTATCTATCTATTTATCTATATATATAAATAGTAACAGTGGGTGCCACAGCTGCCAGGCAGGGACTTTCCCCGGATCCCTGGGCTGGGGGAATTCCCCCCACAGCTGCCAGGCAGGGACTTTCCAGGATTTTTGGGCTGGGGACTTTCCCGGCTGGTGAAGTGTCTGCTCTGGATTGGCTGAAGCGGGCCCTGACTCCTTCCAGCTCCAGCAACCTTTGGCCGGCGTTAGGAAAATGCCCAGGGGTTTGCTTAACTGGGGGTCACTGCCTGGATACAGACTGTGACGGGGGAGCTGGTGCTGATGGAGGGAAAAGGAAGCATGACGATCCACATTGGGGGGCAGATGCTAAAGCACCCAGTGTGGATTGCCCCAGTCCAGGACTCCTGCATTCTGGGACTGGATTTCCTCCGTAGCATCGGGGGTCAGGTGGACTTACGGGCAGGGGTGTTGCGTCTTCCTGGAGGGCCAGCCCTTACCCTGGCTAGACCCAGAACATCGGGCCCATCGGCTGACGGAGTGCAGCCACCAAAAGCCCCTCCCCCACTCGTCAACTGTTGCTGGTCCCCGTTCGAGCTCCAGTGGTGCGCAATAAGAGGAAGCGGCTGCCCCGGCAATCATCCCGGTGGAAGGGTACACCGATTTACCCACCTTACCAGGAGCAGCCTCTTGACGAACTCCTGCCACCAGTCGTCACTACCACTGGATCCAGCAGTCGCTATCTCTTACTCAGCTCTGAAGTATGGAAGAAGTGGTGCACGAGACAGCAACCACGGTGTGGCAGCGAAATTGGGAGGGGTTTTGCCTGGAGCAATGAAGCCAGCTGTGGGAGCTGTTGATGCGCTTCCACAACATATTTGCAACAAAAGCCGTGCAAGCAGGATGGACACACCTGGTCCAGCACAAAATCGACAAGGGGGACGCCGTGCTGATAAAACTGTGACCCCGCCGTATGCCACTGGCTCAGAAGCCTGAGGCAGAAAAGATTTTATGGGGAATGGTAGATGCTGGCTTGGTGGAGCCTTCTGAAAGCCCTTGGATGGCCCCCGATAGTCATGGTACGTAAAAAGAACAGTGAGTGGAGGTTCTGTGTTGACTACCGGAGGCTGAACGGGGTGACTAGGAAGGACTCTTATCCCCTTCCCTGCATTTGCGAATCCCTGGACCTGTTGGCTGGATCGTCCTGGTTCATGTCCCTGGACCAGCAAAGTGGTTACTGGCAGGTTGCCCTTGCTCCTGAAGCCCGGCCAAAGCCATTTCCACTGGGCAGGATCTGTGGGAGTTCTACGTGATGCTGTTCGGGCTTTGCAATGCCCCTGCTACTTTTGAATGGCTAATGGAAAGAGCCCTGAATGGCATTCCCCGGCAGCGCTGCCTTGTCTACATGGATGACTTGCTGATGGATGGCTCCAGCTTCGAAGATGCCATTGCCTCTCTGTAGCAGGTGCTGCAATGCCTGGAAATGGCAGGGCTAAAGCTGAACCCAGACAAGTGTAGCTTCCTCAGGCAGGAGGTTACCTTCTTGGGTCACATGGTAGGGGGCAATGGCACTGAGGTAGACAAGGTCAATGCAGTCTGGAATTGGCCCACCCCAACTAACCAACAGCAGATGTAGGCGTTCCTGGGACTGGTGTCCTACTACCACCAGTTCGTGGCACATTTCGTGGACATCTCAGCTCCTCTAAATTTGCTACTGAAGAACGGGGAGCTCTTCTGTTGGAGCCCCGACTATCAGGATGCATTCAGGAGGCTGTGGGACGCCCTGACCAGTACTCACATGCTATCCCCACCTGATCCAGAGCTGCCATACCTGCTGGAAACGGAAGCAATCAACTTGGCGATTGGGGCGGTCCTCTCCCAGCAGGGGCCGGATATAGAGTGGGTCTTGGTGTACTATAGTCAGGGCTTGACCAAAACCGAGAGGCGATACTGTGTCACCTGGCAGGAGTTGCTAGCTATGGTGGCGGGGATGGACCAGTTCTGCCATTACCTCTGTGGCCTTCCATTCAGCATCTGCACAGACCATGCTGCGCTGCAATGGCTACTAACATTTAAGGAGCCGGAGGGCCAGATTGCTCGTGGATTGAGGAGCTGCAGCCCTTCATCTAGGTGATCTACCGGGTCCATATTATCCTTAGTGGACGGAGGGTGGTGTTCCATGGTGACCGGCTCACTCCCTACCATGGACCAGCCGACGACGTGCAGAGGACTATGAGTGCACCTGCTGGAGAGCCCAGTGGACCACCTGCCAGAGCCACCATACCAGCGGACCCTACTAACTCAACAGCCACCCTATAAGGAGCTGTTACACCAAGGCCACTAAGGGTGTGCACCAGACTCTGCCGTTTCCTAGATTTAAGAGCCTCTCAGGATGACGAGGACTGGGGGGGCTGTGTAAATACGGGTGCCACAGTTGCCAGGCAGGGACTTTCCCGTATCCTTGGACTGGGGAGTTTCCCCACAGCTGCCGGGCAGGGACTTTCCCGACTGGTTTAATGTCTGCTCTGGATTGGCTGAAGCGGGCACTACCTCCCTCCTGCTTGTACATATTTATATATAAGCCTGTTATCTCTACTGGACCTAGCAGTCATCAATTCCTTCGTTTTGTACAAGAAATGCACCGGGGGTAATATCAGCAGGAGAAATTTAATCTTTGAACTAGCTAAAGTGCTTCAGCAGAAACATTTTGATCAGAAAACTATAGATCTGCAGGCTGCAGCAGCTCAACCTGGATTCTGTGCTGAGAGTGACACACACAAAAGAAATCATAGGTTACTTTCGTTTTAGGTTAAAAACTACTTTTGCTTTTACACTTTTGTATGTACATAAACCTGTTTATACACTAGTTTCTTTTGAAATGTTCTTCTGAAACAATTTTATTATAGTTTTTAATTTTTTGAGGTAGAGCTTTATATGTGGTAAGTTAGAAAATAAACCCTTGTATGTTTAATTGTTCATTTAAATACGGTGTTATGTTTAATTGTTCATTTAAATACGGCGTTTCAGCTGTGCAGGTGTTTGATATGATGTGCTTGAGTAAAACTTTTGAGTTGTATCCGATAGTTTGTCTTTCATTTTAATATTGATGATGTTTAAAATGTACCGTGGTAATGACAGCCGTCGATGGTTGTAGGTATGAGTATAACCGCGGCGGTTCTAGTGATAACGTAGTCTATAATGTACATTTTGTGTGTATGTATTGTACGACCTTTCTAATGGAGATTAGGTAAGATTGTCAGAAAAACTGGATCCTTTTTTTTTTTTTTTTTAAATTTAGTCGTCGCCAATTACTATTATTATTTTCTCCCCAATTTAGTGGTGTCCAGTTATTTTTAGGCTCAGCTCACCCCTACCACCTATGCACGGACTCGGGAGTGGCGAAAATGAACACACCCTGTCCTCCGAAGAGTGTGTAGTCAGCCGCCCGCTTCTTTACACACTACAAACTCACCATGCAGCCTACAGCTTACAGGCAAGCCCGCAGGCGCCTGGCCATTACTGCGAGATACAGCAATAATGGTAACGTCCTGCACCGTTCAACCTACAAATACCGACATAGTAATTAGTTACAATAGCGGTCAATAGTTTTAAAAATAAAACAAACATTGTACTAAGAAATGGGAAGGTACCTTCCACACAGGTAAGACTCACGTTGCAGTCAGCTAGCAACTCCGGCTTGCGGCAAAATCAATGCTTTTCCTGGCGCCAGTTTATATGCGCCGCGAGTGATAATGAGCGCATATTAACCAATTAAGGAGAGAATGAGTCTCACCTGGTTACACATGGGTTTTTACAGATATTTTTATTATGATAAAGCGATTGACCCTGCCCTTGTCTCGCTGCCAAAAGGACCTCCTTTTGCTGTTTCACGATGTATTCGGGTGACAAGGACACACAGTCATGACTGTAGAGCAGGGGTCCTGGTGTGCAACTGTGGATGCTGGTTATTGTTTCAACCAATCTCTGTTACTTAATTGAACCAATTGTTGGCTTAATTAATAAGATTAACAAGTGTTCTAGATCTTAAGCCATTGATGATGTAAAAACTTCTATAAAACCTGCTGGATAGGGGCTCTCCAGGACCAGGGTTGGAGACCCCTGCTCTAGAGTCAATTTTCATGTGCATGAAAACCCAACCAATGACAGATTATGAATATCCAGATCATACAGTGAACCCAACTACATACATCTGTGCAACTCTCTTGTCATATATGCAATTTCTATGTTTTAGAAAAATAAGTACAATCACCAAGTAAATGTTGAGAAAAATACTTTGATTGTGTTATTAATGCACACATTACAATATATTTTTAAATAAAATAAAAAAGTGCATACACTAAATAATTTAACATTCAAGTAACAAAGGTAACTTTAGAAATACATAACATTAAAAATATAAAATAGCAACAATAAACAGCAATAATATAATAACACAAAATAACAAAATAAATAGCTACTTGGACAAAGCAGGTAAAAAAGGCATTTCACAAATAATGAACATAAACAAAGATAGTAATAAAATACACCTGATAATGATTTAGCTTTAAACTCTCATCAAAAACTCTTTTTCGTTGACCTTCTGAATGCAGTCAGCAGATGTACCTTATCTTTTGATTGACATGTGCGATCAGCCTTAACTGTATTTTCTGCCACAGAACGGGACAGTGCTCAGAAAATAGTCTTTTTTTATAATAACTACAGACTGTCATAATTTGCTAGTGTTGCCGTTTCTTCAAGAGACCTTGGGAAATCTACTTCCAAATGTTTTTGAACATAAAAAAATTGCAAAAACTAGCTTTTTTTTTCACTGTGCCATTGACTCTCCATGGATAAAATTCTTCCGAGCTCTCTCTATATACCAAAAACCTTTGTGCAGTGTGACGGAAGTAAAGGCTGAGTCGAGTATCTTTGTATATAATTAAAGATCTTCTGTATAGACAAGATGGTCAACTCTGAAGATTTAACATTGTAAATTCCGTCCATGCCTATGCGGTGCATCATGTACCATCCGGTAGCAACTTTTCCCCTATCTATATAATGTAAAATCTGACTCATTTCCTATTCCAAGCCTTCTTTTTTAAAAACGATTGCATTTTTAAACACGATTCTCCTATATTTATTTAGAGACACCCCTTCTTAACCCATACTTGTTATTATTTCTACGATCAATGTTTTCACCTGGCCTGACAAGAGCTCTTTATCTCCAAAATGCTGTCAGAAATTGCCACTGTCGTGCATAGTCATGAAAATTCAAGACTGGGGCGTGGTTTGGTTGTCAAGCATAGACAACAACTGTTTCTACAGTAATGCCTCAGAGGTTGTGGCAATATTGAAAAAACAGTAATATCGTTAGGTTACTTCGGTAACCCTGGTTCCCTGAAAGAGAAGATGACCACCAGACATTAGGTATAGGATATTCCTGCCCTTCGGGTAGGTATTGCTGAGCTCTCTATACCAGAGCTGCCGATAGGCCCCTTCCTGGGATGATGTGCCCAATCCCACCCACCGAGGGGATAAAACTGCAATTCAAAGGAAGATATGTCTCTTTTTTCATCGATGGTCATCTTCTCTTTCAGAGAACCAGGGTTATGGTAAGTAACCTAACATTCCCTTTCAATTCGAAAACGACCACCACAACATTAGGTATGGGATAATGTATACCAGAGCCGTTGCGAGGAAGAAGAACCGGCAGCATATGAGGGATGCACAAGCAGAGGTTAGCGGTGAGAACTTACACCCTCAAGGACCCTTGGTCCTACAGAAGGCAAGGCACCACATTAAGTATGCAGCTTAGCCCAGATAGCCGCAGTACAAATATCAGACATCGAGGCACCTTTGAAAAGGATCCAAGATGTAGCCAACCCTCTAGTGGAATGCGGGGCTACCCTACCAGGAGGGGGCAAGCCAGCACTATTATACACAGTCGAGACTGTGTCCACAATCCATGTTGACAGATGCTGCTTAGAGAGGGTCTGTCCTAAGGTCCGTGTTCCAAGACAGACGAAGAGCTGGTCAGATTGATGCAGAGCTCTTGTCCTATGCACATAGCATCTCAATGCCTGCACTGGGCAGAGGAAATTCAATCTCTCATCCTCTGTTGAAGCAAACAGAGATGGATGAAAGGACTCCAGTTGCACAGACTGAATAACGTGGAAGGCTGTGATCACCTTGGGGAGGAAAGCAGGGTTGGTGAGCAGAGACACCCTGCTGTCATCTTCCCAAATACGCATGCAGGAGCTGTGCACAGACAGCGCCTGCAGCTCATTGAACTGCGTAGCGGAGGTGATAGCCAAGAGGACGGCTGTCTTTGTAGTCAGGTACTTCAACTCTATGGAGTGTATGGGCTCAAATGGGGCCTTCGTGAGAACCTCCAGTACAATATTAAGGTTCCATTTGGGGAGAACATTCCTCCTAGGAGGGAGTAATCGGGTAGCCAAAAAATGTGCATCCGGAGACACTGAATCTACAGGGGCATGGCAAGCAGAGATAGCCGTTAATACAGCTTCAAGGTGGAAGGTGACCTTTCAGCATCAAACAGTTCTTGCAGAAACTACAATTTGACTGGCATAGGGCAAGATATGGAGTCATGGCTTCTAGCTAGACACCAAGCCTGAAAATACTTCCTACAGGTATATAAAGACCAAGTGGAGTCTGCCCTAGTGCTCTGCGGCGTACCCACAATCGCATCCGATAGCTCTAGGGCTTTCAGGGGCCAGACCCATAGTCGGGTGCCAAAAAGAGCCTTTCGCCTGGCTGAGGAGATACCAGTGAAGTGGAATCTCCCAGGGCTGGCCGTGCAACAGCTGGCACAGGGTTGAAAACCATATTCTCCTTGGCCACTGGGGGCCACTAGGAAAGCTGACGTTTTCTCTAACCAGACTTTTTTGAGAAAAGTCGTAAGCAGCGGTATAGCATACAAAAACGCTTTGGGCCATTTGTGCGCTAGGGTGAATATGCCGAGTGGACCGCCTAAGCGGTGGAGGGAGTATACTAGGGGGCAATGTGTCATCTCTGCTGAGGCGAACAGATCGACCTGCACTTTCCTGAATCGTTCACAAATGTGCTCCACTATTTGAGGGCCACTCCTGGAGAGGAGGTCCACTGCCCAGTTCACCAGTCTGGGAATGTGCATCACCCGTATAGGGACAGCAAGTTCCTCTGAGCCCATGTCAATAGCTTGAAGGCCATGCAATGCAATCCCAGGGACCGTAGGACCCCTGGTGGTTGACATATGTCACCGCTGTCATGTTGTCCGTTCTGATCAACACATGTGTACCGCTCAGAACTGGGAGGAAGTGGTGGAGAGCAAGGGATACCGCTTGCAACTCCGGCATGTTTATGTGCAGCGATGTCCAGCGGTCTGGCCAGGATCCGCGTACTCCTCTGCCTTCCCAGACCACTCCCCAACCCAAGTTGGAAGCGCCTGTCATCACCACTTGGTGGTTCAGCACTAGTCCCATTCGCACACCTTTGCACAGGTGAGAGAGGTCGCCCTCCACCAGCGTAGGGCTGCCGAGCACGCGTGAGACACAGTCAGCTAATGGTGTCTGTCGTGTTTGGCATTGAGGTGGAACGCACCGAGCCACGCCTGCAGCGGGCGCATGCAAAGCAGACTCAGCTCATTGGCCGACATAGCTGCCGCCATCAGACCCAATAGTTTCTGGCACAATCTGAGGGTGACCTGTGATCCCTGTTGAAACAGGGAGAGGCAACCCTGGAGAGCTGCAACTCTGTTGTCCGACAGGTAGGTGTGCATCGTAGTGGAGTCCAGCTGGAGCCCCAGTACGTAATGCACTAAATTGGTGTAAGCCAAATCTTTGCATCATTTATGGTGAGGCCCAGCCTGACCAGATGCTCTGTCACAACCACCGTGTGTGCCAGTGCTCCCTCTCGTGACTGGGAACAGATCAACCAGTCGTCGAGATAGTTCATTACTCTTGATTCCCTGCAGACGCAGGGGAGCCAGGATACCGTAGATGCACTTTGAAAACATACACACTTCCTTGAAAAAAGAAGCAGAGATTTCTGTGCTCTGGACCAATTTGAACGTGAAAGTACGTGTCCCGTAAGTCCATGGCAGTGAACCAGTCGCCCGGCCGGATGGCATTTGAAACCTCCTTTCTTTTAAGAACCTGTTGAGGAGCTGGGGTGAAAGCCACCATACTTTTTAGGTACCAGAAAATACCTAGAGTAGAAACCATCTCCGTGGGAGGTTGGGTCTACGAGACAAATGGCTCGCTTGCACAGCAAGGTGGCCACTTCCTTTTGAAGTACATGGCCTGGACATGGCCTGTCACAAAAGTATTCCTGATGCCTCGAAAGGGAGCAGGTCCCAAACGGAACTGATACGCATAGCTGTTTTGCAAGGTGGTGAGCACACAGGTGTCTGAAGTGCAAGCATGCCAGGACTGCAGCTGTTGTGCCGAAAAGGCGGTCTGAGGCTGCCAGCCTTCAGGGTCCCTGCTCGGGCTACTGAGGCTGAGGTGGGGCAGTTTGAGGTGAATGTTTAGGGTGCTGGCCTCCTGTGTTCCCTCTCAGCACCACCTCCTGTGATGCTGGTTTGTGGACTGGCCACGTCCTGTGTTCCCTTTGCCTGTCGGTTGGACCCGGTTGCTTGCTGCAGATGTGCCCTGTATACGATGCCTTAGGTCGACCAGCAGAGCCATAGGAACTGGAACTGTTCTAGTGACAGTGCGTGTCTGAGGAGCTCACCAGTGACTCAATATGCTCCATGTGGAGGAGCGGGGAGAGAGCAACACGGCCACCTCCCGGGACGCCTTGCATTCCTGGTGGGATCTTCTCTAAGGCTGGGGATATGTCCTGGGGATATGTGTGCGTCAAGCAGCATGGCCTTATCCGCATCAAGAACTCTGGCTTCTGCTTGGCACAACTGGCTATGAGCCACGATTAAACTAGCCAGGTTCCGGCCAAGAGCTTGTCCTTGGAATCTGGAGATTTGTAGCAGTGTGCTGGACAGGAGACGTGACTCCATGGCCACCGGCTCGGGGAGCGGGGCCTTGCATAGTACACTGTTCAAGTATGCGGTATGCTGCATAAGCTCGCTTAAGATGTGTCTCCATCATCCTAGTTTGAGGGTTCGGGCATGCCGGGTCTCTAGCTAAACCATCCACCGGCGGGGCCTTAATGAGAGCTATGATGGTGGAGTCTACCGGGGGGAGCCAAGCTTATCTGCACCTTCTAAGTAGGCAAGCGGTGCGGCCTGTTTTAGTATGCTAGGACCCGAAGACAGACGATCTGGGAAAGCCGGGAACTTCTGAGAGTGAGGAGCCATTGCATGTGTCTGGAAAAAGGACTGGGGTGGCTCTGCCACTGGCGTCCAGGGGACCTGCAGGAAAGCTGCAGAACATCCTGTGAGTGCCAAAACTGAGGTGGGGGCACTGGCTTCTGAGGCCCTCTCACAGCTAGGTTCTTCCTCAGCAAGGGTCTTGCCCACATGCATTTCTGAGGAGATGGAGGCCCTGTCCCCTAATGCTGCTATTTGAGCATGCCCTCCTGCACCAGTTGAGATGACCCTTCCCACCCACCCTGCATTCCCTTGGGGGAGGGGGGTATGGTATTTGTGGCAGCAACGGGACCTGGACAGGGGCCTGGGTAACCTGTGCCTGTTTAGCCAAGAGTTCTAGGATCTGAGCCATCTGGGCCTTGAGGTCCATAATGTCCCTCGCCTGCTTGGAACGCTTCACCCGTCTGGCTTGTAGAGATGGGGAGTGACTGCGGGCAGTCTGCACATGAGGGATGTCTAGCATGGGGTCCTGGGACATGTCATAGAGGAGGGGTTCTGGGGCTACTCTTTCACCCGGGGTTGGAACGCCTCGCAGATGATACAGGCCATGTCCCTCTCGAGGGCCAAGGTGGCATATTGAACGCCCAAGCACCATGCACAAAAGGTATGCTTGTCCTCTTGAGGGATGATAGTGTTGCAGGCCATGCAGAGATGGAACACTGATTTTCCCGATATGGGCCTGTTACAAAGACGGCTGCAGTGGGTGACGGGGAAATAAAATAAACAAAACAGGAAATAAACAACAGAGAGGTGGGGCTTGGTGCAGCTGAGCGATTGTTCTCACTCAGTATTAACTAAACAGACAGAAAATAAAATGTTGAAAGACAAACAAGACACGACATTCGTAGCCAAAACAAAAAGACAAACAAAATGGACAACAGACAAAAAAAGCAGATACAAACAAAATGGACTATACAGACAAAACACGGCAAAACACAGGACATGGCACTTTCGCCAAAATAAAGAGACAAACAAAACGGACTGCACAGACAAACATGGTGGCTGATATTTTAACTATTACTTTGATTATTACCTTCATCTCCAATCCCGTTCTCCACTCACCGAACACACAACCCTGAGTGAGTGAAAACATGTTGCTTTTATGCAGCTGTACCGAGACTCGATTGCTAATCAATCATTCAATTGGAGTCGCGGTACAACTGCACATTAATTAATAAAGTGCAATTCCCCACGCTCGCATATTATTACATTTTACCTGCATGTGAAGTGCTGTGCAATCCTCGTGCCTAAATACAAATATACATTTTAAACAACTCGTGTTCCACAGACCCATTTATATCCTGTGTACCAATGACTATACACCAACATTAACACACAACACGCAACATATAACACTGAAATACACACAGGGGCGGGCAACATTGCCACAGGGCCTGATGTGCATTTGCACTGAACACTGCTCACACTGTGTTCAAGTAGTGGTTAAGTGCTAACTTCGTGCACTCACTCACTAGTGCTGCAGCGAAGAGTACTAAACACTGCACCGTAGGTGGGCACCTTGTGCACCGCGTATCGTGCAGCGCCGTCTGCACCGTGTACCATGCAGCACTAGCGTAGTAGTGGTGCACAGTGTGCACCTCGTGCACCGTGTGTACTGATCACATAGACAAGTGAATAGACAATCACTTGAGGATGACTGCACAGGCAGTCTCTCACACATGACAGACAGATATAAAGAGCGGCCTACCATGCAAACAAGGAGGCTGCTGAAAGACAGAAAGGTAAAATATGCTCAGTCTTTTTCAAGTCGTTGATTCCAGGAAAGCGGCAAGCCGGCTTTCAGCACGAATGCAAGGGAAATACAATCGACTCGAGAAGCTCTTTTCTATCAATATGCTCAGCTCAACACAGAGGTCTTACCGTCCTAATAATAGATAAAGATAACCAGATTAAACAAATGACAGATACCTTTTCAACATTTATTTATCCACAAATGATTCAACATTCAAAATCCATGTGTGGAAATGTATGTGAACCTTTAGATTCAGTAACTGGTGGCGTCCCCTTGAACAGTAATGACTTCAGCTAAGCATTTCCTGTAACTGTTGGTCAGTCTCTCACATCGGTTTTGAGGAATTTTGGCCCACTCCTCCTTACAGAACTGCTTCAACTCAGTGACATTTGAGGGCTTCCTTGCATGGACAGCTCGCTTCAGGTCCTGCCACAACATTTCGATAGGGTTTAGGTCCAGACTTTGACTAGGCCATTCTAAACTGCAGAATTTCTTCTTCTCTAAATCTGCTTGTATGTTTAGGATCATTGTCTTGCAACTTGACTCTCTTTCCGTTCAGCTTCAGCTCATGGACGGATGGCCTGACATTCTCCTCTAGAATCTTCTAATACAATGCAGAATTCATGGTTGTGTCAATGATGGCAAGCCATCCTGGTCCTGAGGCAGCAAAGTGAGTTAAAAAATCAAATTGCATTAAGTTTTTTTTTCTACTTAATATGTAACGTTTTGCTTATCTGCTCCAGCCCATTGATGGTGTTTATAATACATACATATATATATATATATATATATATATATATATATATAACAAGACTCAAACTTAGGAAAAAACCTCTTTCTGTCTATGGTTGTTTGCTGCTTTTCAGAAGGTACCTCTACAATGGTTTATCTAGTATATATGGTATATATATATATTATATATATATATATATATATATAGACAGCTCATATTGTGGGTCTTAGGGACACTGTTGTTGCTACGATAAACTGTATGTGTGTAGTATTATTATCATGTATTTGTCTTTCTGACGCTTTGTGGTGGAATATTTACAATTTAGGTTTACAGTTGTTAAATATGGTGCATTATAGAGTTGCTGACAGAGCTTTGTATAAACTCAATTTTGAGGGTTATGTTTTCTTGGCCGTTTCAAAACTGATCTGGACTGCATTTGGCACGCTTGGTGTCACTGAGAGTTTTTTTTTTTTTTTTGGTTTACATTAAAGATTGTTTCTGTAGTATTAATAATGGAGACACTTTTTCCTAAATGAAATATCGCCATCTACGGGTGGTTCAAAACTATAACAAGACTCAAACTTAGGAAAAAACCTCTTTCTGTCTATGGTTGTTTGCTGCTTTTCAGAAGGTACCTCTACAGTGGTTTATCTAGTCCTCTCCCTCTTTATCTTCTCAAACTTAATGTAAATAGAAATTTTCTTTAAAAAAAATTCTGAAATGGTCAAAATGCAATATATTTCTTCTCAATCAATTTGAATTTGTAGTATTTAGTATTTTGCCTGTGCTTTGCTCCATCCATTGTTCCTTCAATCCTAACAAGCTTTCCAGTCCCTGCTGAGGAGAAGCATCCCCAGCATTTTTCTTAATTTTTTCTGAGGAGATTCAGTCATAGCTACAGCAAAATTAACTTGATGCTGCCACCACCATGCTTGACTTGGATGGTGTTGACTGGGAGATGTGTTGGGTCTGCACCAAATGTATTGCTTGGCATTTAGACCAAATAGTTCCAATTTGGTCTCATCTGACCACATTTTTGCAGGATCACTCAGGTGCTTTGCTGCAAACTCCATGCAGGTTTTGAGATGGCTTATTTTTTAGTAATGGCTTCCTTCTTGCCACCCTGCAATACAGGCTACTTCTGTGAAGTGTTCTAGATATTGTTGACTGATACACATTTTCTCCCATCTCAGCCATTGAACTGTAGCTCTTCAAAGTTGTCGTTGGCCTCATAGAGGCATCCCTCACCAGTTTCCTCCTTGCCCAGCTGGTCAGTTTGGAGGGACAGCCTGATCTAGGCAGTGTCTGGGTAGTAAAATGCACCTTCCATTTCTTGATGATTGAGTAGACTGTGCTCACAGGGATATTCAGAGACTTCAATATTTTTTGTACCCTTCTCCTGATCTGTGCTTTTCAGTGACTTTATCCCTGACTTGCACTGAAATCTCCTTGGTCTTCATGGTTGAGTCTTTCCTTGAAACTCACGACCTGACCGAAGAACCTCACAGAGACAAGTGTTTTTATTCTGAAATCATGAGAACCACTAATATCGTACACAGACAGAGGCCATTCAACTAATTGTGCGGCTTGTTAATTTTGTGCACCTGAAACCACAGCAAAGGGTTTGAATACTTATGCAATCATGACTTTTCCATTTTTATTTCATATAATTATCTATTTACTTCTTTCTTTTTGTTTGTGCTTTGAATGTGTGGAGTAGGTTGTGTATATAACACATATTAATTCCTAGTGTCATTAACTTCAAAGTGTCATGACTGCAAGCTTTAAAGCAACAAAATATGAAAACTGTGAGAGGGTGTGAATACTTTTGCAAGGCACTGTATTAACTTGAAACAAATCTTTATGCTGACTGACACCAGCAGGTATGTCAAAGTTTGTAGATGTTGCTGTGCATCTGACTGGTACCTTTTTAAGCTTGCATATTTTTGGATGAAGTCTGCTGCCATTTGATAATGTATGTTGTTTATCAGCTTACTATGTAGTACGTGTTGATCACAATCAGTAAACTGTAATTTGCACTGTTAAGTTTGCTCTTATTATGATGGATCGATGGCTGGTTCGTGAATAAAAAAACCCAGAAGTTATATAGAAAACCCGAAGTCATGTTGGATTTTTTTGACCAGTATATGTACATATGCATGTGTGTGTGTGTGTGTGTGTGTGGGGGGGGGGGGTGAAGTACCAGACAAGAGGAAGGGGGACGCCGCACAAAAAGTTTGAGAACCACTGGTCTACTGCAAAAAAGAACTCTACCAAAGAACCTGTGAAGCAAGCCATTATATACGGGCCGCTTAAACCTTTCAGCCTAAAGAAACTGTTGAAAAGCTTAATTCCATACATTTGGAAGTGCAGCATAACTGTGCATTGTCGGTGTATGTGAGCGGCCAAGCAGATATTGAGGAAGTAATGGCTATTGCTTCAAACGAAACTCTACCCAGTTTACCTAAAACTATAGCAGCCCCGCACCCAAAAAACCTAAAACCAGTCAGAGCTCTTCCTAGTGTTTCAAACAATGATACAGTCTAACTTCATTGCAACGAACCCCCCTGGAACTTGGAGAAATGTTTATCATATCAGGTTGTTCACTATAATAGGGTTTGCAATTTTCTGTATCAGAATAATGAAGAAACACCCAAATATAATTGAACTTGTTTATTCAGTCTACAGTAGTCTTTTCAAGACTACTACTCATCGATCAATATTTAAACTGTATATTTAAAAGAAAACAGTAAAGAAAATAAAAAAATAAAAAGTACACTTACATGCGGAATACAGTAATTACACCGTGTAACAATTTTTTTTTTTTTTGTTCCTGGGTAGTAAGTGTTATTTCCTAATTGCTTATGCCTCAAAAGTATAGAAAATGGCTATTATTCCCCACAAACTTTGCTTTTGTGACCAGGACAGTGATATTTTGAAATATTACTATTTCCAATGGGAAAACGGGCAAATGTGTGTCTTTTCGTTCACATAAAGTAAAAAAAAAACAACTTATGAATCCAAATTAACATGTATTTATACTAAAGTAATACAAAAGTGACTACAAAAGATTTAGAAGTGAGTAGTTTTTCGAGATTTACGATTATACTGTATTTAATAATAGCCATTTTCTATACTTTTAAGGCACAAGCAATTAGGAAATAACACTTACTACCCAGGAACAAAAATTGTGTTACATAGTGTTATGTTCCCCTTTCTCTTGAAAAACATATTCAGCGTGGATTGCTTCATATTTTTCGTGTTTTCCTCGATGCACGCTGTTTCAATCTTGTTACCTCCTCACGCCTGTTGCCATAGTTGCAGTTTGTGTGAAAATGGTAGCGGTTGCATACGTCACACATGATTCGCACTACAATAGGAATTAGCCTACCAAGGTCTTTGTTCACACTGGAGAAAGTTCAGTGTCAGTGTGACAGAAATACAATGAGCCTTGGTTGTAAATCTCCCTCCCGATCTGTGAAGGTACTAAGCCAGGACAGTTTTTTTTGATAGGCTCGCTGACAGTTCTTTCCAAGGTCAGGCAGTCGGTCAGTCTGGAAAAAGGTGAGACTCCATTGCAAGAACGTATTGACCTGGAAGGGAAACAATGTAGCAGCCACAGATTGTAAAGGCAGCTGCATTTGTTTACCAAGGGGTCATGCGTGACAACATATAAGGGGGACGGAGAATCAGCTATCAGAGGGGCCGGGGACGGACGGCAGCAAGATCAAGACTATTCTCGATTGGGACGCCCACCTGCCTCTGCTGCTGCTGGCCTGTTGTTTTGCTGTGCAGGACTCGGCTGTCTGCACTTCAGCCCTGCTCATGATGGGCGTGAGCTCTGCACACCCACTGAACTGGTTTTCAGCCATCCCTCAGATGCCCCCAGTGTACCCCCGGGTCCTGAGTATTCCAGGAGGCTGCAAGACCAGCTGGAGGTGGCCCACCACTTTGCTTGGGATCAGCTGCAGGCTGCTGCTGCCAGGCAGAATGAGAACTACGACCTACTGACTCGGGTGCGGTACTTTAACACCTGAGAGAATGTATGGGCCTACTGCCCCAAGAGAAAGAGGGGCCATTGCCGCAAGCTGGACAGCCACTAGCACAGGCCCTGACAGGTCCTGGAGCGGACTGGGGAGGCAGTATACCGAATGCAGCTGCCACAGAGAGAGTGCAAGGCTCCCTACCTGGGAGGAGACCTGACGTGGACTAACTCAGCGACCCCTGACAGTTCCGTCCTGTCCCTCCTGATTCATCCTGCCCTGACAATCCCTCCCTTTCCACCCTTGTTCCTGACAGCTCCTGGGGATCTGCAATGCTGGACTGTCTGTCAGGGACCAACACATGTGGGGAGACCACAGCCGCAACAATGTCATCGACCTCCGAGACGTTTTCTAGACTTTGTCCTTCCCTCAGGGACAGGGAACAAAGGGGGGGGGGGGGTGTTGGGGCTATGTAACGACCCTGGCAATGTGTTTGTCTTGTTTGTTTGTAAAGTCTCGTTTGGTGTTATGTGTATTTTAAGGTATGGGCAACGTCGTTAATGTGTGTTCATGCGCATTGTTGGCAGAACCCACCCCCAAGGTTATAAGTGGGGGAGGCGCAGACTGAGACTGGAGTGGTTGCTGTGACTGTGAGGGTCAGTGTGTGAGCCAGGAAGTGAGGGCCTCACCTGAGAAGCAGTGAGACGAACCCGAAGTGTGTCTGCGAGTTCAAGAGAAGAAGCAGTGAGTGAGAAAAGATAAAAATGACTGAAAGAGCAGTGAATGAGGGCATTAGAGCCCAACCAGGGATTCACTGTTTGTTTTATTTTAAGTTAATTTATTAAAAGCAGTAAGTTCGAATCCCACCTGGTATCCTTGAGTCTTGTTTCCCTCACAACTCACTCAATGTTACAATATACTTGTCTCATGCAAAATAGTTAAAATGATTTGTACTGATGTTTCTCTTTTAATTTAAAAAAATACTGCTGAGTTCTTTTTTTGGACATCAAGGATATAGTGTGTTACTTTAGCCAAGTTTCCAGATTAGAAGTTAATTACATTATTCATTTTATTATCGTGTTAAGTAAGTTCCACATACATAAATGTAAATGGTCTAAATGAAAGCCTTCATTTAATATTTTTTGATAGAATTGACACACTGGGGTAGACTTTCAAAGGCGACTACATTTTATTCAAACACCTAAAGTTACGTCTTCTTAGATGACTATATTTTCGTTGTGATTTTCAAAAATGGATGAATGACATTTGTTGACGTTTAAGTTTACTACTCTCGGTATTGACGCCCAACCTCTATCGTAGGTTAGCATCAGAGTTAAACGTCAAGAGAAGGGAGTGATTTTCAAATATTTGGTCAGCTAGCCATCTATGTAAATTACTTTTGCATATTACAATGTATGCAGATCAACGGGAAGTGATGTGTTTCGTCTAGGTTTTAGACGTTGTTCTGGCTTCGCTTGTTGCTACTAGCAGATACAGACAATGGCAAGCATCAATGAAGCTGGACCGTCTGGGACAACATCTCATAAAACAGGCAAATGCAGGAAAACACATTTCTCTAAAGAGGAGATGGAAGTATTGTTAGATAAAATGACTACTTTCTATCAAACAAGTGGGACAGGTTCTGATATTACAAACAGACAATGGGAATCAGTTTTACTTAACGTAAATGTGATTTCTCCCATTAAACTAAACACAGAAGAAATAAAAAAGAAATGGCGAGGCATCAGATGAAATGCAAATTAAGGCAAGTCAAATAGGAACAATGACAAAAAAAACGGACGGTTGACCGGCTCAGACATTATCTTTGACTCCTCTCAAGGAAAAAGCCCTCAGCACTATTCCACGCATCAATTTGGAAGGGATTGCTAGAGTAGACACATTTGCTGATACGCAAAATCAAAGTGGTAAGTTAAAAGTCCCAAATTTAATTAAATTAAATTAATCAATGCATGTCCAACTATTAGCTTAGCCTGCTTAGGCAGTCCACCTTAATAAAGTAAGAGTAAAGTGTCCATTTTATTTGATGTGTCCAGGCTCATGCAACCTAAAACAGACAATTGGGGCAAAAGGCACTGAGGTTAGCTGTCTGTTTCACTGCTGATAAGGCAGCTGGTCAGATGTAGTAAATCTACCCCAACTGGGCGCCAACGGCTGCCTCCATGGTAAGGAGGTGGGCCAGCCCATTGGGGTCGGTGATCTGGGAGGTCTGGTTCTCAGCTGGAGAGGTGGTGGCACTGGTCCGTGGGTGGTTGGTGCGAAGAGAGGGGTCAGCACTCCAGTCTTTATGGACACCTGGGAGTCCTCAAAATCCTCCGCCAGTTTGACGGCGGCCTCCAGGGTGGCCAGATTGTGGCGCCATATCCATCCTTGGGTCTCGGCACCGACCACATGGCAGAACTGCTCCAGGGTGATGTCTTCTCCCATTTTCTGCCCTGTCTTTTCTGCAGGGCTGAGCCAGCGCACCATGTGGTCACAGAGCTTTTGCGCGACCACCCTGGGGTGGGTCTCTCGTGGCCTCTGATACTGCACCCAGTGTGTTTCTCCCGTGGTATTCAGGCATCGGAGGATGGCCTGTTTGACCAGGTTGTACTGGCTAGCCTCCTTGTTGGTCATGGCTTGTTATGCTACCTGAGCTTCCCCGCTCAGACAGTGACCCAGCTGGCTGGCCCACTACTCCTTCAGCCATAACATGGTGGTGGACACTGCTCAATGGTAACCAAATACACCTCCGGGTCATCAGTAGTCATCACTTGTGATCACGGGGTGCGTTTCCGAGACTGACTCTCTCTATCAGTGCCGTGTATCTCTCCCTCTGTCTTCTGTCTTTGCTCCATTGCCTGTAGCAGCATGGTGAGCACGGCGACGTCCATCTCCCAGTTTTGACACCACGTGTGTGGCAGTGTGTAGGTGTAGGGGTGATGCAGGTGCTCCAAACAGGGACAAACACACAGTTCACGGTTCAAATGCTTTTATTTTTCTTGTTGGTATATGTACAGGTGCAGTGGAGTCTGGGTTTATTAATGGCTTAAAGCTACAGCTCCCAGAACCATATTTAGCCATCTGGCGAAGACAAGCACACACAGTTAGAACACAAAACAATACTTCACTCATTTGAATAGTCCTCGTTTCCTCCCATTAACCACAACAAAGGAACCGATTATGGCGTCACGTCCCCCTAAAGTACCCTCAGCCCCGGCCCCTCTGATAGCTAGTTCAATCATGTCTCCTCCAATTCTTGACTGAAACTTCACTCTCCGTACTAGGGCGATGACTCCAGGTACTGTAACGCTGCCCCGTCCTGAATGGTTGGCTTCCAACACAATTCCTGTTGTCCAGTGCTCTCACAGGTCGAGAGAGGACTGTTGATTCGGATTAATTTGCTCTGTCACATATGGTTATAACATTGAATGATAATTAAAAAAAAATTATACCACCTGGGCCACATTTGTAAGCCTGTAACACACTAACTCTGTGATATTGCTCCATGATTGCGTGTAAATTGCACCAACAACTCAGATTCATAATGTTGTATTATAGATTATACTGTACATCACTAAATTCTTATTTTGGTATTAGAAACTATATTTACAGAAATGACCACCAGACAGGAATCCCATGAGGATGACAACAACCCAGAAAACCATGTGTCACCTCTACAACTGGCATTCAAGAGATAGCCACTTCACAGAGACCCATTCTTGATGAAGAGCAGATTGAGACATATCTGTTAGAGCACCACACACAATTAAAAACTATACTGACCACACATTTAACATCCTTATCCATATCATTAGCCAGCATAGATAAGAGAGTGAGCTCATGTTCATATGAAACATGAATCTTTCCGAGCTGAATGAACTACAAAGCTCAACGGTCACAGCAATTAAAGACCTCACTGTGTCCATAGGGGAGTCCACCAATAGTGGTAATTCTGGAACTGCAACTCAAAGTGCAGTGCCCGCCTCTCCCGTGGCAGAAGTAAAGGGAGGTGACAAACCCACTACAGTCACAAGAAAAGCATCACATGAGAAAGGTGAATGCTCTGCTCAAAAGGTAGCCTCAGAAAAACTAAATACATATATAATTTGTTTTTCAACATCAGGGAGCAACTTAGGAGTCATTTTCTGTTTTATCGTTTAGTAATGACTCTCTTAATTGAGACGACTTTGCTTTTGTATTAGATAAATATCCTACCTTTTCATTTATGATACTCTAAGTAGTTAAAAAAAAAAAAAAAGCATTGGATTGGAATTGCATTGGAACACTATTGAATTTTTAAAGTAGAGTATTTTTTTTTCTCCATGCAGTCCAGTAAGGGACAGAAAAAAAAAAATTATGTTAGCGTGCAACTTAATTTGAATGAAAACTTTTTGGTTTGCTGTTCCCCGTAGCAGCACATAAATACTGCTTGATAATTTACATAAAACCCTTTGAATGTCTGTTACAGCTCAGACTTTACTTGAGGGTTTTTTCGTGCTTTTTAATCGCATTATCAACATAGTCCTGTTATGATTTTCCCATGTTTATTTCCTCTAATAAAAATATGAATGTAATTTTGCAAAAACTAATGTGATGAAGTGTTGAGAAAATGTGAATTTGGGGAAAATAAATTAATGTACAATGAACTATATACACAAGAACCTAATTCTTTTTCAGCAATCACTACATGATTCTGACTCAATATTTGTTTCTAAGATAAATACAAATAATGTTCACAAACATTACAACCATTACAACACACCTGTCTCCTTCTAGTCAACTCTCATCTCTTTGCACTGTGTTCTTGCATTCCATTCTAGGACAGCTATTTACAATACTTTTAATTGAACATAAAATTCAAGGCAAATATGAATCATAGTTAAGATATAGCAGTACAGAGAGAGAATTAATCTGACTCAACAATCTCCCTCTTGATCTGTGAGAGCACTGGACAACAGGAACTGTGTTGGAAGCCGGCCATTCAGGAAGGGGGCAGTGTTATGGTACGTGAAAACATCGCCCTAGAATGGGGAGTGAAGTTTCAGTCATGTCAAAGCCATTATAATGTTATTGAAGTCATATTGGTGTTTACTATAATATGTAATACTGTACTCTTATTTGTGGGCTTTCCTCTACGCTACTTGTATTTAATTAAATTAACTTAGAAGGCTAGTCTGTGAAATATATTACATTTTAAGAAAAAAAAATGTTTTGATAGGCTATGTTATTTATTACTACCAAAACATATTAAATTAAACATCAAAAACATTTGCAATGACATTGTTTTTAATTTATATAGCCTTCAAATGTTCTTGCCTCACTTCTGCTATTTCTGGGTCATCTGGCTAAATTTGTAGATCAATTAATTATCTCTGAACCCATAAAAGCCACTTGCCTCGGCTGTACCGGACAAGCTTTCATTCCAGGTTCGTATATTTGGTAGTTGATTGCAACCGTGACGACGTGTGTTGTTTCTGTTTGAATTCCCCCTGCTACTAGAATTGCATAAGCCTGATTTAGTTTTTTTTTTTTTTTATAAGATTCCCTTCCCGGTGCAACTCTTGTTGTTATGGATTCTTTTATTATTTTTCTTATGATTGTTAGTAGGGCAGATGTGGAGTGTTCCCTGGCCACCTACAGCCACATCTTGCCTAGAGGTAATATTTTTAAATTGTATTTTATTTTGTTTTGATATTTGTTAATAAGGTTGATACTCATTTTCTTTTGTGTTGCTTTTGCAGGTTCTCTAGTGCCAACCACTGTTTTCTTTTGCCTTAATGATATTGTATTTGTTTTGCCCTGCTGATATTATGTACAGCCACTATATATATATATATATATATATATATATATATACATACACACACACACATATATATATATATCATATATATATATATATATATTTTTTTTTCAGGGTCTGATCCTGTTAGCTAAATGACTTTGTTTTCAAAGTTATCGCTTCCAATTGCAGGTGTTTTCCGCAATCCTGCCTCTCTCCTTTATACAGTAACTTGTACTTCCCGTGGAACATCGAAGAATTGCATACGACAAATTACCTGTTGCATTTCAATATCTTCAGCTTCTTCAGCTACTTATAGCAAGTATATTTCTATACTCCATACCCTATACCCTCGGGCTGAGGAAAGTGTGTACCGCTCGAACAAATATTAATAAGTGAAGTGCATTTATTTATTTTTTTTTTACAAATAGAACATGCAAATACTGAATGTATCTCGTATACAGAACAAAAACAAATGAGGGGGCTTGGAAGAAAGTGATACGCAATTGGCATAGTGAAGCCGAAGGAACACTCGGCTGAATCTACCTTTCTCATTATTCCACCCTCCCGGAAAAAATTATTCACATTTTGGTGGTCCTTCCCCGCACAGTGTACCATGTGGAACATGAAGGGCTGCAATGCCAAATATCACCGTGCATTGCTGTCCTTCATTGTGCTTTACCACTTGAGTGGGGCGTGGTCTGTGACAAGATCAAATGAGTGCCCCAGTAGGAAATATCGTAAGGAGTGAGTCCTCCGCTGACATCTTCATCGCTCGAGCCTTCGGTAACGACATTGCTAGTGCTGCGGTAGGGGCTGGCACTGTGGAAAATGCCAGCCCTACCCATTCAATGAGTGCAGTGTAACGCTCCTCTCTCCGTCTCTCTTCTGTGTCCCCTCTGCTCTCCACAGCATCCAGCAGCTCTGCTAGTGCCTTGCGATCCATCTCTCGTCTCTGACACCACGTGTGGCAAAGTGGCTGCTGATAGCGAACAAGTGTTCAGCAGGTGCGGTGCTGGAGCAATAATCCAAAAAAACCAACAGACAACAAAGTATGGGTGAAATGGTTTATTATTTGTTTATAATCCAAGGGTCTGATGACCAGACAGTAAATAATAACGAGCTTGCAATACACAACCATGTGTACTGCACAGTATTGAAAAAAGGTTGCAGTCCCGTAAATAATAAGCACAGTACTTAAACACACACAATTAGACACACACACACACTATCACCAGTCCAAAGTGAATGCTTTCAGTGCTTGTGATGCAGTACAATATAATACGTGCTTTATTTGTGAATGGCAGTGCTAACAGTGTTAATCGTGACCGAAGTGCAGTGTTGATCCGGTTTGTGCTGACCCTTGGCGACAGCTCCGGATTTGTGTTTAGCTGTCTAGTGCTATAATCATAAAACACAGACAGTTACTAAACAGACACGGACAAACAAACAAAAAACACTCACAAATATTTCCAATACACTTTCTCTGCGTCTCTCATGGTCCTTCCAGTTTCTAACCCAAAACCAAGCGAAGGAAAAGATTACTGATTGGCTGGCTACCGCGGTGGCTTGGCTGCGGGAGTTCTGGGCCAGCCAGTTGGGACCCTGCCTGATCGAGGAGGCTCAGGCAGTCTACCAAGCCATAAATGACCATCACGCCACCGACTATGACCTGGTCAAGCAGGCTATCCTCTGCCGCCTTAATATAACCATGGAGACCCACCGGGCGCGGTTTAGGGAGTACCGGAGAGCCCCAGAGACACGCCCCAGGGTGGTTGTGCGACCACATGGTCCATTGGCTGACCCCCGGGAAGAAGACTGCCCAGCAGATGGGGGAAGCAATTGTGGTAGAGCAGTTCTGCCATGTGGTCGGCGCCGAGACCCAGGTGTGGATACGGCGCCACAACCCCGACACCCTGGAGGAGGCTGTCAAACTGGCTGAAGACTTTGAGGACTCCCTGACTTCTGCCCGGGTCGGAATCCTGTCTGCCCCTGCCCTTCGGAGCAGCCGACCTCTCCCTCCCTCTCCTCCAACACCACCACCACCACCACCTTCGTTCCCAGGACCCAGACCTCCTAGAGCACCGACCCCATTGGGCCCCCTTGCCTCCGCCCCATGGAGACCAAGGTTGTCCCCCAGCTGGGGTAGAGGTGCTGCTCCTGCCCCGTTGCCATACCAGCAGTGGGACAGATTTTTGACCTATGCCCCCTCTGTCCCTCCTATCTGTTTCAGGTGCAACCAGCCGGGACATCTGGCCAGGTCATGCCCCGCTGCCATGGAGTGTGATGTGGCCGCGTGCAATTGGGCACCTGAAGCGGCTAAGTGTGGGGAAAATGGTCGGGAGGGGCCTTGTCTGATTAATGTGGTTTTAGGGAATGTGAAAACCCACGCATTAGTGGACACAGGGTGTGAGCAAACCTTGATTAGGACAGCTCTCCTGGGCAGTGTGTCGTGGCGGCCACAAGGTCAGGTGGCCATCTCCTGTATCCATGGAGACATGGCAGCATACCCCACATTAAAAGTATACTTATCGGTAGGACCGATAAAACGTCACCTTGTAGTCGGAGTGGCGGAAAAGTTGCCACACCCAGTTATTCTGGGCCGAGACTGGCCAAAATTCAAAGAATTAATGGAAATAATGGCAGTCTCAGCCACACACGTAAACGTGCCAGAAAAAAAAAAAGGAACGGATTGGTGATGTGTTTCCTTTTCACCCTGAAATGTTTTCCCCTCTTTTCTGTCCTAGAAAAACAAATAAGGAGAGATGGACCGCGAAAGGGGAGGGAGCGTCTTTGAGACAAGGCTGGGGTCGGGTGGGACAGTGCTGCAATGGTAACAAACGCCAGTCGAAGGGAGTGGGAACGCAGTGCGACCGAGAGAGCAAGGTTACTGGACTGACTAGGGCAGAGGCTATTCCAGCCCCTCTCAATGTACCGGACCCGTGGTACTCAATCGCGGACCTAGTGTGGGGCCAACAGAACGACCCGTCACTGGTGCACGCTAGGGTAAACCTAGCCGCGGGCACAGGACAGCCTGTAACACAATTGTTGGTTCCCCCGTCTTGTCGGACCGAGGTCATGAGGCTGGAGCATGATATCCCTTTTGCGGGGCACCTCGGAGCCGAGAAGACGAGGGAATGAATATTGGCTCGATTCTATTGGCTCGGTCTTCATACTGATGTGTCGAAATATGTAGCCACATACCCAGACTGCCAGCGAGTAGCGCCGGGTCGAGTGCGCCCCGCCCCTTTGGTCCTACTGCAGATTATTTCCACTCCTTTCAAGCGCATTGCAATGGACATAATGGGCCCTTTGCTACCTTCTGACTCTGGGTATACGCATATATTAGTAGTGGTGGATTATGCAACGCGATACTCGGAGGCAGTTCCATTGAGGTCCACTAGTGCAGCTGCAATAGCCACCGAGTTAGCGCAGATTATGGCTAGAGTAGGGATCCCCAAGGAGATTTTGACTGATCACGGGACCAATTTTTTGTCCAGTATGTTACAGCAGGTGTACAAAATATTAAAAACACGTCCCATCAGGACGTCGGTTTATCATCCACATTCGGACGGTTTGGTTGAACGCTTTAATCAGACCTTAAAGTCAATGCTGAGGCGATTCGTAACACAGGAGCAGAAACATTGGGCATCACTACTTCCCTACCTCCTTTTTGCGGTGAGAGAAGTGCTGCAGAGTACAACGGGGTTCTCCCCCTTTGAGCTCCTGTACGGCCGGCAGCCTTGCGGTATTCTCGACCTGCTGAGGGAGGGGTGGGAGGAGCACAAAGGCTCTTCTAAAAATGTAGTGAAGTATGTGCTCCTACTACGAGATCGCCTGGATTTGGTCGGTCGTTTGGCCCAAGACAACCTCAGATCGGCTCAGCACCGACAACAGCAGCATTACAACAAAAATGCACGGATTCTAACCTTTCGACCAGGGGACAAGGTAATGCTGCTACTTCCCTTATCATAATCAAAACTGTGTGCTAAATGGCAGGGGCCGTATGAGGTGATTCGGGCTATAGGGAAAGTAAATTATGAAATTAGACAGCCTGATCGCCGAAATGAATGTGAAATTTATCATGTCAATTTGTTAAAGCCCTGGCAGGCAAGGTAGGTCTTATTTATAGCCCCAGGCAATATGGAGGATGATTTAGGTCCCTGTCCAGAGACCCTGAGCACAAGAGCGATTTCTATGGGGGAACAATTGGTTCCGGATCAGCAAAGAGAGCTGCGTAAGCTTATTGAGGAGTTCAGCGATGTTTTTTCTGATGTGCCTGGCAGAACAAACTTAGTTGAATATGACATTATCTCTCCACCAGGTGTCACAGTGCGAGAGAGACCTACCGGATCCCGGAAAGTCGGCGAAGTGGCGTTCGCAAAGAGGTATGGGATATGCTCGAGCTTGAGATGATTGAACATTCCAGGAGCGAGTGGTGCAGTCCGATCGTCATAGTGGCTAAGAAAGACGGCACCAACCGCTTCTGTGTGGATTTCAGAAAGGTGAACGCTATTGCTAAGTTCGATGCATATCCCATGCCTCGGGTCGACGAACTTTTAGACAGACTGGGAAAAGCAAGGTTTATTTCCACTCTGGACCTGACGAAGGGATACTGGCAAATCCCTTTAACCCACAGCTCCAGAGAGAAAACCGCATTTTCAACACCAGAAGGGCTGTTCCACTTTAAAACCATGCCGTTTGGGCTACATGGTGCGCCCGCTGCCTTTCAGAGACTGATGGACCAGGTTTTATGCCCACATCATGAATATGCAGCAGCATATATTGATGACGTGGTGATATACAGCTCCACCTGGAGAGAGCATTTGGCTAGGGTTACAGCCGTTCTTCAGTCTCTAAGGGCAGCCCGGCTGACAGCTAACTTGAGGAAATGTGCGTTTGCCAAAACAGAGACTCAATATTTGGGATTTTTAATGGGGAATGGAAGGGTGAGACCTGTAGTCACCAAAATCCAGGCTTTGGTTGATGCAGCGATCCCCAAAACCAAGACTCAGGTGAGGTCACTACTGGGCTTAGCCGGTTATTACCGCCGCTTCATCCCCGAGTACGCCACAGTGGTTAACCCGTTAGTCGACCTCACCAAAAAGAGTGCTCCAAATTTAATTAAATGGTCAGCTGAGTGTCAAGGGCGTTTGATACTATTAAGCGTACACTTTGCCAGGCCCCGACTCTTATCACACCGGATTTCACCAAGAGATTCATCCTCCACACCGACGCATCGGATGTAGGTTTTGGTGCAGTCTTGTCCTACAAAGTAGCTGGAGTAGAGCAACCGATATTGTACCTGTGTAAAAAAATGCTACCTCGGGAAAGCAACTACTCCGTAGTCGAAAAAGAGTGTTTGGCCATTAAATGGGCTACTCACTCTTTACGATACTACCTGCTGGGACACTCATTTGATCTAGTCACAGACCACGCCCCACTCAAGTGGTTAAGCACAATGAAGGACAGCAATGCCCGGATAACTCGGTGGTATCTGGCATTGCAGCCTTTCATGTACCACATGGTACACCATGCGGGGAAAGACCACCAAAATGCGGATTATTTTTCCCGGGAGGGGGGAGTAATGGGGAAGGTAGATTTAGCTGAGTGTTCCTTCGGCTCCACTCTGAGCGGTGGGATATGTGACGGAAAGATGAGTTCTGGTGATGAATCTTCCTCCCGACCTATGAGGGCGCTAAAGAACAAGAGAAGTATCTGGAAGGGCTGGCCTTCGTTTCCGGGTCAGGGAAGTGGGTCAGTCTGGAAAGAAGCGAGACTCTGTTGTAAGACTGTATTGATTTGAAAGGTAAACGAGAGGCAGCTGCAAGTAATAAGGCAGCTGCAACCGTTTACCTCGATATCATGCGGGATTACATATAGGGGCCAGGGTAATGCTGATCTTTTCCTTCGTTTGGGTAAACGTGTGGAGAGAGAAGGATCGAGAGAGGAGCTCTCATTATTAAAAGAAAAGACGGGTTACGTGTTTTTTGTTTGTCTGTGTAATAATTGTCCGTGTTTTGCACCACCAGACAGTTGAAGCACAACTCTGGAGCTGTCGCCGAGGGTCAGCACGATCCGGATCACTACTGCACCACCGTCACGAAATACCTGTGTTTGCACTGACCACCAGCACGATTGCACTCACCCAGGACTGGTGACTGTGTCTTTGTTTTGTTCAGGACTGTGCCCTATTATTGCTATCCCCGCGCTTTACACATTGTTGTGTATAGCCAGGGATTTATTATTTAACGGTCACCAGACCTGGATTATAAATAAAAGCACCTTTTCCACTGGAAACTGTTGTCTGCCTGTCACTCCTGCATCGCATCACCTCTACACCTGTTTCCCTCCACTAGCTACTTTGCCACAGTATGTCAGCGGAGTAAAAAGTTAGAACATCTAAACAAAGTTCCTCCACATTGTCAGTTGCAGAGGGGGGTACTGACGTCGACTTCATCGCTTTGCAATGAACTCTATCTGGTCTGTACTGAATTTTGAAGTTGTAGGCTTGAAGGATTGCTATCCAACTTTCCATCTGGGTCCCTGTGGCACTGTTGCCAGCCCCTGTGCTCATTTCAGTGTTATATTTTGCTTGTTGTGTGTTAATGTTGGTGTATAGTCATTAGTACACAGGATATAAATGGGTCTGTGGAACACGAGTTTGTTTAAAATGTATATTTGTATTTAGGCATGAGAATTGCACAGCACTTCACATGCAGGTAAAATGTAATAATATGCGAGCACTGGGAATTGCACTTTATTAATTCACGTGCAGTTGTACCGCGACTCCAATTTAATGATTGATTAGCAATCGAGTCTCGGTACAGCTGCATAAAAGCAGCATGTTTTCACTCACTCAGGGTTGTGTGTTCGGTGAGTGGAGAACGGGATTGGAGATGAAGGTAATAATCAAAGTAATAGTTAAAATATCAGCCACCATGTTTGTCTGTGCAGTCCGTTTTGTTTGTCTCTTTATTTTGGCGAAAGTGCCATGTCCTGTGTTTTGTTTGTCTTTACAACCTTTTATTTTCTGTCTGTTCATTATTAAATGTGGAGCGAAACCAATCGCTCAGCTCCACCCAGCTCCACCTCTCTGTTTATTTCCTGGTTCCTGCTTCTGGTCTGACGTCACCCACTACAGCCGTCTTCATGACAGTCCCTCATCTCAAACAGCCAACGCAGGGCAGCATGGGCAACATAGTCATCGTGGGATTTTTAGCGCCTCCTAGACGCAGACCGGAGCAGGAACCGCAGTTTTTGGGAAAAAAACAAAACAAAAAAAAAACATTTTTGGATCACAAAAAAATAAATAAATAAATAAAATGGGATGGAACGAGGATAAAGATGTGAAGGACAGGGAGGAGGAATGTTGCCTAATGGACTAACATCCATGGCAATACAACAAGTCATCGCCGGGGTGCCTCCTCTGCGACCAGGACCATCTGTTCACCAACTGTCCCTTCCACCACTATGAGGAGGACGAGGAACCGGCCCAAGAGAGGAAGGTGGGGAGAAGGAGAAGGGGGAGAGGAAAGCTGCTACAGCAAGAGGAGGCTGAGGACGATGGCTTGAAGGCCTTTTTCCGGTACCTCGCAGCGGAGTTGTGCCCCAGCTGTAGGGTATATGGGCACACGTTGGCACTATGCCCCACGCAATATGCAGAGGGGGAACTAATGCCCGAGTGGGAGGAACTCGTACGTACAGCGCCCAGACGGGGGGACCGTGAGAGTCCAGATGGTGGGACCGTGAGCATCTAGCGCCCAGACGGGGGCACCGTGGGAATCCAAAGCCCAAGGGACAGCTTCTTCCACCTCCACCAGCAGAGGAAGAATGCCTGCTGTCCCCATCTCCACCAGCAGGGGAAGAATGCCTGCTGATTTCACCCCGTGAGAGGGAGAGCCGCACCAGTCCCCTGCAAGAGAGGGAGAGCCACACCAGTCCCCTGCAAGAGAGGGAGAGCTGCACTAGTCCCCTGAAACAAGGGTAGACTACACGTCGCTCCCACCTCAGCTGGAGCTGCCTCTGCCTCCGTCACCTCCACTGGCAGGAGCAGAGCAGCTGGAGCTGCCTCTGCCTCCGCCACCTCCACCGGCAGGGGCAGAGCAGCAGGAGCTGCCTCTGCCTCTGCCATCACCACCGGCAGGCGCAAAGCAGCAGGAGCTGTCTCTGCCTCCACCACCTCCACCAGCAGAGGGTGAATACCTGCTGGGTCCCTTTCCACCAGCAGAGGATGAATGTCTGCTGGTATCACTTCCTCAGCCATCATGAGGAGAGGAGCTGGAGCTGTCTCTGCCTCTATCACCATCAGGGGGAGAGGAGCAGGAGCTGACTCTCCCCTCACTAGAAGGACCAGGACTAGATGCTGGCAGTCCTCAGCAGCCCTTGCATAGGCTGCTGAGGGAAGCACGGGGAAGAACTGGTAGGCCGCAGTGGCAGAGAAAAGGGCCAAAACCCGCACCCTAGCTTGTCCTGTCTCCCTGTACATCATCGCTCGAGGATGCCTGCCTCACTTCACCTAAGGATGCCTGCCTCACTTCATCCAATGATGCCTGCCTCGCTTCGCCCAAGGATGCCTGCTTCGCTTCGTCCAAGGATGCCTGCCTCGCTTCGCCCAAGGATGCCTGCCTGACATCGTCTGGGGTTGCCTGTTGCTCCGCATCGCCTGGGGTTGCCAGCCGCTTTGCATTGCCTGGGGCTGCCTGTTGCTCCGCATCCCCTGGGGCTGCCGGCTCTGCTTCACCTGGGGTCGGTTGAACTGCTTCGCCAGGGGTCGCCCTCGGCAGCAGGGATCAAAGTGACCGGATCCCCAACAGATGGAGATGTCAGCTATGAAGAAGGGGAGAGAGGTCAGGAGACCACCTTCCCCCACAGCAATTTCGCTGCTGGAATTGCCCCAGCTGAAGAAGTCAGTCTGGGAGCTGTCAGCACGCCTGCTGACAGCCTCGCCATTGACAGTATTTCCGCTGCCAATGGTACAGCGGGAGGAGAGACTAGCTCCACTGTCAGCACGTTTGCTGACAGCATGGCAAGTAGCAGCCTGGCTACTTGCAACATTGCCACCCATGAACCCCTTAAAGTCCCCATTCTTGGCCCGGGACTTTGAGCAAGACTTTTGGGATTTTAAGGGGGGAGGTGGCCATTAAGGCCATGTGTGCTACGCACAAGGGGGGGGGGGGGGTATATGTGGCAATGTTCCCTGCCTCTGTGTGTATTTCAGTGTTATGTGTTGCGTGTTGTGTGTTAATGTTGGTGTATATTCATTGGTACACGGGATATAAATGGGTCTTCATGTGCAAGTAAAATGTAATAATATGCGAGCACGGGGAATTGCACTTTATTAATTCACATGCAGTTGTACCGTGACTCCAATTGAATGATTGATTAGCAATCGAGTCTCGATACAGCTGCATAAAAGCAGCATGTTTTCTCTCACTTGGGGTTTTGTGTTCGCTGAGTGGAGAACGGGATTGGAGACGGATGTAATAAGTAATAGTTAAAATATCAGATCACCGTGTTTGTCTGTGTAGTTTGTTTTGTTTGTCTCTTTATTTTGGTTAAAATGCCGTGTCTTGTGTTTTGTTTGTCTTTACAACCTTTTATTTTCTGTCTGTTCATTATTAAATGCTGAGCGAAACCAATCGCTCAGCTCCACCCAACTTCACCTCTCTGTTGTTTATTTCCTGGTTCCTGCTTCTGGTCTGACGTCACCCACTACAGCCGTCTTCGTGACAGTCTCTCATCTCAAACAGCCAGCACAGGGCAGCATGGGCAGTCAAACTTTTTTATTGCAAAGACCAATTCCAGACAGTCTTTTTCAGTTATGCCACAATTTTGTTCAGCAGGAGATAGGGAGTGTCCTGAATAGGATATTATCCGTTCGGAACCATTTTGGACATGGCATAGGACAGCACTCAGTTCAGACAAACTGCCGTCAGTATATAGTTTAAAGGGGTTGTCAAACTTGGGATATCCCAGAATAGGATCAGAGACTAGAATGTCCTTTAGTTTGTTGAAAGCTTGTTGGCATGTACTGGTCCAAGCAAAACAAGACCCTTTCTTTGTAAGATCATAAAGTGGAGCTGTTATTTTGCCGTAATTACAGATAAACTTTCTGTAGTAGCCAAACAGTCCCACAAAGGCTGTTAGTTCTTTCAGGTATACATGTTCTGGATACTCTTTGACTGCTGTAAGCTCGTCAGGGTCTGGAGATTTGCCCTGTGAGCTGACCACGTGACCAAGGTAATGAATCTGTTGCCGTGCAAAACAGCACTTTCCTGGTTGCAGTTTTAAGCCAGCGTGTCCGAGTCTGTCAAAAACTTTTGTTAGATCAGTGGTCCTCAAGATAATTTTGGCACGGGCATAAATTGATCTTACTTGGCTGTTTGCGGGCACACTGACTATTGCATAGGTTCTTATCTTAAACACTGCCTTCTCGCGACATACACAATGTGTGTGTGTGTGTGTGTGTGTTATTCTTGGCTCACTGATAAAGCCAAGTCTCAGGCAGTAATTGTGCATGCTGCCCTTATTCTTTAAATAACTTACGTAAAATATGCAATGCAAATATAGCACGTTTACACAGATAACCATGAATAAACTAAAATAAAAGAGAATAGATAGCGTCTCGCTTTGTTTCAATTTAACAAATTTGGCAACACTACACTGTTTTAAAGAACGCTCATCTCCAGTACAATTAATTATTCAGAGAAAGTGGAATCGTATCTAAATATACTTCGGTGTTTCCCTTGTCTAGTGAAATAAAAAAAAAATACAGAGATAGAAAATTAAATTCTACATACTGAAATGTATTTTTCTCAATAGCAGTCGGCGGAATTCAGTGCTTACCCGGCATATTAACACCCCGTCTCTGCTCACGAATGATTGGACAGCTCTCAGATCTTTCACTTTCCCTTTGCCTACTCACTCGCCTTCAATTTTCATGCAGAATACCGTGAACGGCCTCCGGTTGCTTATGATTGGACAGCTGCGTAAAACTGCGTAAAAGTCAGATATTTGACTCTCCTATTGGTTAAACTTACTGTCAGTACCTGTAACTGAAACAAACACAGTTTATGTCCCACCCAGCTAACTTATGATTGGGCTACCGCAGAACAATGCAGATATTCAATTGGTTGATCGTATCGCAGAAGCCCTTCAGGAAAAAAAAAAAAAAATGTTGAGTACGTACAAGCACAGCATAAGCGAGCAACACTGTTGGAAAACGTGTTTAAAGCTTTCTTTAATTTCCCACACTACGACCCGCCAGAAATGTGTTCACAACCCATAATTTATGAACAGCTGCCGCGGGCACGATGGCCTGGCTTCGCGGGCACGAATTTGCCCACGGGCACCACTTTGAAGACCACTGTGTTAGATGGTGAAGATGATCAGAAAAAGTCCTGCTAAAGAAGATTACATCATCGAGGTAGACAAGACATGATTTCCATGAAGGTCCATGTAGTACAACTTACATCACTCTTTGAAATGTTGCGGGGCTATTTCGTAGTTCCATTGGAGGTCTTTTAAATTGAAACAATCCTAAATGACAACTCCAAGCTGGGTAAGGAGGGGAATCTGGGTTGATGGCAACTTGGTAAAATCCACTCTGTAGATCCAGTGTTGAGAAGTATGCTGGATTTTCAGTACCAAGGCTTTCCAATGCGTCTTATGTGGCAGGAAGAGGGTGGGCGTCTAACACAGTACAAGTGTTGAGTTTTCTGTAGTCCACTACAAAGTGATACCCACTGTTATTTTTCTTCAAAATTAGTAAACAAGGAGCACCCCAAGGGTTTGTAGATTCCTCTATAATGTCCTGGTCCAGCATGTCTTTGATCATGGCTTACAAAATCTGTTTTTGCTTTGGTCCAACTTTGTAGGCATGTTGCTGAATTGGTTGTTTTTTAGGATCGACTTGAATTGTGTGCCTCAGGATGTCACACCATCCAAGTCTATTATCTTCAGCCACAAACACATCAGCATAGGTGTCAATGAGGTCTGCAAGCTTATATTTCTCTGTAGAAGTCAAGAGTGCACTGGATAGGTCCAGGCTCTGTGAAGGTGGAAGACTGACTGTACTAGGTTGGTAGCTCCCTGCAGGAGAGGAGACTGCATTCACATTCAGTGAAAAATGGCTGGGAACATCAGACAGGAAATGCAGATGGTCCTCATCATATAGACACACAAACTTGCCAATATTCATGCCTTTTGCCACAACAATAGCAGCATCCAACAAGTTGCAACATCTGTGATATACTATCCCATTTTTAACAGTAGAAAGTGTATTACCTGGGAGCAAACCAGTAGATATCAGGGCAGGTGAGCCAGTTACAATTCCAACAACACCATGAGGCAATGAGGTCGCATTGATTCTTGTAATAGTAACAACTTCAGTTTTTGGTGGGACTGTAAAAGTTTCAGTTGCAATAGTCTTCTGGAATCCAAAAAGAGGTTATTTTCAGCAAAATCCAAGAAAGCTTTATGTGTTTGGAGAAAATCACGACCAATAATTATTGCTGGGTTAAATTTTGGCACCAAGTAAAATCTGATTTAATCTGCTGCATCCCAATTATTATATTGAGGTTGATCATGCCATCAATTGATACCTTGGTTGAATCAGCAGTTACAGCATATTTCAAATCTGTTGGAATAATCTTAACAGATTGTTTGATCTGACAGTCTTGTAAAATGTCAGGGTTGGCAACAGACACATCTACTCCTGTATCAAGCATAGAGCATGGGAACAGTTGCAGTATAAAGCTGTTGAAACTTGTCCTTTACTATTACTTCATCTGCAATAAAGATCGTGGGGGATCCTCAATGGAATTGTTTGGCCCAACAAAAGCCCCTACTTTGTTGGGCGTTGGTTGTTTCCCTGGTTTGAGCTGTGCTGGTGTCCTGGTGAGAACGCTCCTGTTGTCCATAGAAATAGGATCCCTTCTTTCGCTGCTTCTTTAGCAGACGGCATGTCTGTCAAGTCATGACCTCTGCATCCACCCAGCTAGCAGTAAACTGGGTTGGCTTGGCTGGGAGCTAGTTGCAGGGCATTAACTGAGTTTGAGGAAGGGTTGTGAGTGAACTGTAGCTTAGACACAGACTTGATCAGTTTGTCCAATACAGCTGCTTGTTGCTGGACACAGGTTGTGAGTGCCATAAGTTGAGAGGTCTATGCAAGCTGTGGACCTGGTATGCTATTTGCCTGGTACATGGAAAATGATGTGCAGCTTGAATAGGAGCCATCCAGGTTTGTGGCTTTTGTTGCACAACATATGGACGCAATTGAGGCAGAAAACCACTCACAAATGCTGTAATCCGGTCCCTCTCACTTTGCTGCAATCGTTTACACTTGGCTTCAATGTCCATAATATGAGTCTCAAGTGATTCACTTTGTTGCACAGTGTGCTCCCACAACTGCTGTTCTAATAGCCATGGAGGGTGTGCTTGAGTGAAATGTTCTTTAAGTGCAGTGAACAGTGCACTAGTAGCTCTCTTGGTCTGGTCAGGCAAAGCATTAAACCAGGAAATAGCAGTTTCTTAGATCCGCACAGAATCAGTTCAGCCATTGAAACTTATCCATGCTTGTAGTTGTTCAAGCCAAGCAACAGCATATTCATGTGGAAAGGGCTGAAAAACATCAGGCAGCAGGCTAGTGTGTTCAGTTGAATGAGGAGACAATGTTTTTATATATGCAATATCATTCTGAATTGATTGTATTGCAGTACTGTCTTGCACACTGATGGAGCTCTGAATATAATAACATAAGAACATAAGAAAGTTTACAAACAAGAGGAGGCCATTCGGCCCATCTTGCTCGTTTGGTTGTTAGTAGCTTATTGATCCCAAAATCTCATCAAGCAGCTTCTTGAAGGATCCCAGGGTGTCAGCTTCAACAACATTACTGGGGAGTTGATTCCAGACCCTCACAATTCTCTGTGTAAAAAAGTGCCTCCTATTTTCTGTTCTGAATGCCCCTTTGTCTAAACTCCATTTGTGACCCCTGGTCCTTGTTTCTTTTTTCAGGCTGAAAAAGTCCCTTGGGTCGACACTGTCAGTACCTTTTAGAATTTTGAATGCTTGAATTAGGTCGCCATGTAGTCTTCTTTGTTCAAGACTGAACAGATTCAATTCTTTTAGCCTGTCTGCATATGACATGCCTTTTAAGCCCGGAATAATTCTGGTCGCTCTTCTTTGCACTCTTTCTAGAGCAGCAATATCTTTTTTATAGCGAGGTGACCAGAACTGCACACAATATTCAAGATGAGGTCTTACTAGTGCATTGTACAGTTTTAACATTACTTCCCTTGATTTAAATTCAACACTTTTCACAATGTATCCGAGCATCTTGTTAGCCTTTTTTATAGCTTCCCCACATTGCCTAGATGAAGACATTTCTGAGTCAACAAAAACTCCTAGGTCTTTTTCATAGATTCCTTCTCCAATTTCAGTATCTCCCATATGATATTTATAATGTACATTTTTATTTCCTGCGTGCAGTACCTTACACTTTTCTCTATTAAATGTCATTTGCCATGTGTCTGCCCAGTTCTGAATCTTGTCTAGATCATTTTGAATGACCTTTGCTGCTGCAACAGTGTTTGCCACTCCTCCTACTTTTGTGTCGTCTGCAAATTTAACAAGTTTGCATACTATACCAGAATCTAAATCATTAATGTAGATTAGGAATAGCAGAGGACCTAATACTGATCCCTGTGGTACACCGCTGGTTACCACACTCCATTCTGAGGTTTTTCCTCTAATCAGTACTTTCTGTTTTCTACATGTTAACCACTCCCTAATCCATGTATATGCATTTCCTTGAATCCCAACTGCGTTCAGTTTGAGAATTAATCTTTTGTGCGGGACTTTGTCAAAAGCTTTCTGGAAATCTAAATAAACCATGTCATATGCTTTGCAATTATCCATTATCGATGTTGCATCCTCAAAAAAATCAAGCAAGTTAGTTAGACACGATCTCCCTTTCCTAAAACCATGTTGACTGTCTCCCAGGACCCTGTTACCATATAGGTAATTTTCCATTTTGGATCTTATTATAGTTTCCATAAGTTTGCATATAATAGAAGTCAGGCTTACTGGTCTGTAGTTACCTGGTTCAGTTTTGTTTCCCTTTTTGTGGATCGGTATTACGTTTGCAATTTTCCAGTCTGTCGGTACCACCCCTGTGTCAAGAGACTGCTGCATGATCTTGGTTAGCGGTTTGTAAATTACTTCTTTCATTTCTTTGAGTACTACTGGGAGGATCTCATCCGGCCCAGGGGATTTGTTTATTTTAAGAGCTCCTAGTCCCTTTAACACTTCTGCCTCAGTTATGCTAAAGTTATTTAAAACTGGATAGGAACTGGATGACATGTGGGGCATGTTGTCAGTATCTTCCTTTGTAAAAACTTGTGAAAAGTAATCATTTAATATATTTGCTGTTTTTTTTCTTCATCTACGATTTTGCCATTTGTATGTCTTAAACATTTAATCTCCTCTTTGAATGTTCGCTTGCTGTTGTAATATTGGAAAAACATTTTGGAATTGGTTTTAGCTCCCTTAGCAATGTTCATTTCTATTTCTCTCTTGGCCTTTCTAACTTCCTTTTTGACTTGCGTTTGCAGTTCTGTGTACTCTTTCTGCATACTTTCTTTTTGGTCCTTTTTTAATGCTCTGTAAAGTGTCTTTTTTCGCTGAATATTTTTTTTAATTGATCTATTAAACCATTTTGGCAATTTAGTTTTACATTTAGATTTGTCTACTTTAGGGATGTAATTGTTTTGTGCCTCTAGTACTACATTTTTGAAGAACAACCATCCTTCTTCTGTGGGTGTTTTCTCTATTTTACTCCAATCTACTTCTGTTAGTCTCTGTTTCATACCTTCATAGTTTGCTTTTCTAAAATTGTAAACCTTAGCTTTAGTCATTACTTTTGGGGATTTAAAAAACACTTCAAATGAGACCATGTTGTGGTCTGAGTTTGCCAGTGGTTCTCTGACCTCTGTTTTAGTTATTCTATATTCGTTATTTGAAAAGACTAAATCAAGGCATGCCTCCCCTCTAGTCGGTGCCTTGACAAATTTTGTTAGGAAGCAGTCATTTGTCATATCATAGAACATTGTCTCTATTTTACTGTTCCGTTCAGAAAGTGATTAGTTAATGTCTTTCATAGGCATTCCAACCACTGCTCCCTACAGAGGTGTACCATCATCATTTTCACTGCTTGACATGTTCTTTGTATTGCTTTGGTTTGATTTAGACCGTAAATTATAGTGACTTGAAGCAGAGTGATTCATTCGGTTAAGCAGATCGTGTCGTATGTTTAAATGCATCCTACTAAACAAAGGGGAAAAATATCGTCCTTTCTTTTTTTTTTGCTTATCAGTTACTCACAGCGCTCTTTCTGCGTATGTTTTCTTTCTTTCTTGTTTTCCCTGGGATTGAGCTACATTCTCCACGATGTGTTGCGAGTGTTTTCAGCAATCCTGCCTCTCTGCTTTATACAGTAACTCGTACTTCCCGTGGTACATCGAAGAATTGCATACGACGCATTACTTGTTGCATTTCAATATCTTCAGCTTCATTATTCAAAATAATAGTTCAACAAGCTTTAAACACTCTGTTATAAAGTGAGATATTCATAGCCCTGAAGCCTAAACTAAATTTCTCCAACTGAGTCATTCTACAAATGCAGTGGCTTTTAGATCTGAAAATTTATTGGAAATGAAACTCACCAAGAAAAAGTTGTGTAATGCATTTGTGGACATCTTATCTTTCTTATCCAACTAATTTTAGCGCTTAATCAATTTCAGTTATTTTAATATTTTTTGCTGACATTAGTTTAAAATACATTGAAAATGATCAACGTGTAATATCAAAGAAAGTTAAAACTAATAAAAAGGGAATACAACTAACTAATATTACATAAACATAAAATCAAATAACTAAATTAAAAAAGCTCATAAATCAAACTAAAAACAACTTTAAAGGAAACCACTAAAAATATCTATAAAAACTAAAAGAAGTAAACAACTAAATAAATGCAAAAGACTAGATAGAATAAAAGATTAGAAAACTAAATGAACTATGGGTTTATTCTAACAATCTAATCATTTAAAATATTTTGACTACATTTTCTAAAGGAACAACTGTGCCTGTATCTTTTTTGTTTCTCCACTGCACTTAATTTTGCCATAGTCATGTGATAAGATATGGTTATGATATTGCAATACAGTAATGATAATATTTAATAATAGAACCATCTGGCCAACTCCTCCCATGCTGGACTTTCCTCTATCCTCATTCTTCTCGATCTTTCCTCTGCTTTTGACACTGCTGACCACCCCATCCTGCTCTCCACTCTCTGTAGCCTTGGCATCTCTGGCACACCCCTTGCCTGGATACAGTCATAGCTATCTTTACGCACCTGTGCCTTTGCTTTTCTTCCCCTCCCCCTCCACCACCCTGCCCCACCATTTCATTCCCACCCTTGTCCCTCATTCCAACCCTCTCTGCTCGTAACCTTGGGGTCATATTCGATTCCACCCTTTCCCTTTCTGACCATATCTTGGCCATAATACGCACCTGCCATTTTCACCTATTCAACATCCACAAAATACGCCCCTCCATCTCCTTCTCTGCTACCAAACTCCTGGTCCACTCTCTCATTTTCACCCAACTTCATTATTGAAACTCCCTCCTCCTTGGTCTCCCCTCCTATGTCTTTACACAACTTCAACAAATTCAAAATGCTGCTGCCTGTATTGTATTTAAGCTCCCCCACTCCTTCCACACTTCCCCGCCTCCTCCAGCTGCACTGGCTCACTGTTTACCACCGTTGCCTTTTCAAATTCCTTACACTAGAATATAAATCTCTCCATGGTCTTGCCCCACCTTGTCTGGCTGCACTGATCTCTTATTATATTCCTCCTTGTCCCTATGCTCCCAATCACTACTGTCCCTCTCTGTCCCAGCCTCACCCTTGCCCAATTCCGTTTCCGTTCCTTCTCGCTTCTTGCTCCCCTTCATAGGAATAAACTCCCACTCATCATAAAACACTCACCCACTCTACATAGTTTTCGCTCCTCCCTTAAAACTCATCTTTTTTCTCTAGTCCATCCTACCCTTACTCCTGGCCCCCTACCTCCTGTTGTGACCTTGCCTGCCCTATCCTGACCTAGCCTCTGGCCCTTGCTTTTGTATAGCTATTAATCTCCTCACCTTACTCCAATAATCTTACCCTCTTTCTTCACCCATTTTTTCAGATTGTACAAATTCTAAAAACTTGTAAAGCGCCTTGGTTAAAGGTTAAAAGTAATAAATGCTACATAAATAAATAAAATAAATAAATACTTTTTATGTTGAACATTTGTTTAGGAGCTGGCTAATGTCTAAAAAAGACACAAATAGCCAGCGATGTTCCCCATTGTCAGTGGTGTTACCAGCAAGACTGGTAACACCACTGATGGTAACACTGCTGACAAATTTGAGGAATGAGAGATTTTCCAAGATGGAGACCATAGCCTGTCAGAAAATAAGTTCATCATCCCTTTGTGTACCAGTTAAGTATTAAGTGTATTTGATATTTTTGCTGAAATTACATTTTCCCAGCAATAAAAGGAGGTAACACCACTGATGCTTTTAAAGTGTGACACACAAAATAACCATATATTTCATCAAATTAATGGAAAAGTGCAAGGGTGTAGAAAATAATGTGAATATTCATAAAGACCTTAATTAAACTACATATTTTGGTATTATGTGATTATTTGCCATTTTTATCTGAATTTGATTACTATAAAGGTGAGTGACAGCAGTTGCCGCTGCATTTGTAGAACGATCCACCTCAGTCTGCCCAAACATCCTCGCAAGACTTAACTTGATGCTATTAAAGTGACAGTGCTCTATTTCTGCTAACTGAAATTATACAGTAATTAAATAATTATGGTAGAAATAGCAAGTATATTTCTATACTCCAAATCATATTGTGCGCTATCAGTTAGGAGACAGTGTCTTTTTTTCTTTTGTTGTCTTATACAGTACTGCATGTGTCTGATTTTAGTAGGTATCAGACCTCTGTCTTCTGTAGCAGTGTACTATCCTTTAAATACTACTATTTGGAGACAATATCATGCTATTTTTGACACTGGTTAGAGTGTGATTTAATTCCACTTTACTTATTTTCTTTAGTAGAACAAGTATTATTAGTTATTTGTGTTTGATTATCATATTTTATGCCTTGGTTTGTTTATTTTTTGTGTTTCATTGATATTTTGCATTGTGGTTTGGTGTTTCTCTTTGGCTTTGTTTTGTTTAATTTGTATTTTTATTTAGGATTCCTTGGCGCTCTTGTGACTACAGACATAAGGACATTGTGCAACTGTAGTACTTGTATTATCTCCTTGTGTGTGTTCTTTTACTAGAGTATATAGACCTTCCCATCTAGTGGACACTAGATGTACTGCAATTGCATGGCTAAAGAAATAATTGCACTTTGTCTTAATTCTGTTAAAATCTGTTTTAATAAAAGCGATTTTTGTATTTTTATATTTAATACCTGCCTCCTTGGTGTTCATTTATTTGGAAGGACTTGAGTGAAGAACCTAAACTTAACTTTCTCCAGTAAACTTAATGGTATCATTAATATTCTGATACTGCAAGCATCGGAACTCGTCTTGCTCCTGGTAAATCTAAGAAGTGGCGTAGTCAAACTTTACTGTTTGATGGTAATAAGTCCCTCTGCCACGTACAGTTTGAAGGTAAAACTATGAACTATATTGTAGTTTTTTTTTTTTTTTTTTTTTTTTAATATTAGTTAGGTTTTTTGTAACATAAAAGTGGCTACAGTAAAGGCAATTTGTGCAATGTGTGTGTGTGTGTGTGTGCTTTTTTTATCTTGTAAATTATCTTGGAATTTTAGAAACAATAAAAAGTATCTATGCATGTATGATTCAATCTGTTGTTGATATAGCTTGATGATTCAGCGAAAAAGAAATGAGAACTACATACATTATAATCTGTATTTAATTTAAGCATTAGATCAAAAATGACAATTCAAATATGGATATTCTTTGTGTTTCATTCATTACTGTGATTTTGTATAGATAGTTTCTTTTTAATAACTCACAGTTGCTGAAGTTGCCACAGTTGTAGGTGGGCAGAAATGATAGCCCTAGTGATCATTTCTAAAACCTTTCAGCATTGGCTAAAAAATAAAATAATCTTAGCAGAAACAAGAATGGTAGAGAACTTAAATAACAGGTTATTATTCTTGCAAAACAAATATTAAGTAAATGTAAATGATATAAACTGTCGTTTAGCTTTGCCTGGAAGTCTTTTTATTGTTGAGTATTTAAATTTATGGATGATAAATCAGTAATGAAAACAGACTTCCAGTACATTATTGCTGACACCACTGATTGTTTATTCCTACAGATATATTGTGGTGTTAATGTTGCTTAGCAACCAGTGGTACCACTGTAATCTTTTTTTTTTTTTTTTACAGATAATAAAACATATGATGTCATTGTTTTAGACCCCCCCTTGGGAAACAAGTCAGTCAAAAGGTATAAAAGATGAGGTAAAAAAAATAAAAAAACAACAAAACATTAGATTAGCGACAATTTATCATCCGATGTCAGCATGATAACTTTTTACATGGAGCTGTGCAATGCTTGCAATGGACAGTAAACCTTGAGCAGCATTGGGTTTTTAAATATCTAAAAAGCTTGAGCAAACAAAATGTTGTCAGGGGCCCCCAACAACGGCTTTCCTCGCTAAGGAGTTTTCACAATGAATTTCCCCTCAGTAAGTAAAGGTTCATTGGAACTGTAAATTATATTTTAAAAAGATATAATACATGTACAAGGTGTAAAGAATAATTAAACATTTTAATGCTTTCTGTTTCCTACATTTTCATAAATTGTTCTTTTTTTTATTCATGTACAATTCCCTTCCCTTCTATCAAATCAAGCAAATTCCTAATCCATGTCTGGCTGCTCCCAATTGCCTTGTGGTCACATGGGTAACCGACAGGCAGAAGCACTTACAGTTTGTAAAGGAAGAACTGTACCCTTATTTGGTCTATTGAAGTGCTTACTGAGTGACAATGGGTGAAGGTAAGAATAAGAATCAAACAAATTGTAGGACTAAATATAAATTGAAACTGATAATATTTCGACGAGAAGTCACACGATATTAACAAAGACATCTCGTCAAAGCGCTTGTCTGCTTGTATTTGACACCACGGTATAACTTTATTAATTATGTAAGTTCTATTCAGGATCATAACAAGCTATTGAAAGCTGTCTAGAAATGGAATACCCTTGACAAGCTTAAGAGTAGATTTATCTTCAAGCGTAACTTGTCAGTCATAATTAGCATGAGCTGAGATTTCTAAATACAGACTTCTTTAGCACATTTTAAACTGTATAAGCTAATTTAATAAACTCTTGGGTACATTTCAAGGTCTAGGCTAGTCAACACAAGTTAAGTCCAAGACTCAGATTTGTAGACCAGCATGTTCCTGGATTATTATTATTATTATTATTATTATTATTATAATTATTATTATTATTATTATTATTATTATTATTATTATTATTATTATTATTTTATTTCCTAGTAGACACCCTTTTCCAGAACAACTTACAGTTATTATAAAATATCACATTACAAAGTGTCACATTACAGAATATCACATTACAGATAAGAGCAGTTATAAAGTACAGTAAAGTCAGTAGAAAATAAAATTCAAATAAGTGCAAAATAAGGAATACTGTAAATAATTAGTCTTTAGTGTGTCTCTCAGTGTAAAACATGGCAGATTTTCTAAACTTAATGTGTTGCTCACATTATCTGAGACAAATAACAAACATAACATGTGTCATAGACGAAAGGTGCTGGTAGCAAAGTACACTTTCATCTGTGTCAGAAAGTCACAAGCCTCTTGAAAGCTTATACAAGCTGCGCATTTTCAAAAGTTATATTTCTTTTTTGGGTGAGGCGTTTGCCTTGCAGACATTAACCAGCCAATTGAACTTGTTAAAACAAAGTAGGGTTATTGAACATGGTAGCTTTAACAAATGTGTCAAACTAATCAAGTAAACATTACCTTTCAAATTATGTTTTCACATGGATTTGTTTGAGTCTGCCAGCTGAAGCCCCCTCCCCATCCATCCATCCATCCATCCATCCCTAAAAGATAACAAACTCAGGAGAATTTGTATTTCCACTGGAATCTCCGCAGAAGAAACCACATGAAATCCTGGTGATGGGAAGATATCAGAAAATGTATGATAAATCACCCAGGTAAAGTCAAGGTTCTCATTGAGCATACAATCATTCAATTTGTTTTCTATTGACTTGCTGATGAAGAGTATTTATGTGTTTGTTTTGCTTTGTTTTATAGCACATCAGAGGCCAAAACCTGGTCTATTATATATATATATATATATATATATATATATATATATATATATATATATATATATATATATATATATATATATATAATCATGTTGCTGAATGTAGTAAGCACCTAACTCACACCAAGTCTGGAATAACCCAGTTGCAAACCTGCACACCAAACAGTGGAATGTGTCATGGAGGGTTTACATGAAATTTTACATGTAAACAGGCCGTATATATGAATAAGTATTTCTGATCAATTAACCACGTTCTAACAAGGCAATAAGTTAGATTTAATCCACCCAAAGTATTTATTTTAACACTTGCTTTTTGAAATGCAGATTTCAATTTTCCATTATTACCAGTAGAGAGCAGCCTTACATCAAAAAACAGACTTGTGATTTTCGAGTTTCCATAGCTGCTGCTTTCTAATAACCTGGGATTTTACATTCATTTGTTTTGCTTGTATGGAATAATTTGTTTACTTAAAATGTAGGCTGTTAATGACAGATTGTTTCTTTTTATATTTCTTTTGTTGGCCTTAGTTACTGTGAATACGTTCAAAGTCAGATTAGAGACACTTTAATCAAAACTCATCCAAATTAATGCAAGCCTCACAGATGAAGTGCCACATTAAGAGCTTATGTCATTTGATATTTAATGTTTAGCATAGTGCCTGCTCTTTATGAAAAAAACAAAAAAAACAAAAAAAACAAAACAAAAAACCCCAAAAACTCAAACATAACCATGTGGTATAAATGTATTAAAAAAGTAATGTGTATTTCAAAAGTACCAAACGGTTTTACAGTTGCACATACATTTGAGCCTTAAGCTACTGTATATATTATTCTACACATCAATACAACTATGCTGAATTTTGGAAATCACTATTTGGTATGCACACCTGTTTTTGATGAAGAAAGTCATTGAGACCCATCTCTATGTTATTTAATGAGCTTCTACTGATCCTAGAAGGCTTTTAGTAGTGTGTTCAAACTAATATACCATGGTAGTTAATTATCAGAAACAGTGTGTTAGTACTTTATAACCAGCTATCTCCTCTCCCCCTTTTCCCCATCCTGAGTTGCTCACGAATCAGTAGGTGCATAATTCTGTGGGGATTGTAGCAAAAACAATTGCAAGCAGTGGAGTGTCTGTACAGGGGAGGAACGCTCTGATGTCTATCCACAGACTATAACGATCCTCTTGCTTTTATCTACCACATACCCACATGGCCATCATAACTGAGTCTTTTGTAAACCTGTCCATGTTTTTTTTTCTTTCTTTCTTCTTTTTTTGTGGTATTTCGTTTCTGGTATTAGTCTGCATCTTTCTTTTAGCTTTTATCTCGGGCGTAATATATTCATATTCTGTATTCAACATTCTCATTTCATGGAGACTGAATTTATGAAAACTCATTGGCAGATATCACTTTTCATCAATTTCATCAACATGGGTCAAGCAGGCTGATCCATGTCAGGATTAATGCTATTACTCATCTCCCAGGTGATTTATTTTACTGTGGAGCTCTTACAGCCTAAGTAAGACATGCTGAGACTATGCACGATAGAGCGTCAACATTGTACACTGGACATTTTACACACGTCCAAGGTAATTTTCATTTACAGTTGTGGACACAAATATTGTATCAAACTTAGACAGGATTCAATAGAAAAATAACATTAAATAAAACATATTTTCAGAATAATTACATATTTTCTGTAGATTTTAAAAATGTCTTGGCATTCAGGCAATTTGGGCTTTAATGTTTTCTAAGCCAAATTGATGATACCATACCCAGATTTCTAACAATTCAGTTGTATTAAAGTGAAGTAGAGCTACTGGAAAGGTGATGCATTGCTGCTCACTGCTTGAGTTCGGTTGTGTTTTCACAAGACAACCCCATCCCGAACACGAAAAGACTTTGGGGTTCTAAAAATTAATTAACCAATAAAATGTTAATTAAACCTAAAATATATATATAATACAGTTGGACGTAATGTTTCATACGATCCATTTAAAGTATTCTGTGTGAAAAAAACATAACATAGGTGGAATACAACAATTTATTACACTTAAAATGTTAATGTGATAATAAGCTACAGTTATTAAATGTTAATGAGGTCTTCAAATTACACCCCCTAAATGTTAATGAGTTTGGATCACACTACAGATATGATGTCAGTGCTGTCAGTGTCTACACAATTCCTATACTGTGTTGTTCTGTATAACTTATACATAAAATATAAATTAGGTAAAGGTTAAGACAGAAACCTTGCTAGACATAAATATACACAGTCAGGGAAGAGACAACAACTGTATTAAATATTTACAAATATGATAATATGGCAAAATGCCTTATATATGTATTGTTTATCATATTCATTATAGAAGGCACACTTCTTGGTACAGCACTCTTTCTTTGCATTTCACTGCCCTACACTTCTTCTACCTCTGTTAAAAATCAAATTATTCTTTACAGACACTGCTTCTCCGGTTACCCAAAACAAAATTACTTGTGTCAAATTTGCATTGATTCAAAATATTGCAAAAAAAATTTCTTGGACAGTGATAGATTATTTCAAATGATCCTTCTGATTGTATTCCTCCAGTACAACAAGCTTCAGCAGCTCTATTTCAACAGTAGTTAAATGACGGTTATTAAAAAAAAACAAAAAAAAATCAAAGGCAATAAGATGACACTTCCCTGTGTTTTTCCTTTAACCGCCTATTTAGGTAAGGAGAGTATTGCAGACATTTCCCTTTTCTTTTCAAATCTGGAAGCAAGGGGGAAACTGTGTGGTATGAGTTCTTGCATCTCATGACACTTATTATTGAGCATTTTTTCTATACATGGTGAATATTGAGTGGGCCAGGAGCCTTATTAAGACATAGGCCAGATTGATGTATTTAGAAAGTTGAGAGAGAGAAAGCTCAAGATCTGTGTGATTATAAAAATCATGAAAAGACAAGAAAGGCACCTGTGTGGGCAGCAAGGTCCTTATTCCCTGTCTTCAAATGAAACCGATCTGTCAGAGCCATTGAAGCTTGTGGATGAATTGCACCAATTCTCAAGGGCACCCATTCCTGATGATTTCTGACTAAAATAACAAACTGACAAAATCCTTGAAATTATTATTTTTTCTTTTTTAATGAAACATTCCCTTTCATTTAAATCCATTAACGGCTGAGAGCTGATTGAAATGGTCCTTTTTGTATTTTGTTCATTGTGCAGATGTTCTGAAAGAACTTGCTAATCCTTCAGCAAAGTGCATGGAGTTGTTTGCACACAACCTTCAGCCTAGTTGGACAAGTTGGGGGAATAAAGTCCTCAAGTTCCAGCACCTGAGGTACTTTAATATTGAGGAGACAGAATCCCCTTACATAATGCCATTTGAAACACCGGATATCCTGATATAAAAAAATGTTCAGACCTAAACTTAAATAAAAATTGAAAAACAACACATACAGCAACCCAGGTATTATGTATAGATGACTGCATTCAATAAAACAAAGGCTTTGTCTGGCATTAAGACAAGGAACACACACCCAGGAGGCCAGCATTTACTGAACAGGTTTTTACCACACCCAGTTTAATTGAGAATGAGTTTATCACACTACATCAACTTCTTAATTTAACATTCCCCACAATTAAAATGTCAGGTTTAGGAATTAATGTTCAAAAAGGTACAGTGACTCAATGAGTTATACATTTATTTTAAGGAAAAATGCAGTTCTGTAAAGGCAAAATGCAACAACTACACACACACACACACACACACACACACACACACACACACACACACACACACACACACACACGTGCAAATACCTTATCATTAGCAAAAGTTAACTGATGAATTGTCCTGAATGTATTATGAAGGCTCGAATTTCATGCTGCATACAGTATATGCTTAAATAAGACAGTAATATTGCATATCTTTTGTTTGACCTGAAACAAAAATGAAGATAAACACCTACCCTTCTATTTGACAGTAATACATATCAGAAACATTTCAGCTCAGCTTCAGGTCACTGGAGCCCCTGCTGGAGACAGCTGCGTCCTTTCTGTTTTTGATAAAAATGATGTGTGTAACATCATATGGATCATTGGCTTTGTATACTTGAAAAACATGTGTGCCATATATTTTTATATATTTATTTTGTTGTCTGTATAAAAAAAAAAAAAGCAGTCCTATGAAATATAATAATACACGTAAAAAAACAATGTTTTTTTGTATCCCAGCACTTTACTGATCGAATGAGAATTTCATGACTCTTTCAGACAATCTTTCAGAAAGCTCTATCAGGACGAATTACATTTGTTTCAGAGCAATTTCAAATTAATGAATCCAGAGACGGAAGGCTGCTGGATAATTTAGCACTAAACATTTATAAGCCTTCCTTAGGATTTTTTGTTGGCAATGTTTACTGTGTCAGTCTGTGAAGGGGTATAATGTATCCTGCTCATGTTTACCTAAAGAAGCAGAGTATCTAAACAGTATTGAACACTTTACGGATTCAATTAAAACCATGCATACCCATTCTGACTACACATCCCTAAAGAGTATTTGCTTATTTCCCAATACTCTAACTTAAGTTGGAATAGTACTCTCCGTCCACAGTCTTGACAAGCAGCGCTTCCGCTAGCTCATTTTTAGATCTAGAGGGGAAGATCTGAGGAAACAACAAAGCATTAATTTATAGGCCCAGCAATCCCCTGAAGGCCTGCTTCCTAGCCACTCAGAGAGAGGGAAAGCCCACACACCCTCTTCCCCACCTCTCCATGTCACTGCCAAGACTGACAGACGGATCCCCATGGGGCTGCTGCCCTCTTCCAGCAGCACCATGCATACGTTAGCCAGCCAGTCCAGACTCCCCTGTTACAAGGAGTTTAAACTGGTACTGTTATGATATACATATACATTTTTCCTTATTTGTTGTGTTGTGAATTAATAATTACTTCTAATGGTTATTCTCGTTATTGATCTCTTGAATACATCTAACCAAGGAGCCACGCTCATTTATCTTAAAAAAACAAAAAACATTGCTGCTGACTTTAAAACTAGAATGGACAATGTTTTGAATGGAATTACAAAATGAAATATACTGATATAAATACATAATAGTGGTGTGTTTGATTTCTTTGTATCCTTAAAAAACTAATGTTTTGTATGGTCGACCAAATCACCTGCAGTGCTAAATCCAGGTTTTAAAAGCGTCTTAATGATAGGTCAGAAGAAATGAAGAACAGTGGTATTAGAAGCAAATAAGGAATGTTTTAAAGTATGGCACTCAATAAGGTCTGGTGATCTCATTTTTGTTAAAGGCTAGCAATTTGTAAAAGTAGAGACACTGATTATAAAGGTTGCATCAATAATGGATGTTTAGAGCTTATCAGTCTCATATGCTGCTCCTTGAATATAATTTTGACTTTTTGGACTTGGGAGTTTGTCATAAAACCTATAAAGCAACTCCCCTGGAGGCTGTTGACATGAGGAATGTACACCGCTTTTTTGAAGGTTTTATTAAATGACAATAACCTTTGGAAAAGAAATGCAAAAAAAGCAGGCTGTGAAAATAAGTTGAAATGACATAGCTGTTCCTTACAATTCTCAGTTTCCTCATGATTAATGACAGCAGTCTCTACTGCTTTGTCACTTTTATCATCAAGTAATCTATGTAATGTGATTAGGCATTTAAATATTTAAATATAATTGTTTTCATGGAAAGTCATAAAACAGGATATTTATCATAAGACCATATTATGATACTTAGGACAGGATTTTCAAAAGTTTGTAAATGATCACTCCAGTGTTAATCAAGAAATTAGTATGTAGCATTGATTTTGGCATTTTCAAGTGGTCGTTGTGCCTATTTCATTATTAAATTGTCTTAATATGATTTCAGAAATGATGTTAATATCTTAACGAGCAATGCTTCTTGCAACTATTTCTCGTGTGCGTGGAAATTTAATAGCAAATCCGTGTTAATTGTCGTCATTTATCAGGAATTAATTTGCACTTGGAAAAAGAGGGTTTTAATTAACGAAAGAGTATATAACTCACCTTGAAACAGACATTTAACAGACCGTGTCTGTGACAATACAGAGAGAGAGAGTATAGGACCAGGACTACCTTGAAAATTCAATCTTTGTAAAAATATTTTAGCCTTTTCTATACTGTACTTATTTTAACCATTTGCAACCTTACAGAATGTTTGTTGTATTGCTAAAATGATATACTGTTAATTGCATCCAGTGTAATGTTACTACCAAGAAATTATCAATGCAACTGTAGCCTATTTGAGTTCTGCATATGTACATTATATGACAGCGGACATCTACTGTAAATTTTATTTGAATTATACAACTGAAATCTTGGTATAGAAAACAGTATATTAGATATTACAATAAAGTTTCTTTGGTGATTTTGGCTTTTAACAGCTGAGTCTTATTGTGACAGGGTACTTGTGTCACCTGTTTGGGTAACTGCTGATAGGCAAGACAGAGAGACATGGGAGTTGGAGTTAAAACGCCGGCACAGGTGCACTGGATTTATTAACACACAGAACAGAAAGTAAACAGACAGGTCATGCGACACTAACGGCGAGAAGACACATACAGAAGACTGTATTAAAGGCAAAATAAAACACAGTACAAAAACTAACAAACAAAAAAGGTGCCACACAGGGCAAGCGCTAGCCTAACTGAATGAGGCACCGCGCTCCAGGAACCTACAACAATAATTAACCCTCACAATACATTATTTGGGATCAATATCCCTTAAACTAATCTACTTATGAGCCGGTATTCATACGACGACTTCACAAGTACAGTATTGCAGTTTAAGGGTTGCATAGCTGTAGTTCCTGCAGAGCGGATGCCCTCCTCCTGAGTGTAGCATGGCTTTGCAGTCTTCCAGAATGATTCCCACCGGATGTTTTTATGCTGATGGACACACAGTCAAGACTCGCCCACCTGCTGGTTGAGGTTCGGCACAGCCAATCACTTGCTGCCCTCGCTGCTCTGAAAAAAACTTTTTAACGAGAAATGTGTTCATTAACTACCTCACTGAATCAATTTCAAAGCATTAATGGATTGATTTACTTAACACATTTCATTTGAAAATCACTTGCTGCTAAAGCTCTCATTACTATAATGCAAGTGATACAATAACACAGATTTTTGAAAATCCTGCCTTTAGGGATTTACTTTATTGACAACCCAAGCTGAACAAAAAAAAAAATCCTAATTAAGGTCTATAGGGACTGAAACATGTCAAATATTTAAAAATCAATAGAAGCTTCAATTGGTCCAAGATGCAATAACTAATTTATTATATAAATTCCAGCAGAATAATACATTCCATTCCCTTGCAGGATTATTTGTCTAAGCAACAGGGAAATGTATGTTTAATGAGTCCAGAGTTTTGGATGTAAACCTTGGAATGTGTATCGCCAGTTACTATACAGTAGCGGAGAAAAGCTGAAAGTTACATTATTTGATGGTGAATACATGATCAGTTTACTGTTTTTAACCAATTGTATGTGGAGTTTCTCATTCTGTATTTGTTTACAGCCATAAGAGCTGGGTGTAGCAACCATATTTATGTATAATGAACAAATATGGACAATTATCATTGATTTTTCATTTGTATTTACTAGGAAGAAAATGTTTCAATCTGAAGAACACTCACTGTCCCATTTGTTCCCTTCTCTTTAGTGATCATGACAGTCTGCCATTTTTATGTGACAATGTTTGCCTCGATTCGTGTGTTTCAATCTCTGTACATTTGAAACTACAGCATTACTCATATGTTTGTTTTGGTTTTTTAAGTCTTTCTTCATATATATATATATATACAGTAAGATAGCAGGGAGGGGGTTAAAATTCCTCCCTGCTAAAACCATGTAAAAATGCACTGTCCGGTGAGTGGGCTAAGGGTGTTAATTGTGTTAATTGTTTTTATTGTTTAGATAATCCCCTGCACCTGGTGCTAATTGTAAATTGGAGCCAGGTACAGGGTATTTAAGAGAGGCAGCCAGTCTGTTCTAGGCTGCTGAGGAAAGAGCCCGACTGTGTGTGTGTGTGTGTGTGTGTGTGTGTGTGTGTGTGTGTGTGTGTGTGTGTGTGTGTGTGTGTGTGTGTGTGTGTGTGTGTGTGTGTGTGTGTGAGAGAGAGAGAGAGAGAGAGAGAGGAGAGAGAGAGAGAGAGAGAGAGAGAGAGAGTGAGAGTGAGAGTGAGAGTGAGAGAGCAGTCGTATCAAAGGAAGGTATTGTGTGGAACGTGAGTTTGAGTTTTTGTGTGACAGGTAAATGGCTTAGCCGTCCTGTGGTTAACTAGGATCCAGTTTGTGTTTAGTCAGAGCTCTAAAGGAGAGCTAGGTGTTTATTTCTGTTTGTTTGATTTTGTTTTTGATTTGGTGTTTATTAAAAAGTGCACATTAGCGCTAGAAAACTCAATTTTTGTGTCCTGGCTCTTTTTTAAAGGGGCAACAACGACATGAGTTGTGAGAATCTTTTACTATACATATTATATATATATATATATATATATATATATATATATATATATATATATATATATATATATATATATATATACAGTGCCTTGCAAAAGTATTCAGACCCCTGACCAATTCTCTCATATTAATGAATTACAAATGGTACATTGAAATTTCATTCTGTTTGATATTTTATTTTAAAACAATTATTGTAAGGTGACATTGGTTTTATGTTGGGAGATATTTTTAAGAAAAATATACTGAAATATCTTGCTTGCATAAGTATTCAACCCCTGTGCTGTGGAAGCTCCCAGTTTGCACCGATGAAAGAAATTGCCCTAACGAGGACACAATTACCTTACCATTGGCCTCCACCTGTGAACCATTAAAGTTGCTGTCACATTTTCTGGATAAAAACCCCACTGTTGAAGGATCATTGGTAAGGCTGTGAATCTGAAGGAAAATTAAGACCAAACAGCATTCTACAGAAGTTAAAGATAAAGTAATACAAATGCATAGATTAGGGAAAGGGTACAAAATAATATCCAAGTGTTTGGATATCCCAGTGAGCACAGTTGGATCAATAATCAGGAAGTGGAAGCTGCATCACACCACCCAGGCACTGCCAAGAAAAGGCCATCCCTCAAAACTCAGTGCTCAAACAAGAAGGAGACTTGTGAGAGAAGCCAGAGAGGCCATCACTTTGAAGGAGCTACAGAGTTCAATGGCTGGGAGTGGAGTAATGGTGAAGCCAGTCAACCATATCAAGAGCTCTGCATAACACTGGCCTGTATGGGAGGGTGGCAAGAAAGAAGCCGTTACTCAAAAAGTACCATCTGAAAGCACGTCTGGAGTTTGCCAGAAAGCATGAAAGTGACCCAGCTGCGATGTGGGAAAAGGCTTTGTGGTCAGATGAGACCAAGATAGAGCTTTTTGGCCAAAACTCAAAGCGCTATGTGTGGCGTAAACCTAACACTGCCCATTCCTCAAGACACACCATCCCTACAGTGAAGTATGGTGGTGGCAGCATCATGCTGTGGGGATGCTTTTCATCAGCAGGGACTTGGCATCTTGTTACAATTGAAGGAAGAATGGATGGAGCAAAATACAGGAAAATACTGCAAGGGAATCTGCTTCAGTCTGCTAAAAAACTGAAGCTTGGGAGGAAATTCACCTTTCAGCAGGACAATGACCCCAAGCACAAGGCCAAAACAACATTGGAGTGGCTCAAGAACAAAAAGGTGAATGTTCTACAGTGGCTGTTCCGAGTTAGCGTTATTCCGAGTTAGCTGTCTGTTGGTAAAACACAAAAAATCATTTACAGACAGTGAGGTAGTAAAAGAGGCAATGACTGTGGCAGCTGAATCTTTATTCAAAGATTTTAAAAATAAAGAAGAAATTATGACAGCAATTCAAAGTGCATCACTGAGCATTAATACCGTGGAAAGACAAGTAGAATCCTTGTTGGCTGACGTGTTTCAGCAACTGCAACAGGATTTTATGAATGAGTGCTTTTCCCTGCACTTTGACAATCAATCAACATGACTGATACAGCTCAGCTGATTATTATTGTTAGAATGGTATTTAACAACACAACTACAAAAGCCATTGCAACAGTTTTGTAACTAAAAGGAAAAACAAGAGGAGAAGCCATATACAATGAGTTTAAAAGGTATTTGCTGGAGAAAAAAAAAATCCCAACTGTGAAACTTGTTTCAATCACCACAGATGGTGCACCTGCCATGATTGCAACATGCTTAGGCTTTGTTGCTTTATGTAGAAAAGATTCCGACTTTCCCTCTTTTGTGAATTACCATTGCATCATCCACCAGCAGGCGCTGGCTAGTAAAGTTATTAACTTTACACTTGTAATGAAAGTCGTCGTAAAACTTGTGAACTCGATTCGAGTGAGAGCCCTTCAGCACTGCTTGTTTAAATCTTTGCTTTATGAACTTACTGCTGTTTATGGTGAACTGCTCCTCCACGCTGATGTGAGGTGGTTACGCAAAGGAAGTCTTGTAAAGATTTTTCATTTTCATACCTGAAATCGTCACCTTTTTTTAATCAAGGAACGAGACATATAATGAGCTGTCAGGTAATGAGTGGTTGCTCAACTGGCCAAATTGAACGAACTGAACTGCTAGCTGCAGGGAAAGGACAAATATGTTAAGTGCAGTGAATGCATTCAAATTAAAGCTGGGTTTGTGGACTTCCTAAATGAATAATAAAGTGAAAAATAAAGACTTAAAGAATAAACACTTCCTAGATATGGAAAAAATGTTGGGAAGAACTGAAGACAAAACATCTAACTAAATTGGTAATATTCAACAGGCGATTTCAAGAGTTAGTGTTGATGGAGTCAAATTGCAGTTTGTTGCAAATCCGAAATTGGTGGGTTGGCTGTGACATTACAGCAGGTATTTAATGCCCAAAGTAACATAGAAATTGAGATAATCCATGCAAATTGACATTCAGTTGAAAGCTAGGACCAAGGACCTATTTTTGGGGAATTGTCAACAGAGAAAAGTACCATCTTCTGTCATCTGCTCTGAAGGTGAAAACTTACTTTGGTTCTACCTACCTGTGTGAAACTGCTTTTTCACAAATGGAAATTATCAAGTCCAAATACAACATCCGCATCACAGATAGCCATCTTCAAGACTGTATCAGACTGGCTGTTTCAAACTGCAACCCAAACTTCAAGAAGCTGGCAGAAAATGTGGAGTCACAAGTGTAACACTGAAAGATATTTTCTGTATAAATATGCAATTAGGTTTAGTTTTATAACAGAAACCTAAATATAAACCATTACTTTTCTCTTATCTAGTGTATAGAAGTTCAAAAGGTGATTTTGCTCTTTAAAAGGTTGGAGACCATTGATCTAAAGCAATACAAAACCTGGATAACTCGATAAACAACTGGACAGTTGCCTTTACATCAATCAAGAGACAACCACCTAGGCTTTCTTGTATGACACAAGTTTAGAGTACACAAAAACCATCTGTCTTTGTGATGCAGACCAGCAAACCAAATTCTCATTATCATTCATAGGCAAGATCTTCCGATTCAGTTCTCCAGGAAAGCATTTGCAAGACTTTGTTTTGTGGTTTTGTTTCAGTTTACAGTTTCAGACATGTAGTCTTTTTGTGCACCAAACAGTAAAAACACATTCAGCAGAATTTCAAACTCACGCAAAAAAAAAACCTAAAAGCTACAAAATGTTTAAAGTTTTATTACAATGTTATTTGAAAGTTGTATTTGGAGGTCAGAATATAACTCTTATCAAGTTCATAGCACTGTTTTAATTGCTGTATGTTACAGAAAAGTGACAGGCCATTTATCAATATTTATAATGAGAGAGCCTGCCAAGATCCCTGTGGCACAACCTATTGTCAATATAAAGTTGTGAGAAACACATGTTCTTATTAACCTCTACTGTCCTATACAAAGGTCAGCTCAAAAAGTTCCATAATGACACTACTGTGTATGATAGGGGCAGTGACTTGCTTTTTGGATTGCTTTGTTACTTAGACCAAAAGAGAGATATGGAGTTTCAGGATGAACAATAGAGAACGTCTTGTAATGTACAGTAACAATTGTGATGTTCTACAATGGCATACCTGTATAAAATCACATAAAATTTTTGTTTGATCAGGTTTTATTTTAATGTATTACTGCAAATGAATTCTTCAGTTATGTATAAACATTGAGATTCAACTGAATGCTTATCAACAAAGATAGCGAGTAAACGTAAATATGACAGCCTCTAAAAATTAGCCAGACATAAAATTAGGAAAATATCTTTGGTGTATTATAAAAACCTTCATCTGAGTAGATGATGAATGGGCAGGGCTTATTCAGAGGAATTTCAGTTTGCAAGTTTGTCTATATAGTTAGCTATATAATATCCTTAAATATACAGTGAAACCACTGCAGTTGATTTTCTTGCAGAAGAGAAGAAAAACAAGCAATTCCCTCAAACAGGTTACATCTCCCAAACTAAAGGAGAGGCTAAATAACAAACAGTGCAGCATAAAACAAAGGTTTCATTCCAATCATATAAGGCCTTTTATTGAAATTTATAGATGAGAACACATTTCTACTTGAGTGATAGGCTTTAATTTAAACTGAGATTTGGTAATTAGTACATTCTTCAAACCAACAGAGAATCCGGAGAGACAGTACAGTAATAGCCTCAGGTACTACTTCAGGATAATTATGTAAGCAGTGGCAGATGTCAATAAATTTAACAGAATATTGAAGCTCCAAGTGATTTGTAATTAGCAAGTTATCGTGTCCTTTGTTGGAAGAGATTTTTTATGCACCTACTGAGCATTTGACAGATGGCATCTACTTGCTGAGAATGTAATGCAAATGTAACTTTTTGTTATTTGAAACTGATTTCATCTACTGTGCATGATCGATGCATATGCAGTTTATAAGCCTTGTAAGATCCCTGACTAACACACATGTTTTATGGCACGAATGGGAGCCTTGTTAGTATTTAGAAGAATTGCCTTTTTCCAGGGCACATTTGGAGTGATGCAATAAAAGTTATTCACTGTGTTATGATAATTAATTACAGAACATATTTAAGCCAAGGCAATGGTTATCCACTGTGACTAACTGGCAATGATGCATGCTAAGTAATTACTACACCTCATCTAAATGCTGCTTCTATCATAACACTATACAATTGTAATGACAAGGGTTTATTTATCAAATTAACTCTATGTAGTTATTCTGTTAATTACTGTGTTAAGGTCACATTTACATTATTAGCATACCTGTAAATTATTGTTATAATAATACTGATAATAACCAGTTACTTTGTATACCTCTTAAAGCCTGTATCTGCAAAAGAGTTCTACAAATCTGTTCTTCACTAATCCAACAGATAGTTAATCTTAGACTTTCCTTAGTTAAACTCCAAGAGTGTACATAACATGAATGACCTACAATTTGTAGTTTTAGAAGAAATAAAATTAGATAATGTACAATACAGAAGAATAAAGGCCAATAAATTGATAAATAGACTCAATACCATCGTTGCCTGAAAGTTTAAATAGAAATGAATAGTACCTTGTTACATTAACTATGTGGTAAATGACACCACAAACACATTCATAGATTTAAATAGAAATAAATTAGTGTAGTTGTATAAAAAGCCTATCTGTTTGTTTTCAAACACACTTTCCCTTGACAAAGGTATGTGACCAAATCACCAAGTAAAATACCATAAATATATATGGAAAGGGCTAATACATTTCTATGGTACTATGTTGATATGTTGTTCAAAATTCAAAATATAAGCTTGTTGATTTTCACAATTAAATGTAAGCGTATGGGTTAAAAGATCTTCCTTTTTCGTATAACATAGTTGTTCTCTAATACTTTTAAAAAAATTGTTGGTAAACTAATTGAATAAAGCATTAACAAGTCATTATTTCTCTACAAGATCGCCCAGTGTATTTGGATGTCATATTGAGATGAGGTTATGTAATCAAAATACTATTATTTCTAATAATTTAATATTCAAGAAAGCATTGTATTTAAATACATTTTTTTCTTAAATACACTTTTTAGTCAGGCTTGCAAAACAATGTCACATCAACGCAACTGTATTTATTTTTTTACTTAAATGTGAAAAATACAGGTAGATGCATTTTAAGTTAACTTTAAAAAACGTACATGTGTCACACTAATTATTAACACTGGGTGCGTTAAATAAATGAGTGGTTCAGAGTGAGAATTCTTCCGCTCGCTTGGATCACTGATGAAACCTGCTCTGAGCTGCTCAGGGTGGGGGGAGCAGAACTGAGCGGCTCACATACTAAACACATCCTACTTACTCTGTAGCTTTGAACATTTTAAGACTGCATCAAGCTTTAAAAATAATAATAATCCACATGCATGTTAAAACAGTATTACTACAGTATTTTATTTGTACCATAATAAAAACAGGAGTGCAATTTCTTATGCTTTATAATAATATATAGTCATAAAAGTAAATGTAACTGTACAAAAGAATGAAGACAACTAGGGTCCAAGTTCAGCACTTATATCCAGATTTAATTTAACAATTTGTATCTAACCCCCCCCTCAAAAAAAACACCATTTGTCTTCTAGTATCCTACAATTCTGTGCAAGAAAGGGTTATCTCATCCAAATACATTTCTATAATTGATCACCATGGAAATGGGGTAATCTGCTTGTAAACATCATCAGTGGACTCAGCAGTGTGCTTAAATTCTGAGTTTTTTTTTTTTATTTGGTTTTTGCTGAACAAATTTAATTCTAGAAATGGCTAGTATGATCCACTGCTAAATATTTTGCAATGCAAGCATATTGTACAGGCGGGGCAACCCGTAATATACCTCCCATGGACTGGGGAAGGGGACTTTGTACTGCATCCATAATGTTACCTGTGTTGTGCGCTGCTGAGTGTGAGGGACCTGCTCTCTCACTCTATCCTTGAGCAGCCTGCCTGTCTGTCAGTTTCTGTGTATGTGTGAGCAGAGAGAGAGAAAGGGACCACCAGATGGTGGATCACAGCACCATGTTCCCAGTCAGCCAGAGTCAGGATCCCCCCTCGCTGTCCACCCCACAGCTGGCGGCCTCTGTCAGAGAAGCAGCGGGCCGTGAAACTGGAACCCCACTCGAAGTCCGCCCCTGACTGCTGTCACCCCCTGCGACAGAGAGGACAGAGCAGAGCAGGGTGGAGGAAAGCGAGTTGCTGCAGTCCGCAACAAACCGACAGACCGCCTCACCCCAATGACCAACACCGTAGTTCAAGCTGTCTGCTGCTACCTACTTATCCCAAGCCCTGGAGGGATTAACCTCTGAAGGGGTTGACTACACGTCGCTGATCATGGCTGTGAAGGGGCGATTTGGAGATTGTGATTTCTACCTCTGCTTACAGGACCAGCTTCAACATCGGACGAGAGCACCAGGAGAGAAGCTGGGAACCCTAGCTGCGGACACCTCACACCTGCCGTGATGGGCATTCAGTGATGAGCCCAACAGCTTCAGCTTAATATCTTCCTGCGCAGCCTGCAACCACTGCTGCTGCGCCATCAGGTCCGCCTTTCTGGCCATAGCAATTGAGGCCGTGCTACGTAAGACGAGGAGCCCCTGTCACATCACATGACCACCAGGCCCCTCATTCGACCTGCCCCGGCCATGAAAGAACCCCAGGCTGTGAGTATTGACACAATCCCCTGCCAAGAGTGACAGCTGCCATCCCCAGCAGTTAGTGAGTGAGCATGCTGGAGATGTGGCCAGCCTGGGCAGCTTATGACTGATTTCTGCCGCCTGGGGCCCCTGAGAGATGCCTCCGCCAGGACCGGAGAGAAATGGGATGGGGTCCGCATAGGAGGGGAACCAGTACTCAGCTACTCAACCACAATCCTGCACACCTCAATCCACATAGATGGAGTCATCTGCACTGCTCTGACACTGGGTCGTCACCATTGTCCGACCAGACGTGTTGCAGCATGCAGAGACGGACTGGAGAATGAGAGTCCACCCAACCCTGGTGCAGTGAAGACTGGCACATATAGAAGGGAAAGGATGGCTGCAAATATGGAGGAGTGACAAAGCACCATGAAGTCTGGCTAGCTGCAGTACAAGACCCCTGCATTCTTGGGCTACACTTCTTACAGTGTGTGGGGACCCTGTCTGACTTGCGCCATGGGAACATCACCACCCCTGACTGCATCAACCCTGGGCTGGTGCTGAGAAGCCCCTGCCCCCTGAACCCTCGGCTGTGCCCAACGGCCCCTCCACTACTTCTGACTCCTGTTGGCCACCAGAGTTAACCCTCCCTGGACTCCTCGAGAGCCCAGCCACCCCACCACCCTCAGCACCAGCCACCGGTGAGCCACCTGCTGCCCCCATCAACCCAGCCTGGCACTTGGTTGGAAGTAGAAACAGTAGCAATAGCTGCGAGTGGCTTTGTCTGGAGCAGCATGCCCAGCTGTGGACACTGCTGGCTGAGTTCCAGGACAGCTTTGCCACCCATCCTGAGAAGACCGGCCGCGCTCACCTGGTGCAACACACCATTGATACCGGTGACACATGCCCCATCGGACAGCAGCCATGCAGGGAGTAATGGACAGAATCCTTAGAGATGAAAGAGGCAGACATCATCAAGCCCTCTGTGGCAGAGCAAAGCTCTGCCCTTTTTAAATTGGCAGGGATGGGGTTAATTTCCCCTACCTGCCTGGGTTTATTATGTTCAGGTGGCTGGGGTTGATTAATTGATTAAATGATTAACTTAATTAACGATTAATCAGTGCCCAGCCTCCTGACATAAAAGGAGGCCTCTGTTTCTCATTTGGGAGGAGGGAGCTGAGGAAGCAGCTTGGTGTTTGTGGTTGTGTGTGATTTTTTGAATTTTGCTAAAACCAGTGAAGGCATTGCCCAGCCTGGAAACCTTTATTTTTGTGAGTTTTGTTTTTGCTTTATTTGTGTTTGAGTATCTGTTATTTTGCCCTTATGCACCTTTATTTTTGTTTATTTATAATAAAATTAGTATTTTTTTGAACCGCAGACTCTCTGGGCCTCTATTCACTCGACAGCCTGCCACACCCTCTGACAGTCCCTGGGTCACCACTGTGGTGCTTATACCTAAAAAGAACTGAGAGTGGCGCTTTTGTGTAGACTACCACCACCACAACGACACCACGAAGAAGAATCCTTACCCCCTGCCATGCATAGATGACTCTTGGGACTTGGTGGCACTCTCTGCCTGGCTCAGCTCCTTGGATCTCTGCAGCAGCTACTAGCAGGTCGAGCTGTCCCCTGAAGCCCGCCCAAAAACAGCTTTCTCAACAGGGAGAGGACAGTCTGGCAGTTCAGTCCTTCGGACTATGCAACGTGCCTGCCACCTTCAAGGGACTGATGGAGCAGGTAATGAAGGGCATACTCCCCCAAGGCTGCCATATTTGTCTACATAGATGACCTGCTGGTCCATGGCACCACCTCCCATTCTGCCTTTGGTTTGACACTGGCAGGAAGTGCTGCAACGATGCTATGTAGAGCCGACGTCTAGAGAAGAGCTGTGGCAGATAGTGGTTCCCTGGACTCTTCAACCCGCTGTCCATGGGGTCAATGGCACAGGACACTTTGAGGTGAGCAAGACCTTGCGGCATTTCTACTACTAGGGCCATTGTTGGAGATATATGGAGGACCACTGCCACTGCTGCGACAACTGCACAGTTGCAGAGGACCGAGGCATATTCTCCAGGCATACAGATTGGCCGTGCAGGAGTCCATGAGCTACGCTCCAGCCTTGCTTATACTGGGTAGAGAACTCTGAGCTGCTGTTCGGCGCCCATCGGACACAGGTGCTGTACCACCTGGGCCAGAGTATGCTCGCAGGAATCCATCAAAAACTGAACTACTATATGCGGGAGAAGTGGTGACACTTCCAGATCGGAGAGCTCGTCCGAGTGCATGGACTCAAGAGAAGGAAGAGTCGCTGCCTGAAGCTCAACAGCCCCTTGGTGGAACCCTGTGATCATCAACCGCCTAGAAGAAGTAGGTCTACTGGGAGAATAGGAGATGGCACAGCTGTCGCCTGGACCCCCTGTCAACCCTTGCGTGCCCCCAACAACCTGGGGGACTCTTTCAGGTCCCAGCAATGCCCTCCACCAAACAGCGGATCCCCCAGACAAGGAAACACCTCCACCATCCTCAACACTCGTTCCCGAGCTGCAGAGCAGGAGACAATGGCATTAAGAACATTGATGCTGTTAATATATTAATATATAATCACTTCACAAGAAGTTAAGAGATTCTGAATTCAAGCGCCCTGTTCATACGTAAAAGCATTACTTACCTTGACACCTTGTGAGCTTCATTGGCACAATGTAGCTGACCTAAGCCTGATTAAACTAACCTTCAATTGAATTCATTTCTATTCCAGGACTCCTGCCAGGAGGGAGAGGGAATCAAATACAAATAAAGCCAATGTAGTTTAACTCCATCAGCAAATAAATGTATATACAAATTTGCTTTTAAAGAGCTCAGAGCCTTTAATTTCCTATTATTTGGATAAGTTTAAAAACTAATCTTACCAGGATGAGCCACATTGATCTGAAGCTACTTCATTTGAAAGGGGTTCCTCTGGAACACACACCTACAAATATTTAGTGTTGTTAATAATAAACATTTATTGTAAATGTGTTTGTAAATTATTAAAATGTATGCAGGATAATCAGTGTATACTGAATGTACCTGAGAAAATAATGTATTCTCAAGTGATCTTGATCATGAAAGTTCTCCTTGTCGCTATAGGCTTCAGTTTCAAGATCTTTATTGTTTGTCTTTAGGGCATCCACTTGCCCAGTTAATTGGTGAAAATGGCCAAGTGACACTGTAATCACCCTGCAAATGGCTGATCCTTATCACTCATATCCTTATCATTGATATACAGTAATGACTTGTAAAACATAATTAAATCCAGTCCCATATTTTAGAAAAATTAAAGAAACCCATTCAGTTTTTAACCCGGAAGGTAGTTCATGTTACATTTATTAGGGGCAAGAATGGAGAAGGATTGTGTGCCATTATTATGTGTTCATGAGACCATATATTAAATAATGTTCCTCCTTCAGTCATTAAACCTGTGAACCTTCACATTCCTTAACTATTAAAAAACAAAACAAAACAAAACAAAAAACTACTGCTGTGATGTCAGTTACAGATTGAATGAATAACACAAACCCAGAAGACAGATTGTGGGGCAGATGTTGTGTTGTGTTTGTTGTCATTTATTTGAGAAATACAAATAAATACCAGGCACCAGATGTGATTTTTCTTCCTGTAAATCCAGAAGGTAGTCACCAACGTTGAATCATGCGTATAATAATAAATAACACTTTATTTTTATATAGCGCCTTTCATAGTGGACCACCATGACAAAGAGCTTTACAAGATACTAGACTAAGGTGTTTGAACTATGCATCAGTGGCAGAGTAACTTACAACAACGTCTCACCCGAAAGACAGAGCATGTATGTATTATCCTTCTGAGTCAACCTTAATACTGTTACCCTGTGTACTGTTTCCTGTTTCAGGAGTCTCAGCATTTATGGATCTATTTGTTACAATTATTAAAAAAAAATAATAATAAAATAAAAAATTACATCGATTTCAAATAAGACTGCACCCATAAGATATATCTACTGGCTGCTTTGCCAATACCAAAAGGTATAAATATATATAGATTCATACCAGTCTGTCCCCATTATTATCACCATTTGCTACAGTACATGATTTTGTCAGAAAGTTTATTATAATGCCCTAAGGCAGTGTGCCCCGGCCCTGTATGTATTTTATGTTTATATGTTACGTGTGGTGTATTAATGTTGGTGTATATGTATTGGTGCACAGGATATAATATGGCGTTATATTGCACAAGTGTTATAAAATGTATATTTATGTTTAGGCACAGGGATTGCACGGTAAAATGGGTATTTGTATGGAAGCAGGGGAAGTGCACAAAGTAGTTCACGTGCAGATGTATCGAGATTTCAATTGAGTGATTGATTAGCAATCCAATCTCGGTACAGCTGCATAAAAGGGTGAATGTTTCACTCACATGGGGTTGTGCATTCGAGAGTGGAGAACGGGTGTGGAGAGGAGAAAATAATAATAAAGTAACAAATACTACTCATTTAGTGTTCATTCACCTTGTTTCACTGTCTCTTTTGTGTTTTGTGTTTTATTTTATTCATTTATTATTTACAATAATAAAAGTGCAAGCAGCACATTCACTACCCCAGTCTGCTGTGGATTTCCTTTCCTTTCATTCACTATTTCAATTCACTCGCAGTGCTGTGTGTTTCTTCCAGGTCTGACGTCACCGCTCAGGCCAGCTTGCCGCACGCCCTTATTTAAGAACATTTCTCTGTGCAAGATTTTATTTGCAGTTCATCTATTTTTAATTAAATTCCACAACAAGCAGATTAACGCATTCTTCCTTTTCTCTCTCTTATACTGGACCAGATACCAAGAGTGAAAAATCGGGACACTCAGTCTGTGAGGGGAGGAAAGAAACCTTGTGAACTACTGCACAACGCAAGTGACGCAAACTATGTATCTTTCTTCTGTAGATAGGGTTTTTTTATTCATTCGCCGTCCTTAGAGAAATGTAATTAAAAAAAATAAATAAATACTCCAAGACAGTTAACCTTCTTGTTTACTGTTCAGATGACAACAGTGTTTTAATCAGCCTATCAGTGAGTCTGTACTGGCTTTTCTGTGACCTGTTGTACTGTACGTAACAGGTGACAAAGTCAGTGCTGCATTGTTTGGATTGTTAGTTTGCTAAAATCTAGTTTTCAGCATTAGACGTAAAATACCAAAAATTGACGACAAAGCAAAACAAGCAAAATATATTTAGGCTGAGGATCATGTCAAGACATTTCCCAAAGAAACTATGCAAGCAGATGGCGGTTGTTGTTTTTCACATCTTATAATATGATTTAAAGAAAATACGATCGATCGCTATAACTTCATAATCACATATTAAAGAAAAGGCTACTACAGAGGCTGCTGAACAGAACATAAAACAAACAGCTTTCAGAAAACAAACTGGAAAGTCAGAGCAGACAAAAAAAGGATTCCTGTGTTGGTTGTACCCATTAAATCAGCACTACAGGTACAATCAAGCACAGCTACCTCGGTTCAAACAATCTGCTGTTTACTTTTTAAAAGCAGTTAGAATTTTAGACCCGAATAGCCAAATTTTCTTTGTTTTCACTGATAAAATGAATTAATGTATGGGACAAATAACATGACATTGAACGTGTTGCATATATGGATTAAAGAATGCCAGCTACCTTTGGGTAACTGAGTTTTGGGACTGTTTCTAATTGATGTCAACATCTGTATAACTTGGCAAAGCTTTGTCTTACACTTCCAACCAGTGGATCCAGATGTGCAGTCTCAATGTATGGGCAAATCCACAGCAGACAGCAATGTTGGGAGATGTTGCATGCTTGCCTTTTAACAAATGACAGCTAGCACTATGTTTTAGTAAGGGAGCAAGTACCACTATTCTTAGACTTTTATAGTCCTCTGAAATATTAGGTGTATTTAATGTTTAAACAGGTCAGTGAAATCCTAATTATAATCCTAATTGGATGACTTGGCCATGGGCATATGATTTAACCCATTTTTTTTTCCCCCACTGCGTTCGGCACTTGCACCATCTTTTTTGCTTTTTAGTGACAGGCTTGTCAGCAGCACCAGCCTTGATACACAAGCGCAAGCACCAAGAAAATCACATGACACATACTGCATCATATGACTGCAGGTTAACGTGATTGGATAGCCGCATAGATACAATGCAAACAACTCACTCAAACACGTCCTAAACCAGTAGAGTATGCTGTTGCACTGCGAGACAGTACAGCAGCCACATACATACGAAATTTCCTAACGAGAAAATAAGAATTTCACATTTTACTCCTGGGTTTTCAACGTTTACTCTAAAAATTGGGACAAATGGCATCCCGACAGTACCTCGATCGGGACGCAGGACAAAGCCTCTAATATCAGGATGATCCCAATTTTATCGAGACGTCTGGTCACTCTGCTTGTACTAGAATACTAAAGTTGGTTTACATTTTTTTATAGATAGGATCAATGTGCAAGTACTGTACACTGAAGACATTGTTAAATAGTTATTATCAAAAAACATATCTAAGGTTTTACCAAGTTCTTGAAATCTGTGCTATTATTAAATGAATTATTGTGTACAATGAATGCTCCAAAAAGATTTTAAATAACTGTGGCCAGATGGAGAAAAGCCTGCACTGTGCAATAAGTGCATTGGTCCTTTAAGAAACTGTGACTGGTGCTTATGCGTACAGAACAGAACTGTAGCTGAGTTCTGGCGAGTGTTTTCTGTAGGGACAGGAAATTGGTAATGAGCTCATCTGAGAAGGATGTCTTGTAAAGACTGCTGCCGATATCCTGAGTCATCCGAGGGGCCACTTGCCACTGTCCTTACTAAATTATTGTATTTTATATAACTAATAAATTCAAACAATGACCCCAAAAAGCTTTTGGTGATTGAGTCTTTAATGGCCCAAGTAAGAGGCCCTGGCTAGATAAAAGTTGACTGGCACTTCTTTTTCACACTTGATATCTTTTATTATCTACATGTTTAGTTTCACAGCACAGTACAGATTACATCTGGTATAAAGTGGTATTGTATAAATGCCCTGCTTGAGAGATGAATAGACCCTTTATTTTGTATTTGATAAACAGCTTGGATAATGATTATCCAATAAAGCCCATTTAATTAGGACACATTTATTAAGAGCAAGAGAGCGGTTTTGTTTTAAAAGAATTAAACATTTCAATGTCTCCCGTGCCACAAAAAAGTTATTTTTTCTCCCTTTTAAACCTGATCTCATTAAAAAGCATCAGAACCTTGATCTTGTACCCTGTGGAAAAGTATGTTATTCCTCAGACTACTCATCACAAATCTCTATTTGCCCTTTGTAACTGCATCAGTGAATACCCACAGGTGATCTCACTTTTGCCTACTACTACATAGGATTAAGGCACAATCTAAATCAGTGGTTCTCAATCCTGGTCCTGGGGCACCACTGCTCTATTGGTTTTTGTTCCAACCAAGCTCTCAATTACTTAATTGAACCCTTAATTGAACTAATAGTTTGCCTAATTATTAGAGTTTTTAAATTATTTTAAACAGATGGAGATTTCAATTTAGGTATAAAATTGTATAAGGAACTTAAATTCTCCAACTTTTTATAAGCTACACTACTGAAAAAGTCAAATTAAGCTAATTATGAGTTCAATTAAGTAATTGAGAGCTTGGTTGGAACAAAAACCAGCAGGGCAGTGTTCCCCCAGGACCAGGATTGAGAACCACTGGTCTAAATCAAAGGTACTTTACATTTTCTTTTTCAAAAAAAATCATTATTTTTACTTTCTCATTAATTAATTTGACAGATAGCTTAGATCATACTGTATCTTTGGGATGTATATTTAGATACATGCAGATAAATGCAACTATTGTTCTGCAGTAAATATCTCTAGATGTGTTATATTCAGTAGACCCTGAGGTAGGGTTGCCACCTGGACCTATAATTCTGGTGTCACAGGAAATAAGTTAGCTGGGAAATAAGTAAGCTGGGAAATAAGTTAGCGTTTGCCTTTTTGAGCCTTTCTAAATGCATGGTTCTCTATGGAGATTCATCCAAAATGACAGGATGCCATTTGTATTTTTTTGAGAAACGAAAACAGGTATTGCATTGCAGACAGTAATTTTTGTTTAAATATGTTGTCATCTTATTTGTCGAAGAGTATCGAAGTGTATTTTTTGTTTAAAATGTAACATTTATTGTACAGTATATTTACATTTAATTTGTATTAAATACATTTTTTCTTCAGGAAGTTGCTCACTGTATTTTATTATTTTTATTTTTTTAACATAAATAAATATTTTAAAAACATTATTTTGTCGGTATAATTTATGTCTATGTATAGTTAAAATCACTACTTGCCAAATGTGTATTTCCTTTCAAAAATGTTGTTTGTGGACATGTCATATACTGTCCAGCAAATAAGTGTTCAATAAGTGCTTATGTAGCTCACTTTATAAAGTTATATTATTTTCATTGTAAATTGCTTGGTAACTTTGAATCTTTTTAATAAATTGAGTGGGAAAGTGGGTACAAACTTTTTTGATGTTGTAATCAAGACTACGTGGGGTATCTAACCTGTTAATATTGAAAATTTACACGTTTTTAGTGGAATATGGTGTTTGTGTATGTATATATATATATATATATATATATATATATATATATATATATATATATATATATATATATATATATAATTTGAGAAACGCACAAAATGATTGGCTTCCTATACATACCGTCCTAAAGTACAGTTACATTATTTATATGAACATCTGTAATCCTAGTTGACATGGTGGATGTACTCGCACAGCACCAAATACTGTACTAATAATTCAGATAGCTCTCCAATTTAATGTAGTACCCTATGCAAATCTCTCATCCTCACTTCTACAATGAAAGTCCCCACTCACCAGTCATTAGATTTCAGGGAAGATAAAATGTCATATCACAGGTTATATTTTTACTTGTAGAGTATGATGTGATGATCTCCTTGTGAGATTTATATATATATATATATATATATATATATATATATGATATATTATAATATATATATATATATATACATGTACACAGATACACACATGTTTTTAGTCCTATACAATAGTAAGCAGCATAGATGTATGTTCTCAACAACATGGAATCATCCTTTGACTGTGTTACAATAAGCTATTAGTGAGATTTCTTTCATACTTATTAAATCATATATTTTTAATTATTTTTGAAAATATATGAAAGTGTATTTCATTGCTTGTTTTATTCCGGTGCAGTTCTAAATCTCAGAGTGAAGAATTTCACTGCTTGAAACAGGAAAACTATCTATACAAGTTAAGTGTCTGATAGCTGATTGACCGCAGTATATAATTGCACATCAAAATAAATAGCAAGACAAATGCATAATGGTTTCTGATACAGTATGTCAACACATACAAATTATACATGTATTTATTTCTCTTTCACTATATTATTTGTACGAAGAAAACCTAATATAAATATCCGTGCGATTACAAATTTAAAATGGCAATGCTGGTGAGAGTTTGACACATCTTTGTAAACTGGGAATTAAACTTAACAGCTATTATTAAATAATAGATAATATGTCTTATTAGAAACTGTTATGATTACATTTTAAACCAAATATAATTCCACATAAAAATAAATTTCATGACAAATGATCAATTATTTCTGCTTATGTCATAACCCATATATAAAATAATGCATGTATTGCATTTATTTCTCTTTTGCTAATATTTGCAAATATATTGCAAGTACATCTATGAAGAAAACCTATAATATAAAGTTACCAGTGATTAAATGTAATCTTTGTAAACTATGTAGCCTAAAGTTAACCTATTATTAATATAATAATATGAAAAACAGTTATAAGTAAAACAATTTACTAGACACATTGGAAAGATCGCAGTAACAGTCTGTTCTGAACTAAAGTTCACAGACAGAAAAACTCAATGGCTTAACCTTGCCGATTCGAGCATGTGTAGAAAGGCTCAAGAAGGGAAACGCTAACTAATTTCCCAGCTAACTTATTTCCTGTGGCACCGGAACACTGCAAGACGGAACAGGATTTTGAAGTTGCCTGTAACTGAAGGAAATCAACATGTGAATTGAGTGCTATACCTTTGCTAAATTGTTTTTAATAGTATATATCCAGCACCAATCATTAATACTGACCAGTTGCTCACTATTCCTGGCACCAGACAGCGTGAACACCTGATCAAATGTATTATTTAATTGGGAGAGTCAGTGTGTGAAGTATGGCTATATATTACTAATTAACAAGGTATATATAGCAACTTCTTTTATTTGGTAGGATTTGTATTATCACAATGATTTGGATAATTAAGAAGCAGTATACATTTAACAATTGTTTAGTGCTCAATTCACATGTTTATTGCTTTCAGTTTAAGGGCAACTTAAAAACCCTGTCCCGTCCCAAAGTGTTCTGGAATTATGGGACCAGGGGGCAACCCTACCCTGAGCATCTATTTTGCCTATATGGTAGGTACACAATTATAGATAGTAAAAAAATCATAATAAATTGTTCCCAAATGTGGTTTGACATTTTACATCCTGGTCCTGAGAGGTCTTACGGCATTTCAAATCCATTGACTCCCCCAGCTTTATACTTTACTATGAAACGTGAAGGTCACAGTATCACACGATTACTCAAGACCAAGAAGACAAGATGTAGAAAAAGATATAGAAACAAAAAATCTTAATACTTAAAACTCAGAACCATTCACAATTGCAAACATCATACAAAAATAAGGTAGTGATAAAAATACATATCTACATTGCATATGTAGCTGAATGTCCTTCAACAGTTTCATGGGGCTAATATCACTTTGGCTGTCAGACTGTAAAGTAAGGGGGGGGGGGGGGGGGGGGGGGGTGACTTCCCAACATCTGAAATTAACATTTCTAATAACACTGTGAATTAAAATTCACAGTCGACATCATCACTATATAGTCTCAATCCAAATGCTTCAAGAATAACACTATTGTGCTCATCCTAATTGCGGAAGGAGAATGCAAATGAGATTGAGAATGCTGTGATTTAAATAAAACCTGGTTCATCTCACTGCTGTGCTGTTTTTAAAGTCTGGTGTTCACATTTTGTCCGGCAATGTGTTTGTACTTTAAATTTCAATAAAAATACAATGCTGATTTTGACCAACAATGACGCTCAACTTTTTAAAGATGCTATTAAAAAAAAAAAAAACACATTTTTATATTTCAGGTGGCATTGAGCTTGTGAACAATTTAAGATGGAATGTATTATCCTTGAAAAGAAGGTTAAATGCGATATTGTTAACAAAAAAAGTTTCCCTGGAAATACATTTTTCAACATGGCTCCTAAGATTTTTTTTTTTTTTTTAAAGTAACAATGCCTCTTTGTGGCACATTAAAAAATTATCTAATATGTTTTTTTTTTTTGGTGTGAGAAATTGGAGATGTTGCTTTCTCATTCAGATTGTATCAGATGTATCTTACTTGAATTTTGCTCCCATAGTAACGATGTACATCTTGGTATGTCTCTCACATTTTCAGTTTGTGTAAACAGATGTGCAGTCCCAAAGGAATCAAGGTTCTTGCTTCTTCCCAGAATACCACTGGAAAATGACTTTGTTGTGTGGTTTGGGACTCATCTCTTACAGAGTCTACCCTTTCTATAATTCTGTACTATGCTTTTTCTATGTTTCTGACATTGTTTATCACAATAAGCCTTTATACTTTACAGGTGTTTTGCTTTGGTCGTTATGATTTACATGCTTGGCCTATATAATAACTCTTAGAAGAAATACCATGACCTTACTGGTATTTTAACATAATCACCTATAAATCATCATTTAAACTTACAGGTGTTAATATCTTATTAACCAAATTTTATATCTGTCCTACTTTAACAGTCTCTCTTACCGAATATGCCATGTAAAATAATGTCTTTGATTGATTGATTGATTATTCTTAAGACTAGAAAGATAGATCTATTTATTCATCTAACTAGAAATGAAAGGTGTCAAGCACAGCGTTGATGTTGCACCTGAGAGCCTACTACTTTGTGAGAAACCATGACAGCTGCAGGCAATTAAGTAAAAAAAAAAAAGTTTAGGTGATGAGATGCTAGAAAGACAGGATACAGTAAACATCTGGGATAGGAGTTGGGGAAAGGGGTGGGTTGACGTGATTACTGAGTTTAAATGTACCACATTTATAAATAGATTTGATTGTTACCTTTTAAGCCCATGTTATATTGTCAGATATATAATAAGATTGTATTGTATAATGTTGTATAATGTTAATACCATTTTAATTAAAATTTAAGTAAACCCTATTAACCCCTTGATGGATGAACACATGGAACCGTGATTGCCATTGACTTCGTAATCACATATTCAACGCATGCTCATTGTGTATTATTTAGGTACTGGGGTGTAAATAGGGTTTTACTAAGCTCATAAAAGTTTACTAAGCAAATTGTAGAGTGATTTTACAGTTAACTAGGATTTTGCCTTGCATATACTGTACTATACATACTTATAATGCTTTCTCGTGGTTAATGACATGGTTAACCTTTTTTTTTTTTTTACCATGCTTTGCCATACTTATCTGTGAGTTACCATGCTCAATATTTTTTTTTACCATTAGTTCACTATGCATTTACTATGCTTTAATACATTTTGCGATTCACGTCTGCTGCTGGTACTTACTGCCTGGCAGGATTCAATGAACAAGGAAGCCCCCTACGGTAACAAATACATTTCAATGTATCAACTGATAATCCATTACAGTACCAACAAGAGTATCAGGACCACAGTGTATTATGTGTTTCAAAGGTTCAGGTTTCCCCGGTGTAATGCAATGATGTTAGAATGTTCTCCCAATGGGATGGTTCACACTTTTCTGTAAGTGCACTTGCACTAAGTTTGCTAAGACTGAATTGGCAAACAAAATACAGAGAGAGGTAACTCATTCACATAGAAAATGTCTGTGAAGGAGGTAGAAGAGCTGCAGGCAATTTCTATGTATGAAGAGAATAAATGAAACCAATAAAGAGAAAGATTTAAAGCTAAGAGGCCATGGAAAACACAATTCATTCAGATTCCTTTTAAACAAGACATCCAAAATCAAAAAATACTGCTATGTCCTTATGAACTTTTCAGATGCAATGCTGTAACAAAAAGGTTGATGTATCTTTGTAATATTCCAACAGCATCACAAATCTGTCATCACAAAAATGTTGTTTTTGTTATACTTGTTGAGCTGACCATCCAAACTGCCTGTATCCTTCACGCCCAGGAGGATGAGAAAGATTCAGAATACCAAGGCAGTACTGCAGTACCTGTCGGCTGAAGAGGTGTCTGTAGGTGAAAACTTATTACTGAAACAAACAATAACTGTTAATCACCAGGCATGTCTGGGAAAAGGTTATTTTTTTGTTTGCCATTCAGTTTTTACCAAAGATAAGACCTTTCATGCCTAATGCTAACGTAGAAGGTTATGTTTATTGTTCATGTTTGCTTCCCTCAGAATCTTCCAGAAGTATATGACTGCGGCTGCACTGCTACAGTATGAGAGTTAACAAACAGAATAAGGTAAAAATGAGAAGCTAAGGGGTGTGGGCTGTGGTACAAACTCCTGGAATTTGGAGGTTTGGTGGCCCAGTGTTTAAAGAATGGGTTTGTTACCAGGAGGTTCTAGGTTAAATCCCAGCCACTGAGCAAGTCACTAACCTCATTGTGCTCCGTAAGGATGAGATGTAAAACCGAGGTCCTATTGTAAGTGACTCTGTAGCAGCAACTGGGATGCATAGTTCACCCCCAAGTCTCTGTAAGTCGCTTTGGATAAAAGCTTGCTAAATGACTAAAAAAAAAAAAAAAATAATAATAATAATAATAATAATAATAATATGTAACACAATTTTTGTTCCTGGGTAGTAAGTGTTATTTCCTAATTGATTATACTGTATTTACAGTATAATTGTAAATCTCGAAAAACTACTCACTTCTAAATCTTTTGTAGTCATCTTTGTATTACTTTAGTATAAATACATGTTAATTTGGATTCATATGTTGTTTTTTTCTGACTTTATGTGAATGAAAAGACACACATTCGCCCATTTTCCCATTGGAAATAGTGATATTTTGAAATATCACTGTCCTGGTCACAAAAGCAAAGTTTGTGGGGAATAATAGCCATGTTCTATACTTTTGAGGCATAAGCAATTAGGAAATAACACTTACTACCCAGGAACAAAAAAAAAAGTTTTTTGTTACACAGTGTAATAATAATAATAATAATAATAATAATAATAATAATAATATCAGTTATCCATACACTGATGTCCCTGTTGGAATTTAATATTAATTTGCCATGTGACAATCATTCATTGATCTAACAAAAGCCTTCGATGTAGTCATCCTCGAAACAATGGATGCTGTTCATAAAGTTTTGTTTGTTGATGACATTTCAATCAGTTAACTGATATTTCTAGAGAACCTTTAATATTATGAGCCCAGAGCAATTCAATTTAAGATGTAGTTTATAGACATATAATCCTAAATAAACCCAAATGTCCAGCATGACTATAACTACTGAATGACCTTGCACTAGCTAAGCAGCAACTTATTTGTATCTGTCGGTAGTTTTGTTATTTTTACCTCCTGTAGCTTATTCAACAGCGCTACTTCACTGATGCTGATATCTTCAAGACCTGTGTGTGCTCATGATGATGATCACCATAATTAGTATCACTCAGATAACCTACACTCAATTATCCACTGCCACAGGGTGAATAGCATTTATTTCTACATAGACACTAGCAGGATGTACAACTCTCTTTTGCATTTTACGTTATAAAATATACAGTTTTGAATAAAATACATGTCTTGTCAGACTTCATCCTAAATCAATTCACCTGTGGTCTATACCAGTGTTGTCCAATAGTAATTGCTGACTAGCCACAGGTGTGACTACAGCTACACTGTTTTAGCCATAAGCACTCATTTTAATAGAAAACGCCTTAGATACACTTACACAATACAGGTAAATGTACTTCAACACTGTAAAAAAAAAAAAAAAAAGTGTTATTTTATATAACATAAAGCTGGTGTTCAAACTGGGACAACACACTTTTGTGCTAGTGGTAATATTAACAAACACAATAATGTTTTTTTTTTTTTTTTTTTTTTGCACAAATGTATGTTTACATGCATATTTACTTAACAAACATCTACTTAGCAAATACCTACCACCATTCAGTGTGTCTTTCTCTTTCGCAAAAGTTTGGAATACTGGCATGAAATTATTGGACATCTTAATGCAGCTTCTAGGACTGTGTCCAGCAGTTGCGTACAGGATTGTTGAGAATGCTAACTCGCACAACCAAGTTGAGCAAAACCTGTAATGTAGCTTTGTGGCAGAAAACAGAAAGGCCAGCCAATAATGAACTCCACGGTGCTGAAATTCAGTGTTATCACCCGTGTTAAGGAAGAGTTTTACACACACAGCTTGAGCAAGGTGAGATACATGTACTTCAGCGCTATCTCTTCACAGTAGTGTTGACACGCTGAAATACATCCTAGTGATTTCTTTTGTTGTAAATTGTAGGTGAGCACACACTTGGTAGTTTCTCAGTGTAACTTTAATCCATGTATGCGAGACAGTTATTACAGTCCATACAGAGGTGCTAATGTTTCGATGCTGCTAGCGTCTTCCTCAGCACAATCTGAAAAAAGTAGTATACACGGGCCTGTGGCAAAGTGCCATGCCCCTGGGCTGTTTGTTTGTGTTGTATGTTACGTGTAGTGTGTTAGTGTTGGTGTATAGTCATTGGTACACAGGATATAAATGGGTCTGTGTAACACGAGTGGTTTAAAATGTATATTTGTATTTAGGCACGGGGATTGCACAGCACTTCATGTGCAGGTATAATGTAGTAATATGTGAGCACGGGGAATCGCACTTATTAATTCACGTGTAGTTGTACCGAGACTCCAGTTGAATGATTGATTAGCAATCGAGTCTCGGTACAGCTGCATAAAAGCTGCTTGTTTTCACGCACTCAGGGTTGTGTGTTCGGTGAGTGGAGAATGGGTGTGGAGAGGTGAGAATTTAAAACGATAACTAAATGTAAATATATAACCGTTGTTTTGACTCACCGTGTTTGTCTGTTAGTCCACTGTTTGTTTAAGTATTAGTCTGTTTTGTTTGTCTATTTATTTTGGCATCAAGTGCCGTGTTCTGTTTGTTGTACTGTTTTATTTTATAATAATAAACCGCACAGCAGCGCATCCATTTATCATTTCCTCTCGCAGTACTATATATTTCTTCTGGTCTGATGTCCCCACTACAGCCGTCTTTGTCACATGTGGTGTGAGAACCTGGACAACAGCATCTCCAAAACTCAGGCCAGGAGGAGTTCTGCAGAGGAAACAAATCTATATTAAAGGGCAATGGCAGAAGACGCCATCAGGCTGTGGGAGTGGATCCATGAGAATGCGGGGCTGGAGGCCCAGTCATTGCCCATAGCCATCCGGGTCCTGTGGCTGATGGACAGGGAGCGATGGGAGACCTGGGAGTGAGAGCACACACCTAAGACCCTGGAGGAAGGTGTGGAGTTGATCCTCTGCTACCTGGAGGCAGTGATAAAGGGAACTGCAGCTCAGGTAGCAGTGTCTCCAGAGAGAAGTCATGAGCCAGTCCAATTGAGGGAGATTGCCCACTGACTAATGAAGGATCGTCCGGGGGTGCCTTCCCACCTCCACCAGCAGAGGAAAAATGCCTGCTGTCCCCATCTCCACCAGCAGAGGAAGAATGCCTGCTGGTTTCGCCCACTGAGCGAGAGAGAGAGCCGCACCAGTCCCCTGCAAGTGAGGGAGAGCCGCACCAGTCCCCTGCAAGTGAGGGAGAGCCGCACCAGTCCCCTGCAAGTGAGGGAGAGCCGCACCAGTCCCCTACAAGTGAGGGAGAGCCATACCAGTCCCCTACAAGTGAGGCAGAGCTGCACCAGCTCCCTGCAAGAGAGGGAGAGCCGCATCAGTCCCCTGCAGGTGAGGGAGAGCTGCACCAGTCCCCTGCAACAAGGGTAGACATCACGCCGCTCCCTCCTCCGTCGCCAGGAGACTACTTGCTGCTCCCGCCTCCGTCGCCAGGAGACTACATGCCACTCCTGCCGTTGCCAGGAGCAGGAGGTGTCTCTGCCTCCACCACCTCCACCAGCAGGAGCAGAGGAGCAGGAGCTGCCTCTGCCTCCGCCACCTCCACCAGCAGAGGGTGAATGCCTACTGGGTCCCCATCCACCAGCAGAGGGTGAATGCCTGCTGGGTCCCTTTCCACCAGCAGAGGATGAATGCCTACTGGTATCACTTCCCCCACCATCACGAGGAAAAGAGCTGGAGCTGCCTCTGCCTCCATCACCATCAGGGGGATAGGAGCAGGAGCTGCCTCCCAGGACAGGATGCTTGCAGTCCTCAGCAGCCCTTGCATAGGCTGCTGAGGGAAGCACAGGGAAGAACCGCCCGGCTGTAATGGCTAAGAAGAGGCTTTGACTCACTGTGTTTGTCTGTTAGTCCATTGTTTGTTTAAGTGTTAGTCCGTTTAGTTTGTCTGTTTTTTTAGGTGTCAAGTACTATGTCCTGTTTTTTGTACTGTTTTATTTTATAATAATAAACCACGCAGCAGTGCATCCATTTATCATTTCCTCTCTGTACTGTGTGTTTCTTCTGGTCTGACGTCCCCACTATAGCCGTCTTTGTCACAGGGCCCCATATAAACTTTGATTCAATTAACAAGAACACCATTGGTCATTTACATATGGGCTACTGGGAAGCTAACTACATTTACAATTTGAATAGTAATCTGTATTTGTCTAATATTATTTAGTGGTGAAGGTATATTGATGACATTGTATTAATTTGGGAGGGTATGGAACAAGATCTAGCACTTTTCATAGAATACATTAACTCCACTGACCCTCATTTAAAGTTTACTGAGGAACACAGCTATACGAGTATACATTCGTTGTATAAACAGTTTTTAAAGGAGAAAATAACACATTTGAAACTAACATATATTACAAGCCACAAGAAAGAAATACATTTTGATACGTCTCTGATACGTAATATATCTTTGGGTCAATTTTTACGGTTGCAACGTAATTGCCGTACAGTAGGGGAGTGTGAAAATAAATCTATTCGGATGAGGGAGAATTTCACACAGAGGGGCTATAGCCTACATGATATAGAAAGAGCGTATTTAAGAGCAAAACATACTGATAGAAGTACTTTATTTGAGAGAAAAAAATAAAACTGTGGACAACCATCGCCTCTGCTTTTCCACTGCGTGTAACCCACAAGCCAGTGCAATTAAAAACATCATTTTAAACACTGGCACATTTTGGAAAGTGACAAACAACTTAATATTTTCACTTCTTCGCCTCCTATGATTACTTTTAGATGTGCACGCAATATCCGAGATAGGGTGATACATACTGTCAACTTGTCACCGCTCAAAGATTTGGCTTCCCTGTAAACCAGGTGGTAATTTTTGTACAATGGATACAAAAGCTTTTTACAATCCCCACAAAGGCACTAAATATAAAATAAGAGGTTTTGTCAACTGCAATACGACACATGTTGTTTATATACTTAAATGCCTGTGTGGTCTTGTATAGGGCAAACAACAAGAGCCCTTAAAGTACGAATAGCCGAGCATAAAGTAGCTCTACATAATAGAAGTATGGATTATGCTATTGCCCAACATTATATTACAGCTAATCATGGCATGGTGTCTTCCTTGAAATTCTATGGTATAGAAAAGATTAGATAAGAGGCAGGGACTTGATAATTAAGTTACGATGTCGTGAGTGCTATTGGATTTAAACACTGGATACTGTAGAACCGAGGGGACTTAATGAAGAACTTAGCTTAGCCTCGTTTCTCTAGTATTCTGTAGTTGTTACTGGTATTAACACCTTAGTGAGGCATGTTAATTATCTTGTTCTTTATAACAGGATTATTAGGGGCTTTTTCTGTATTGTTTTTTTTTTTATTTAATATTTATATTTAATGTATGTTTAACATACAAGTGTTTAGTAATTATCATCGAGTCAATATAATATATTTGCCCTGTTGAAACCTGTATACACCGGGTTTTTGTAGACAATTAGATCACTAATACCTATATGGGAAGTCTTTCCAATTATGTGTAAATGACCAACAGTGGATTATCTAAACTATGTAAACAGGGGGTGGGGGCAAAGTAATAAAAATTAATTTGAGGGGAGGGGGGGGGCAAATTATTACAAGTTCAAGAGGTGCAATCAATCTGGGCCCAAGACACAGGTGGTCCAAAAAACACAAAGCCGATTTGGTTTTTACAGTAGTGTTTCTATTTAAATAGATATGTATATCCTAGAGACAGCATATAGCACTTACTGCTATATGCAGTTTAAACGGCAGCACTGCTACTAGTCTTTTTTTTTGTGCAAAACTGACAAGCAGAAATTAGGAGCTAGTAGAGACAGAAACAGAATAAATGTGCGGTCTCAAAACCGTGGTAATCTATACACACGGTACACCGTCACATCAATAGGAGTAAGTCGGTTCAGACAGGGAGATTTGTAAACTTTGTTGCTATTCTGGAAGGAGAATCCACCCCTAGCCAAAATGTCATCAGCAAGTGCATAAAAGCTCTGTGTTACTCTTTTTTGTCACTCTTTGTGTTTCGGCTGCTCAGTGCTGGGAAGTTAAAACGGGATTTGACCACTTACAGCCTGGAGGAAGGGCTGCCCTCAGCCATGGATTTCCTGAGGTTTCCCCCTAAAAAATAAATATGTGAGTAGGGTTTTTTCCTTTACCTGAGTGCTGAGCAGTTCGTATTTAGTTCTGCAGGGTGTGTGGTCGGGTTGGAGAGGCTGGGCTCTCTCCCTTGGGACAGTCATGCTCTGGGGGACGGGCCGTGACTCAACTGCTGAGTTTCATTAAATTAATATTTGGGGGATGGGTGGCAGAGTGCCACTGTGGAGCGCCTTAATTACTTATTATTATTCATTCATGGTTTAACAGCTTCATCTTTTTGGGGGGAGGTGGCCACAACCACTTCTTATCTGCGGCACTGGGATGCATGTAACTGTTCATGTTTTTCTAGCCGGCCTCATGCAGGTAGCCATCTGGAACCCACGGACGAGACCTCCAGCCAAGTTTATCCTGCTATTGTGGGGTCCATTAATCATTTATTATTCTCCAGTCATGGTTTGGCGGGCTCGTCTTTTATAGCCTATATATCGTCTATAGCCACTTCCTATCTGCATCACTGGTGTGCATATAACTGTTCATGTATTTCCAGCCGGCGTCGGACACCCACGGAGAAGACCTCTAGCTAAATTTTTGTCTCTCAGGCCCTGATTGCCCTCCACAGTCATCGGGCCGAAGGTTCTTCACAGTCATAAATCATCTGCAATTGCAATCGCAATCATCATTCATTCATGGCCATTCACTCATAGCGGATTCTCCGTGCTGAATTGTAAACTTTTCTGGAAGGAGAATCCACCCCTAACCAAAACACAATCAGCAAGTGCATAACAGCTCTGTGTGTTATTCTTTGTTGTCACTCTTTGTGTTTTGGACTCCATCCTCCCCAGCCACCACCTCACAGCGTGCCTCGTCCCAGGAGTAGGTGGCCCATAGCCACTTCCTATCTGTGGCACTGGTGTGCATGTAACTGTTCATGTATTTCCAGTCGGCCTTAAGCAGGTAGCCGTCAAGCACCCACGACGAGACCTCCGGTGGTGTGCATATAACTGTTCATGTATTTCCAGCCGGCGTCGGGCACCCATGGAGAAGACCTCCAGCCAAATTTATGTCTTTCGGGCCCTGATTGCCCTCCACAGTCATCGGGCCGAAGGTCCTTCATAGTCATAAATCATCTGCAATTGCAATCGCAATCATCATTCATTCACTGCCATTCACTCATAGCGGATTCTCCGTGCTGAAATACTTTATTTGCATATTTATAAATCATTCAAAATTGAGCACCAGAACTAATTTTTTTGTTGGGCTAACACAAGTCAGATGGCATGGTCAGAAAGACTTTTGCGGGAGAACTTGCAAAAGAACTCAAAGCAGACGGACCATCATCAAAGCAATTTAAACTTGAAGTCCAACACTTAAGCCACAAATCATATAAATTAATATTACTATATTAATAAAAATGTCAGTTTTTATTATTTATTAAATTACAACTGATGGCATTCCGGTTTTATATAATACCGGCGAGAGATAGGCTATATCTTGTGAACTTCAGAGCAACACATTGTTTTTATATAAGGAAGTAATTAATGGTGAAATAATTATTAGCAGCATCATAAATAATGGATGGTCAGATAAAGCACAAAACCGGAAGATAACAAATGTCTAATAAAACTAAGAAACCATTTTCCTACCTCTCGACCTGTTCGGTATGTTAGCTAAACTCTCAGTCTCACTGCTTTCAATACTGATATTGATTTCCTAGGATCAGCTCAGCCTCCCTGTCTGCACTGTGTCTGCTGTAATCTTTGGGAACAATATTTCTAAATGTGAATACGCCGATTTTATCCACAGTAAGTAAATACAACCTTGATATTTGTTATTATGAGATGAACGTCGAATAAAAACAGTTGCTATACAAATTGTGCTACAAATCAATTAGCTCGTATTCTCTACTATTTTACTTCACTGTAATGACAATAAACAAATACATTAAATGAATCATATGGCAGCACAATATTATGAACTATCCACATAGCATGAATTACCACAGCTCTTTCTTGAAAAGTTTATTTTTCTTTTAAATTATTATTATTCCCGCATTAGCAACAACGGGGTGTCTGAGCAACAGTACTTGAAAGGAATACAATCATACAACACTGGCGTTGACTCGGCAGAATCCAATAAAAGTGTCTCTAGCCATTCCCTAAAATCATGCCCACCTCGACTTAGTTGTTTGATTTATTTAAAAAAAGAACATTTGATAATGAAAATTCATAAAACTTACCTCAGTTTATTCAGTCCAACCACTGCTTGCTTCAAATATTGTAGTTCATGTGGCCCTGACAGCAGCCAGAAATGGAGGTACACTATGATTGCCGAAAATTTGTTGTATCCAACCGGTCAACAAATCACAATGTGTTTTAGATGGCTGCTTATTCTAAACTATACATCGATTAGAAACCAACCAAAAACTGCCCAGAATTTCTAAAATTGTGTGAGATTTTTTTTTACTAATGCGTGTGAGTGTGAGAATAGAGCCAAATGCGTGAGTGTCATGCTCAATACATGAGTGTTGGCAGCTCTGCCACGATAACTTTTATTTTTTTTTAAATGGAGGTTGGTTCATCAACTAAACTCAAAGCCTGATTGGTTACAAAATGTCAGCAACAGATAGTACACAGTACACTACTCAGAAACGATCAGCAACGAAAACAAAAATCTGCGGCTCTGTTGGGGTGTTGTTGAGTTAGTATGAGGAGCGCCGGGCAGGGTGGGCAAATGCGGGACAGATGTTTGTGCAGGTGGGTGCAGGAGGGGGGGGGGGGGGGGGGGGGGTTAGTTACGCCATTGATGACTAATGGTATTCTTGTTAAGTTTATATGTGGCCCGTGTATACTAGTTTCTCCTGATTGCTCTGATGAAGACGCTAGCAGCGTTGAACCGTTAGCACCTGTGTATGGACTAAAATAACTGTTTCACATACATGGATTCATTAAGGTTACACTACGTAACTACCAAGTGTGCTCTCATCTTTTATGCTTTTCCTGGAGAGCCCATTTAGTGAGCCCATCGGTGGTAAGCAGCCTATTCTATCCCTTATTTTTTCTTCTATACAGCAAAGAAATTGCAAGTCAATTGCTCCTTCCCATCCTTGACTGTGGAGTCTAAATTTCATATGTGTCACATTGATAGGGAGGCTCTGCTTAACAGCTAGAAGAAAAGACATTTTTTTTAATACGTCTTTATTATATTTTATCATAATATAAGTCTTTATTATTATTATTATTATTATTATTATTATTATTATTATTATTATTATTATTATTCAAATAATAATAATGAATAAAAAAAAATAAAAAAAAACTTTAAAACATTTCCATTTACCCTTTATGGTTAGTAATATTACCTGTGCTCTCCATACACCTTTGTTGCTATTGGTCAGAAAGACAGTAAAAATGAAGCACATTAGATATTATACAAATATTGACTGGAGTTGAGGTTTACCGTGATAAAGTGCGTGACTGTGGGGAATATTGTTGCCTATTGGAGGTATTTTTATTATTTTATTCAACCTAAATGGATTTTTTTTCCTTATATTATTAAAACTATAACCAAACCCATTGTTATCAAACATATGCTATTTAACATTCTAATACTACCAGTAATACAATTTTGGGTGTGAATACTTTTTAATTACCACAAAAATTGACTTGCCCTTACATGAAGAAATGTGCCCACCTGCTTTATCTAAAAACATGTTTTATTTTTTTTCTCCAAAATAATAGCTGTATTTTCTGTCCCCAATTCAGAGCCTAAAATATTTGGGCCAGCATGTCCACTGTGCTTATTTAAGGAGTTAAACCCCCAAAGACAAGTACAATGCACTTCTTACCTCTGTTGTACTCATACGTAATTGCTATTGTTCCTGTTCTGTGGAGAAAGCACTGGTTTTCCAATCATGTACACCCTCGGTTTGTCTCTTCTGATTCTTTAAGTAGATGTCTGGCTTTACATGTTTTTTTGCACCACATAACAGCCAAAAGGCATCCATACATCAAACTTGACACTGTAATAAACATGCTGGAACAGTAATCATTTCCAGGTCTTGAAAAGTTCTAGCTTTCACTTGTACCCAAAATCCTTTGTCACTTTAGGTAATAGAGTGGCTGAAGAAGACACCTTCATTTTCTCATAATTTGGATAAACAGACAGCACATTGTTCCTAAGGGCTTAATGTTCGCACAGATCTCTACTAATCATTTTCCTTCTTCTCCAGGCTGGCTCCATGTTGAATGAAAAGTGCCACTGTTTCTATTACAGTTCTCCCATGTTATACCACGGCCCTTTATGACGCCAGCTATTCTTTCTGAACAAATGTCACCAATATAAAAACAGTGCTATTTTTGCTCGTTGTATTGCCACCCGATGTCCGCCACCTGCCAGCTTCCCAAGCCAAGCAAACTTAAATATAAGCATTGTAGTTTCCCTCATTGTAGCGCCAGTGAAATAATCATGGCCAATTAAAACAACAAAGCTATGCAGTTAACCCTTGACTCGCTTTCCTAATTCGTTGTTAAGTGAACGTTCATACCAATGTCATCAACATTCCCGCTCCCAAAGCAAAACAGAAAGTACAACATGGCGAGTCAACTCTACATTTAACACCAGAGGGAAAAAAAAAAACAACTGCATGTATGTATCTGAAAAAAAGAAAGCAAGTCAGGAAGATATTGCAAATGTTTTCTCACCTTAGTGAGGCATATACTGTTAATCGAAAGACAATTGGAGACATTCTGATGGATAAAAACAAATGGCTTACATTGATGGAATGGGATGATTTGATTAACCTGAAAAAGGCTTGACGCAGAATAAAATAAGTGACTTTTATAAACCACAGTAAATGTTAGCATGCAACAATCGTACGTTCAAAACGTGTCTAACTTCCGACTGAATTTTATTTAGTCAGTCTTTTTATAAACAGATTTTTTTTTTTTTTTTTTTTGTTTAAACATTTTAAATGCTTAAAAAAGAATGCTAAGCTTAAATTGCTTTGTGAAATAATTAGAATGCATCTTTCAATAGGGGATAGTATTCAGCAGGCTTACAGTCGTGCCAAAAACGCTAAAGTTCAAATGAATAAATAAATAAATAAATTGTACGCTTTTTGGTTTTTATGGATTGTTGTTTGGGTGATTTGACACTAAATGAGTGTTTATTTTTTATTTTTGTTTTTTTAAACTATGTTCCTCAAAAGTCATGCAACATATATTTGCTTAAACAGGGTTTGCAAATTATTGCTTATGTATTTCTGTACATCCAAAAGCCAAGCCAATCAAAAGAAGCATAACCCCTTTTAACTCAACATCATATAACAATTGTAACAGATGAAATCTGCCTTTTAAGGTTAAATCAATTCCTCTTATGGATATCAATTATTGGAAACCTCTGTTTTTTTATGTCTGTAATTTTACAATAGCATTGGTTATTTTGGGGGCTAGTACACATTCAAAATCATACTATCTTTGGATAACAGCAATTTATTAAAACTAATAAAGACTAATATGAGTAATACAGAACAAATATAGGTGCTAATTATACATGCCACAGCATTGCAGCTACAGTGCTAAGAATGAATAAAAAAGTATTTTTTATAATAACTCAGAAACATGTCATTTGATTCATTGAAGTTTATGCAAAGCATGCAATTATAATGCACCCTCTGTTCTACCATGTTTTAATTGATGCCTCCAACTTTCCTGTTTGCCAGCTGGTACTCACGCTGTCAAATGCCTTGCCCATTATTTTTACTGGAACTTCAATATTGTTGTTAATAGGGGTGAATGTACTTACTCTATGTCCCACTTGACATTTTTGGTTACATCTGGTCTGGAGCAGTCTTCTAGTTATGATTGAACTTGGCTGGGCCTTCAATACCACACATCTGTGTTCATGTTGACATCCTTAAATTCTAAATAATAAATCTTTGTTTACACACAGCAGTACACATCATTTTCACCAGGGCTTTTCCCCTGCCACAGGTAAGTGCTAAATATTAAGCACATACATGCAGCACTCCACTGAATTGAACTGGTAGTGGGCTACTGTGGCAGAATGGTTGCGTGTGCAGGTGCGTGGTGACATCATGGACCAGAAAGAAGTACAAAACAAAAGGTACGGCGCTAAACTGTCGCAGCAGTACTTTTATTAAATAATAAAAATAAACAGTTCAAACAAAACACAAAAGAAACGGGCTGTGGCAGAGCAAAGCTCTGCCCTTATTAAATTGGCAGGGATGGGGTTAATTTTCCCTACCTACCTGGGTTTATTATGTTCAGGTGGCTGGGGTTGATTAGTTGATTAGATGGTTAGTTTAATTAACGATCAATCAGCGCCCAGCCACCTGACATAAAAGGAGGCCTCTGCTGCCCATTGAGGAGGAGGGAGTTGAGGAAGCAGGTTGTTGTTGTTGTTGTTGTTGTTGTTGTTGTTGTTGTTGTTGTTGTTGTTGTTGTTGTTGTTTGAAAGTTTGAATCCAGTGAAGGCATTGCCCAGCCTGGAAACCTTATTTTTTTTGTAAGTTTTGTTTTTGCTTTATTTGTGTTTAAAGATCTTTGTTTTGCCCTTGTGCACTTTATTTTTGTGTTTATAATAAAATTAGTACTTTTTTGAACTGCAGACTGTCTCTGGGCCTTTATCCACTCGCCAGCCTGCCACATGGGCACATTGGCCAAAACAAAACAGACAAATAATAACTGTAATCACAATGAGTAACTTTGACTTTCAGTTTTGGATAGCTCACATTCTATATAGCTCTCTCCTAAGCTCCTCCTCCCTAATGAGCCTGGAGTGGGTCTTTTTATATTCTGTGGCTGCAGCCTTAATTACCTATTAATATAATTACCTTATTAAGGCTCCAGCCATATTCCCACAGGTTTTATAGAGATGTGGTTTTTACCCCATCCACATGAGCTACATTTTATGAGACTGGCTGTTTGATGGTCTCAAACAACAATGATGGATTCCCCCATTACAAATACAATAATAATAATAATAATAATAATAATAATAATAATAATACATAAATATGCACAAGGGGAGGGCACCCTGTCACAGCTACCTAAGATTTTTTTTTTTTTTTTTTTTTTAATAGATTGTGCTATTTTGATTTACAGGGATGAAAACAAAACCCCTTTCACACTGGCATGCTCTACCAGGTCAGAACCTACCTGGGTCAAGACCCGGTGTCAAGCAGGTCGGCTAGGCAATTTCACACTGCTTTTGGTAAAGCAGGGTTGACCTGGGTGACAAGCAGGGTTGACCTGGTAAACAACGCGCATATCAATGCCCTGGAAGCAGCTTGATACAGATGCTTCCATCCAAGCTTCTCTGGATTGAACCATCGGCCCAAATGTTGATTAAAGCAAATGTTTCTTCATCCCTGCTGCAATCTGGCTCATGGTGTCTCTCAAGCAACATAAATGTGCCTAAACAGAATCGTTCATTGCGAAACTGAAACCTTCACTCATGTGTGGCTGTTTGTTATTTCATCAGCTTATGAACGGCCTTCATGCATTTTATCTTGCTCGACCCGTGTCAAAGTGTGTCGACCCACATCCTGAAGTGGGTCGCTATGGCCCGGGTCAACCCAGGTGCATGGTTTCACACTACACGGGATTGTGAGACGAGTATCCAGAACCCGGGTCGCTACCCAGGAAGTAGTGAAAGTGTGAAAGAGGTTTAAGATACCTACTGCATAGCTGTTTTGCCCGTTCCAGGGTTTAATATGTGCTTGATTTGTGTGTCTTATTAAACTCAGTAAAACCAGGAATGGGCCAAACTGCTATGCAATGGGAGCCTTATTTCCATCCCTGATGTACTATATGATTACAGTGTCTCTTTATATTTATTTTACTGTACATCAGTTAAAACACAATGGCATGTTTTCCATGGAAAAATAAAAATACCTTTTCATCATGAAAAAAGTTAAAAGAAATAGATGTCTACAATTATTTATTTCAGCAATCTTTTGGCAAAACTCCAAAAATGCTAATTAAAAAATATTCATACCCTGTGATGCTATAATAATATTGTCTACAAGGTGCTAGAAATTTCAATATGATAATGCAAAATCTAATTCTAGAAAAGTCTAGAAAATGTTGGATTGTAGGTGAACATTGTTAGAGAGTACAAAAAGGGTTAGGCATAGGATGATTGCTGTCATTACCAATAAGTCAATATGGGAAAAAGTAAAGAGCTATCTGAAGACCTTAGGCAGACAAGTATTTATTGTCATAAAGCATCTGAGTATCCCAATTTCAACTATTGTTTCTATCATCTGTCACAATGCTCCCTCGGTCTGGATGAAAGAAGGTTCTTTCACCAAGAACAAGTGGAAGAATTGTGAGGAAGGTTAATAACAGTCCGAGAATGACTGCCAACAGTATTCAAAGTCAATTGGCTCCAAGTGGGACTGGGGTTTCCATTTCAACCAGAGGCCAAGTATTGCATGGTGAAGATCTCAATGGTCGCAGGCCAAGGAAAAAGCCACTTTTAGGAAAATTTCCCTCACATAAATAGAGTCATCAGAACTTGAAAGAGAAGACAAGGGATCATGCATGCTAAAGGAAGGGTTTGGCCTGGGGTGTCCTCCGACTCACGGAGAACCCTCCTCAATGAGATAAATGAAGTGACGCTCAACAAAGGGAAAGTGGAATCACTAACCCCCCAAAGAATGGACCCCTGGCTCTCCACTGAAGACATTTATGGGAAGAAAAAAGAGAACTGCCAATGAATATAGAAAAGAAGAAAAGAGAGAAAACATTTAACAGAAAAGAAAAACGCCTAACGTGCCAAAGGGGTTAGTAACTGTACCCTACTGACTATGTGAAGACCCTCTGCACAGTGGGAAGGAAAATACCCCTTTATTTTTATTTTATTCAAAGGAGGAAACCTTCGGTGGCCCAGGCAGATAAGTCGTCCTCACTCCATAAAATGACAATCTAGAATATGTGTAAGGTCACTGCCGTGAATACCCAGAGCGGGAAAACTGGAAATAGAAAGAACTGTATATTCAGAGCATCTCAAAAATCCAAAAAATGCAAAAGACATAACGCTTCCATTGTTAGGTCATCAATTGGAGAAAAACAGCCTTGTCTGAGAATTCGGAGAAATCATGTTGCCAAGAATGTCAAGAGAGATAGGCAGGTGAGTGATAGATGCAGCCAGAGAGCTATAGGAAATTATTTGCAGGAGGAGACAAATGGCTGGGATTAATAGTATGGTTGGAAAAGAAATAGACATCAAGCAAAATTGGTGTTGAATTCCTGACAAATAGAATTTACTTGTAACTGCTGCCAGATACAGAGAATCCTTTGCATGAACTATAAAAGCCATGATCCAATTCTGGTTGAAAGAAGTAGGACTGATCCTGTTTTGAGAGCAGAAGGTTACATAACAAGCCCAATCTGTAGAGTAAGAAGATCTGGTAGAAGGGGCAAGTGCTGAAGCCATGGAATCTTGAGCTGAATTAGGTAACTTATTGATGGTATGATTCAGTTGAAAATGAGCTTGTTGAACTGAGGAGTTGCTGCTGGAGATGGCAGAGCTGTAGGAATCAATCTGTGGAATTTGGATCTCTGTAAATGAGAGAGAGAGCATCAGCTGTTTTATTAAATATGCCCGGTACATGGCGAGCTTGTATTAGAAAATTGTTGGATACTGAACTCCATACTAGCTGCCGCAGTAATTGCATGATAAGAGGGGAACTGGAACGGCCTTTATTTATAATATATGTACTGTAACTAAATTATCGCAATAAAATAAGATCTATTTCTTAGACCAGAGATGACCCCACGGCTAGGCTGCTGCAGCTATTGGGTAAATCTCAGGAAGTGTCATGGATTTTAGCTGTGGAGATAGATTTTCAATTTCCAGGGGCCATATACTGGAAAACCATTCTTTTTTTTTTTAAATTCCTCCAAATCCAAGAGATGATGCATCTGTAAACAAAGCCATGTTGTGTCGTGCTGAGATGAAATCATCTAGAACATGGATAAGCCGTTCCAGTGCTGAATAAGAGCAGACCACATTTTAATATCTTTCATAGCTTCTGATGAAATATTTATGTAGGAGTCCAAGTTTTTTGCTGTTGATGCAAGAGCGAGTAGACGAGATATAAATGTCCTCCCTTGGGGAATAATGTGAATTGCAAAGTTGATGTGACCCAGCAATGACAGCAGAGCATGTTTTCTAATTGTTTTACTAATCTGAAAACTCTGAATAAGAAACTGAATGTGATTGAGTTTGGACTGAGGGAGGCTGGCTTCGAATTTTTCCATGTCCAGAATGATTCCAAGAAATTCCAGAGAAAGAAGGGGGCCGATTGTTTTTTCCTCTATCAGCGGGATGCCAACTTCTGAAAACAAACTCTTAAGGTTAATAATTGCTTCTGCTGGTGGATCTGATGGAGGGGAGATCAATAAAAAAATATCAAGCAGGAGAAGCAGAAATGGAATATTGTAAGTATTGAGAAATATCCAGCGTAATGCTTCTGACAAAGTGTCAAATATCTTCGAGCTGCTGCAGCAGCCGAAAGTTAATTTAATGGCAAAGTAAAACTTTAAAAAGAGCAGACCTCACATGTGTTAGCTCTGAGGCCGCCAAAAATCCTGTTGAACAAATCTGGATCGGGTTGAGCCCAATTGATTGTATGATTATCAGACGCCAATATAGCTGTTGCTTTTGCCAAGAACGCTTTATGATACTCGAAGAACATAGTCCCTCTGTATCTGACAGACTGATCCACTATATAATATTCATAGGAGCTCTGTGGTTAGGATATGCAGAGCAAAGTACATCTCTACATATGGAGAAAGCAAGGATGAATTCCCCCAATGTTAGATTTTTGTACAATCTGGGATCTTTGGATTTTAATGTTACTGACAGATCTCCGCAATCCACTACTCTGTAACCTAGGAATTCACATGTCACCATTAATAATGAAAAGAGATTAACAAGACTATATTGCGCCGGATTCGTGGACATATTGAATGACACCTAGCTGTTTCTGGAAAAGAAAAAACAAAAGCTAAAGCAATGGATTTAGCAGTGGTTGAAGACGGGAGGATCTTCTGAAGGTGCCAATGTTAAGCCTGAACCAGAAGTAACTGTAGCTGCGGCTTGTGCTTCTGCAAAAATAGAGAAAACTGAAAGAGCTGAAGTTTGCTTCTCTTGCTCAATATTAGACACACTTTTACCTAAATCGTTCAGTTTGGAATTGACCGAGGAGAATGAATTGGCAAATGGCTGCATAAAAGTTTTATTCTTTTGAAAAATCAAGGAGTGCTCTTGTTGTATTGATCTCGCTGAAGCAGGTTCCTGCTGTTTTGAAGGGCTGGCTGTCGGGATGAATTGTTCTGATGCAGACTGCCTTCTGTCTGGTTGGGGCTGCTGAATGGCTGAGCGTAGCTGGGGAGCTTTTTTAGGAGGAAAGACAGGTTCTGCGGAGATGGAGCTGCAATAGAGAATAAATAGAGATTCTCAGTCGCTACCTGCTGGGATTACATTTCCGTTTTTTAGAAGAGTCTGAGTCACTATCATCCGAGTCTGTGTCATCAGAGTCCGGGTCCTAATCACTGTCATTCGAGTCCGATTCACTGTCACTCGAGTCCGAGTCATCAGGGTCCGGGTCCGAGTCACTGTCACTCGAGTCCGAGTCATCAGGGTCCGGGTCCGAGTCACTGTCACTCGAGTCCGAGTCATCAGGGTCCGGGTCCGAGTCACTGTCACTCGAGTCTGCATCATCAGGGTCCGGGTCCGAGTCACTGTCACCCGAGTCCGAGTCATCAGGGTCCACGTCCGAGTCACTGTCACCCGCGTCCGAGTGATCAGGGTCTGGGTCCGAGTCATTGTCACTCAAGTCCGAGTCTCTATCACTCGAGTCCGAGTCATGAGTCCTTGACTTTGAATTGAACAGCAAAAATGTATATTCTCCATAATTTAAACAACATAGAATTGTCCTTAGACTGTGTTATAATAAGCTATTAGTAAGATTTATTTCATAGTTTTTAAATATTACGTTTTTCATTATTTTTGAAAATGTATGAAAGTGTATTTCATCTCTAGTTTTATTCCAGTGCAGTTCTAAATCTCTCGGAGTGAAGAATTTCACTGCTTGAAACAGGGAAACTATCTATACAAGTTAAGTGTCTGATTGCGAGATAAGTGTCTGATAGCTTGACCGGCATTTCAGAACTGTCTGATAGCTTGACCGCAGTGGAGAGGGGGCTTAGGTGGCTTTTTTTGTTTGTTTGTTTTGTTTATTATTTATTTTTTAATTTCCCTTCTTCCAAACCTGATAGCCTGGTGATTCATGCTGGAAGCAATGATTTAGGTAAATTGAAAAGTGTGGATTAGTTAGAAAAATGAAAAAAATTGCATGAGCTATTTTCAAATACAAAAATAATTTTCTTGTGCATCACCCAGCGATGCCTTTGGAAAGATGTAAAGGCATCTCTGAAAATAAACAAAGCATGTAACTGGGTGAACAATGTCATTTCGGATTTTGTAAGGGGTTTACGGGGCATTCTGAAATTAAATATGATCAGGTTGGGCTTTTCAGTGGGGATTGTGTCCATATGAATGACACTGGTAAAACTTCCAGCATGGAATTAAACCACACCTTCTGTAACTACTATCCTTCCCTTCCCATACCCACCCTTACACTTTTGTTTTTATTGTATACTGTATATTATTTTGTACTGTATATTTTGTGTATATATATATATATATATATATATATATATATATATATATAATATATATATAATATATGTGTTTTCTTTTTTTTGTTTTATATAAGTGTATTTTTAAATATCTTTTATTGAGAAATGTATATAGACATAAGTATTACTGTATGATATGCAATGAATGCTATATGATATCTTTATATTATATTCATGATATCTTTATATTTGAGTCATAAGATCTGGTGTAAAACATAATAATGAAAACAAATCAGATAACGTTAAGATCAAGTTCTCACATAATAATCTACTAGTAAAAAGTATAACCTGTGATATGACGTTTTATCTTTTCTGAAATAAAACGACTGGCGAGTGGGGACTTTTATTGTAGAAGTGAGGATCAGAGATTATCACAGGGTACTTGTGACAAGATGGTCGCAGTGCGCAGTTGCGTGGTGATGTCACGGACCAGGAAGAAATGAGACAACACAGATAGGATGGGTGAAATGATGAAGGCGCTGAGGCACAGTTTAATAAACCACAGTAAAATAAACCGCAGTAAAATAAAGGGTTTGAACAAAAACAGAGAACAAACCAAAACGGCGCATTGGCCAAACAAACAGAGAGATAAACAAGACAGTGGATGAACGCTTAACACACAAGTAGAGTGCTGGCCCTCCAGCACTTGTAACAATTGCTTGTTTTATTTTACTATAATTTCTCCTCTCTCTCACCCATTCTCCACTCAAGATCACACAATCCAGAGTGAGTGAAAACATGCTGCTTTTATGACTTAGATGACTGTGACAGCCAGCCCTGTCGGCAGTGCAGTGAGTGCCCTGAGAACAATGAGTATGTGGGCCTTCTTGAACCATGATAATTCTGGATTAGCTGTGGCCAGAACGCTAACCACAGCACATAACAGTGTAGCAGTAGTACGTGTGATAAATCTATCAACCCAGTCTGTGCATCTATCCGCCGGACATAATCTTGGACAGTTCCATTCCATAACTGGCCGTCCGCACAAAGAATTTCAATTTGTGACTGCCATCACAGCCTCCATGCAGCAGCAGGCTAAACCTTTGGTGAATGTTGACAGTTCCTGCTTGACCTCCCAGAGTGTCCTGCTTAAATTCTCTGACATCTTTTGTACTCATTCACATTACTATGGTCAGACAGATCTGACTAAACACAACATCAGGACGGGTGACGCCACTCCCATCAAGTTACGTCCATCTCACACATCACCTGCAAAAGAACCTGTAATGCAGAGTGAAATAGCAAAACTGCTTGAACAGGGCATCACTGAAAACTCTCACAGCCCGTGGTCTTCCCCTGTGGTCCTTGTCCAGAGAAAGGAGGGTACATATCTGTTCAGCATGGACTACAGGAGGTTGAATGCTGTTACCATCAAAGACTCGCATCCCCTGCCGCGTCTTGATGACACCCTGGACAGACTCGCTGGTGCGCGTATCTTCAGTACCATCGACCTTACACCAGGCTACTGGCAAATAAAAAGACTTTGCCCATCTTGCTGAACCACTCCACCACCTCACCCACAAGAACGTGCCTTTTGTTTGGACTGATGACTGAAGATGCCTTCCAGACTCTCAAACAGGTACTGTCCACACCTCCTGTCATGGCATTCCCCAATTTGGAGGTTCCCTTCTTGTTATACACTGACGCTTTACAGCATGCTATAGGTTCAGTCCTTGCACAAAAATTGAATTCAAATATGTGATTTCCTGTGGTAACCATATGCTTACAGTTTCAGAGAGGAAGTGGTCCATGTTTTACAGAGAACTGTTTGCTATTGTTTGGTCAGTGTGGCACTTCCGTCACTATCTTGCTTGTCATGCATTTACAATTGTCACGGAACACTAACCCTTAGCAGGTCTGAAAAAGATGCCTCTCAACAATAACCCCACTGGAAGACGGGCTCGGTGGTCTGTTGAACTGGATGTCGACTTCCCCATTATGCCTTTCAAGTAAATCTGGCACACAAATCAGTGAGCCTGTGCACTTTCCAGCATTTAACCTGGTGAACATTCAATCCAATGCATGGGACCTCCCTAATCAACAATGTTCTGACCCTGATCTAAAAGTTGTTTTTCAGTGGATGGAGCACAGGAAGAAACCCCCATTTTGGAGACTTCGCTATCTTTCACCCTTCCTTATAAAAATGTGGATTCAGTTGGTCGCCTCACCATAAAGGATAATATGTTGTGTCGACAGATCCTCTACTCTTCCACTAAGAGTGAGTTGTTCCAGGTGGTGATCCCAAAATTCTTCATTCCTCAGGTGTTGCAGTACATTCATGGCCACCCCACCTCTGGACATTATGCTTCTGTAAAACACTGGATAGAGCCACATGTCTCTTTTATTGGCCCTATATGTCAGCGGACATTCCAAACCACTGCCAACAGTGTCCAGCCTGTCAGTCACGGAGGTCTCCGGTGCCTCGATACCAAGCTTCCTTGGTGCCCTTTACTCCAATGAGGCCATTCCAAATAATTGCTACTGATTTAAGAGAACTTCAAACATCCATGAAAGGCAATCGCTATGTATTCGTTGTTATGGATCACTACACCAAGTTTGTTAATCTCTACCCATTACAAGATCAAACAACTGGATCCGTGGTTCGCTGTGTTTTCGAACACTACATACCTCAGCATGGGGTCCCTGAAGCTTTACATTCGGATCAGGGCAGACAGTTTGAATCCGACTTGATCAAGGACCTCTGCAGATGCTTGGCAATCGTCAAGCTCTGCACTTCATACCACCGGCTTCCCTCAAATGGCAGTTACAGCAAGCTTTTCAGGAGGTTGCCAGATCCAGTGACTGAGTGATCATCAAAAGCTCTACTTAAGAACACTCCTTACCACACAGGGGACTTCGCGCTTGTGGATGACCCAGTTCATCGTCGTCATAAGCTCGCTCTACGGTGGATAGTTGCTTCGTCCTATTTCTGTGTCACAGAAGCACCCACCAGTGAACTTTGAAATTCAAGAGCTTTCAAACCCCCAGGTTAAGATAAGAATTCTTCACCACAACCGCCTGGGCCTCAGTCCTCAGTGGCCACACCGCCTCCATTGACTACTTTAGCTGGCTTCTTATCTCCTCCTCTTTTATATCCGCCTCTTCAGCTGCCACAACATGGACAACGTGTCCCGCCACATCAGCCTCCCAGCCCTATGGGGAACCTTGGATACCAACAGGAACGCCCTGCTCCCTTACCTGTGGAGCAACCTCGTCTGTCCACCTCACAGCAGGGTCCGTCGGGTGCCACACCTAGTGTATCAATGCCACTTGTCTGTCCTCGACAACAAGGACAATTGGCTCAACATTTAAGAGACTTTCAGTTGGACTGATTTTTTTTTTCTCTTTTATCGCGGAGTAGTTTATTAAACACGCAACAGGGGGAAAGTTAGCACTGATGGCTAAGTTTTTTTTTTAGTGATAGAAGTGAGGAAATTTCTTCAGGGGAGTAATATGTAAGCTCAGTAGTTCGTTATAACTTGTTGGTTAAATACTGCCCACTAGTGGGTTTTGTCAGTAATTATTGTTGGGTATGTCACTTCCCGGGTTGTAAGAAAAGTGTTGCCATTTTTACTAAAAAGATTAAGGTTGTGAGTGTTAGCGTGTCCTTTGTTTAGCCTACAGTATTGGCTCTGTTGACTCTGTAATGTTCTAAAAACCGATACAATAAGACCCCTGTGTTGAGCTGAGAGTATTGATAAAAAAGAGCTTCTCGAGTCGATTCGAATCGGTTGTATCTCCCTTGAATTCGTGCTGAAAGACGGCTTACAGCTTTCCTGGAATCAATGACTTAAAAAGACCAAGTCCTTTTTGCCTTTATGTCTTTCAGTGGCTTCACCGTTTGCATGGTAGGCCGCTCTCTTTTTATTTGTCTTTCATATGTGAGCGACTGTCTGTGCAGTCTCAGTCTTCCTGAGAGTACATGTGTCCTCCATGGGGTTAGGCTTTGTGGTACCCCCGCTGTCGAGTGACTCTTTCAGCCGTTCAGTTCTCCACGGGGCTAGGCCTTGCCGCATCCGTACTGTAGAGTAGACCCTGCCGGCTGCGTAGGCCCACCCACCTTGTAAACAGTGTGCTTTCCCCTTTACTATCTTTTTGCCGTGCTTTGCTTTCTGCTTCAATATGCCCACCGTGCCTTCGGCCTTGTTTCCCCCCTGGTACATGCTACGCGCTGACCAGGTGTGTGTTGACCACGCAGTTAGGGTAGGCACATTGCGTAGCTCCCCCACCGGTGCTGCGGTACCGCAACACATGCATAGCCCTTGATACTTGGGTATGTCAGTGCACAGGAGCTCAGTGCATATGGCACATGGTGCCCAGTGCCTCAACAGTAGTGCACAATCACAGCGCTGCATGGTGCACATAGAGCTGTCGGTACTCGGTACGCACGGTGCACATGGTGCTTGATACCACTGCTACTACGATAGTAACACACGGTGCTGCACGAAACGCGGTGCACATAGTGCATGGTACTTGGTGTGCATGGTGCACGGGATGCATGGTGCACGGGACGCATGGTGCACACGGTCTATGTTGCACACGGTGTGTGGCCACTGCCTCAGACCTAGTGCAACAGCTCACGGTGCTGCATAGTACCCAGTGCTCATAGTGCCGCGGTACTCAGTGTGCAGGGGGCTCACCACGTATGTTTAAGTACCCTTCGCTACAGCGTTAGTGAGTGAGCGCATGACATTCGCACTTAGCCAGTGCTTAAGCGCGGTGCAAGCAGTATTTAGTGGGCATGCACAACACCAGGCCCATATCGGGCAAGTCGGGGTTCCATCCCTGCACGGCCTACAATGCCAATATCCCGCAAGAGGGCAAGCATACTATCTGTGCGTGGTGCTGGGCGTTCAACATACCACCTTGGCCCTCAAGAGGGACGTGGCCTGTAGAATCTGCAAGGTGTTCCAACCCCAGCTTAAAGAGGCTTGTTTGGAGAGGGCCATGAGGGCGAGCTCCGTGTCCTCTATGGCCGGACTATCGGCGGCTCTTGGAGCCCCAGAGACCCTCCTCCATGACCTGTCCCAGGACCCCCTGCTAGACATCCCTGATGGGCAGGCCGCCCGCAGCCGCTCCCCATCTACACAAGCGAGATGGGTGAAGCATTCCAAGCAGATGAGGGACATTATGGACCTCAAGGCCCTGATGGCCCAGGTCCTAGAAGTCTTGGCTAAACAGGCGCCGGCAGCCCAGGGCCCTGTCCAATTGCCACACCCCCCTCCCCGAAGGGAGTGCAGGGTGGGTGGGAAGAGTCATCTCAGCTGGCGCAGGAAGACATGCTCTCCATAGCGAGCTCTGGGGACAGGCCTCCTTCTCCTCCGAAAAGCAGGTGGACGAGCCTTACTGAGGAAGAACCTAGCTTCAAGAGTGCCTCAATAGCCAGTGCCCCCCCATTAACCAGCTCGGTTTCGGCACTCACGGGATATGCTGCAGTTTTCCTGCAGGTCCCCTGGATGCCAGCGGCAGAACCATGCCGGTCCGTTTTCCGGTCACAGGCGATGGCTCCTCGCCTTCAGAAGTTCCCGGCTTTCCCAGACTTCATGGAGGAGGTATGCTCCTCCTGGGACTGTCCAGCATCGGGTCCTAGCATACCATAACAGGCCGCACCGCTTGCCTCCTTAGAAGGCGTGGATAAGCTTGGCCTAGCGGGGTTCCTCCCGGTAGACTCAACCATCGAGGCCCTGGTTAACCTCTTACGCCCCCCTGTTCCGCAGGTGGAACATGGTACTGCAATTACACATTATATTTAAAAAATCATCTGTAATATTATTACAAAAGCAAAACAGCAAAAAAAAACTGACTCAATATCAGAAACGTTGTTTTCCTACCATCAAAAAGCGAAGGAATTTTTCGAATTCACCATTTTACCACTGAGATATTCCCTTCGCAGCGTGTCTAGTACCTCATGGTTCCAAAACAACTCTGATCGACTAGCTGTGCATTTCGCTGCTCTGACCTTACATGTATCTGTTGATGGTGAAATCTCCCGGATCACGTTGTAGGGGATGTCACAAGTTGTCCAATCATACCTTGATTTTGTTTGTAGCCTAATCCATTGAAGATTAATCGATGTGCGTATGTAAATAAGACACATATTTGCAAGCGAGAGCGCAGTATTATGCACTTAGGATCAAGGTTTCTTACTGTTTTCTGATCATTTTTCAATTTATAACATTTATAAAATCGAAAGAAATGGCAAGCAATGTTCCAAAGCATCCCAAAAGAAGTCGATTCAGTGTTTTTGAAGTTTTGGAGGAGATGGATAATAGTGAAAGTGACGGCATTTCTGGGTTGGAGAGCGCTGACTCAGCGTCTGTGAAGCAGCATTTGAAGACGGATTGGAGCCTCTACAGGATTTGTAAGTATAATGGATTCACACTACATTTATTATTATTATTATTATTATTATTATTATTATTATTATTATTATGCGCAATTTTCAATATGCATTTTTACTGTAAATGTTATTAGAAAATGCAACAATTTGACTCTTAAGGGACACATAGAAATAACATTTACTTTAGCAATTTTTATTGCATAGTAAAGAGCAACATCATGTCTCATCTGTGCTGTGCTGCAGTATATGGTCCATGATCTTTATGATGCAATACAAGTTGCAAGAAGTAATTGTTTCTTCCCAGCAATCTTTATTATTTTCTCATTGATGTTGATTGATTTGGATTATTGCATGGGAGTCTTTAGCAAACTTTTTTTTATATTTCCATGATTACAAGGAGTGATGTTACTCACCTCGAGACAGTGTAGGTTTCTTAGCCTTTCAAGATAAGCTGTCTGCCTGCTCCAACAATCACTCACTCAGTTCCTTTGTTTGTCACATGTCAATCAAAGTAAAGATGAAAGGAACTGAGGTGTTTTCAGTCTGGCAGCCTGATTTAGAGTAGCAAAGGTGTCTGCAATCTCATTATTATTATTATTATTATTATTATTATTATTATTATTATTTTTTTTTTTTTTTTTTTTTGTAGACATTTAGCAGACGCCTTTATCCAATAATCAACACATGTTCACCTGTCAGCAGTGCTTGAATGAGTGTAACCACTTTATCTTTATGATACCACAAAGTCTTTATGATAGGTAATTAATAAGATTAATTTAGTAAATTCACAAAGGCTCTGAAGCCCTTCTCTTCAACAACTGAAAATGGCTGATAGTCCATTACTGCCATTTTTGCAGTATTTTAGAGTTTAAAATAATATATGTACTGTTGTGATACAGAATAATTATTTTCCAAGATAATTTGAAGACAATTAATATTTAACACCCAAAGCTGCATTAATACACGATTTTCAGGAAAAACTTTGCAATCAGTTGATGTAATGTGATGTAATGTAATGTTCCTAGCTACAGCTATGACAGTAAATTACAGTCATTATAAAATGATCATTAAATGATCATATTGTTTATAATTGTATTAACGTTTTGCAAATTGCCATATATATATATATATATTATATATATATATATATATATATCTATATATATATATATATATATAATAGTATAGCCCTCAAATGTGAAATATGTAATTGGATTGCATATTGTCGTGTATAAAAAACATACATCGCTCAAAAAGGTGAAATATGTGTATTTAACATTTTTTTAAAATTATTATTTAGTTATTGAACCCTTTATTAAACGTGAGATACACCCATAAATCGTGCAAATGAGTTAACTGTTACAGATATGAATATGTTTTTCATGTGCGATACTGTAGGGTATACAGTGTACATAATATAAACTTCAGTAGTGATTTATTTCAGAATTTATTTAGTAGACATACTACAGATTACAATAAACAGAAAAACTGTAAAAACAAAGTTATGGTATACAAGCAGTAAGCAATAAAACTGACTAAATCTAACTAAATTAGATCAAGGTTCTTATGGAAGGATTTAATGGACAGCGTAAAGCTGCACCTGACCAGTGAGGATCGCTATGGCTTGTAGTTTGTAACTGACGCCATTTTTGGCTCACACAGTCCGCATAATGCACTAAATAAGGGAGAATGTAGATCCATCACGACAGTTAAGACAGCCTGGTTTCATTATTACAGCGAATTAGAAGGACAGAATCATTTCATGAGTTTAATAGGATGGTAACTTGACTCCTGTGTGCCAGGCAATTCTTTCATTGGGTGAATCAAAAGAACTGGTGTCACAGGAAATACGTTAGCTGGGAATAAGTTAGCGTTTGCCTTTTTGAGCCTTTCTACGCATGCGCAAATCTTAGAACTTAAAGCAAGGAGATTCATTCAAAATTAGAGGATGCCATTTGTATTATTTTGAGAAACGAAAACAGGTATTGGATTGCAGACAGTAATTTCTGATTAAATATGTTGTCATCTTATCTATCAAAGTGTATTGCAGACCGTATTGTTTTGTTTAAAAAGGTGACATTTTTATATGTATATTTACGTTTAATTTTTATTATAAATACATTTTATCTTCAGGAAAATGCTTGTTGTATTTTAGTTTTTTTAACATAAATACTATTTTAAAAACATTATTTTGTCGGTATAATTTTTTCTATGCATATTTACAATGACTACTTTCCAAATGTGTATTTCCTCTAAAAAAAATGTCGTTCGTGGACATACTGTGGTGTAAGCAAATGTGTTTTAATGTAGGCTCACTTTGACAGTTATATTATTTTGACTGTAAATTTCTCAGTGACTTTGAAACTTTGAACAATAAATTGAGTGGGAAAGTAGGTACAAACACTTTTCTTCATGTAGAGAATAATGTGTTTGACGTTTTAATCAAGTCTACGTGGGATATCTAAACCTGTTTTATTACAGAAAACGTACACGTCTTTAGTGGAAGATGGTGTTTTAAGGTGTATATATAATTTAAGAAATGCACAAAATGATTTTTCTCCTATTCATACCATCCTGAAGTGCAGTTCAACTGTTCATATGAACATCTGTAATCTTAGCTGACATGGTGGATATGCTCGCAGCACAAAATACTGTACTGTAATTCAGATAGCACTCCAATTTAATGTAGTACTGTGGCAATGTGCCCCGCCCCTGTGTGTATTTGTGTGTTATATGTTGTGTGTGGTGTGCTAATGTTGATGTATAGTCATTGGTACACGGGATATAAATGGGTCTGTGTAACACGAGTGATTTAAAATGTATATTTGTATTTAGGCATGAGGATTGCACAGCACTTCACGTGCAGGTAAAGATTAGATTAATTCACGTGCAGTTGTACCGAGACTCCAATTGAATGATTGATTAACAATCGAGTCTCGGTACAGCTGTATAAAAGCAGCATGTTTTCACTCACTCTGGGTTGTGTGATTGAGAGTGGAGAATGGGTGAGAGAGAGAAGAAATTATAGTAAAATAAAACAGGCGATTGTTACGAGTGCTGGAGGGCCAGCACTCTACTTGTGTGTTAAACGTTCGTCCACCATCTTGTTTATCTGTCTGTTTGTTTGGCCAATGCACCATTTTGTTTTGTTCTGTTTTTGTTCAAACCTTTATTTTACTGCCTGTTTATTAAACTGTGCATCAGCGCCTTCATCATTTCACCCATCCTATCGGTGTTGTCTCGCTTCTTCCTGGTCCATGACATCACCACGCAACTGCGCACAGCAACCATCTTGTCACAAGTACCCTGTGTTAATCTCTGATCCTCACTTCTACAATAAAAGTCCCCACTCGCCAGTCGTTTTATTTCAGGAAAGATAAAACATCATATCACAGGTTACATTTTTTACTTGTAGATTATTTTGTGAGAACTTGCTCTTAACGTTTTCTGATTTGTTTTCATTATTATGTTTTACACCAAATCTTATGAATCAAATATAAAGATATCATGAATATAATATAAAGATATCATATAGCATTCATTGCATACCATATAGTAATACTTAGGTCTATATACATTTCTCAATAACAAAGATATTGAAAAATACATTTTTATTAAAACTAAGCAATAGCCACAATACATATACACAATTCAAATATACAGTACAAAATAATATACAGTATACAATAAAAATAAAAATGTAAGGGTGGGTATGGGAAGGGAAGGATAGTAGTTGTTAAATCTTTTTTCATTTTTCTAACTAATCCACACTTTTCAATTTACTTAAATCAATGCTTCCAGCATGAATCACCAGGCTATCAGGTTTGGAAGAAGGGAAATTAAAAAATAAATCATAAACAAAACAAACAAACAAAAAAAAGCCACCTAAGCCCCCTCCGTCCACTGCGATCAAGCTGTCAGACAGTTCCGAAATGCCGGTCAAGCTATCAGACACTTATCTCGCAATCAGACGCTTAACTTCAAGCAGTGAAATTCTTCACTCGGACTCGGACACTGATGATTCGGACTCGGACTCGAACCCTGATGACACGGACTCAGATGATAGTGACTCAGACTCTTCTAAAAAACGGAAATATAATCCCAGCAGGTAGCGATTGAGAATCTCTATTTTTCTCTATTGCAGCTCCATCTCCGCAGAACCTGTCTTTCCTCCTAAAAAAGCTCCCCAGCTACGCTCAGCCATTCAGCAGCCCCAACCAGACAGAAGGCAGTCAGCGTCAGAACAGCTCATCCCGACAGCCAGCCCTTCAAAACAGCAGGAACCTGCTTCAGCCAGATCAATACAACAAGAGCACGCTTTGATTTTTCAAGAGAATAGAAAAATGCAGCCATTTGCGACTCATTATCTTCGGTCAATTCCAAACTGAACGATTTAGGTAAAAGCGTGTCTAATATTGAACAAGAGAAGCAAACTTCAGCTCTTTCAGTTTTCTCCTCTATTTTTGCAGTAGCACCAGCTGCAGCTACAGTGACTTCCAGTTCAGGTCTAACATTGGCACCTTCAGAAGATCCTCCCATCTTCAACCTTAACTTTTGTTTTTTCCTTTCCAGCAACAGCTAGGTGTCATTCAATATCTCCACAAATCCAGCGCAATATAATTGAAGGCAAGGACATTAATCTTGTTTCATTACTAAAGGCGACATGAGAATTCCTAGGTCACAGAGTAGTGGATTGCGGAGATCTGTCAGTAATATTAAAATCCAAAGATCCCAGATTACACAAAAATCTAACGGTGGGGGAATTCATCCTTGCTTTCTCCATATGTAGAGATGTGCTGTGCTCTGCATATCCTAACCACAGAGCTCCTACGAATATTATATAGTGGAACTGTCTGTCAGATACAGAGGGACAATGCTCTTCGAGTATCATAAAGCGTTCTTTGCAAAAGCAACAGCTATATTTTTTAAAGTTTTAAAGTTTCACTATGCCACTCAATTAACTTTCGGCTGCTGCAGCAGCTCGAAGATATTTGACACTTTGTCAGAAGCATTATGCTGGATATTTCTCAATACTTGCAATATTCCATTTCTGCTTCTCCTGCTTGATATTTTTTTATTGATATCCCCTCCATCAGATCCACCAGCAGAAGCAATTATTAACCTTAAGAGTTTGTTTTCAGAAGTTGGCATCCCGCTGATGAAAAAACAATCGGCCCCCTTCATTCTTTGGCATTTCTTGGAATCATTCTGGACATGGAAAAATTCGAAGCCAGACTCCCTTAGTCCAAACTCAATCACATTCAATTTCTTATTCAGATTTTCCAGATTAGTAAAACAATTAGAAAACATGCTCTGCTTTCATTGCTGGGTCACATCAACTTTGCAATTCACATTATTCCCCAAGGGAGGACATTTATATCTCATCTACTCGCTCTTGCATCAACAGCAAAAAACTTGGACTCCTACATAAATATTTCATCAGAAGCTATGAAAGATATTAAAATGTGGTCTGCTCTTATTCAGCACTGGAATGGCTTATCCATGTTCTAGATGATTTCATCTCAGCACGACACAACATGGCTTTGTTTACAGATGCATCATCTCTTGGATTTGGAGGAATTTAAAAAAAAAAAAGAATGGTTTTCCAGTATATGGCCCCTGGAAATTGAAAATCTATCTCCACAGCTAAAATCCATGACTCTTCCTGAGATTTACCCAATAGCTGCAGCAGCCTAGCCATGGGGTCATCTCTGGTCTAAGAAATAGATCTTATTTTATTGCGATAATTTAGTTACAGCACATATATTATAAATAAAGGCTGTTCCAGTTCCCCTCTTACAATGCAATTACTGCGGCAGCTAGTGTGGAGTTCAGTATCCAACAATTTTCTAATACAAGCTTGCCATGTACCGGGCATATTTAATAAAACAGCTGATGCTCTCTCTCTCATTTACAGAGATCCAAATTCCACAGATTGATTCCTACAGCTCTGCCATCTCCAGCAGCAACTCCTCAGTTCAACCAGCTCATTTTCAACTGAATCCTACCATCAATAAGTTACCTAATTCAGCTCAAGATTCCATGGCTTCAGCACTTGCCCCTTCTACCAGATCTTCTTACTCTACAGATTGGGCTTGTTATGTAACCTTCTGCTCTCAAAACAGGATCAGTCCTACTTCTTTCAACCAGAACTGGATCATGGCTTTTATAGTTCATGCAAAGGATTCTCTGTATCTGGCAGCAGTTACAAGTAAATTCTATTTGTCAGGAATTCAACACCAATTTTGCTTGATGTCTATTTCTTTTCCAACCATACTATTAATCCCAGCCATTTGTCTCCTCCTGCAAATAATTTCCTATAGCTCTCTGGCTGCATCTACCACTCACCTGCCTATCTCTCTTGACATTCTTGGCAACATGATTTCTCCGAATTCTCAGACAAGGCTGTTTTTCTCCAATTGATGACCTAACAATGGAAGCGTTATGTCTTTTGCATTTTTTGGATTTTTGAGATGCTCTGAATATACAGTTCTTTCTATTTCCAGTTTTCCCGCTCTGGGTATTCACGGCAGTGACCTTACACATATTCTAGACTGTCATTTTATGGAGTGAGGACGACTTATCTGCCTGGGCCACCGAAGGTTTCCTCCTTTGAATAAAATAAAAATAAAGGGGTATTTTCCTTCCCACTGTGCAGAGGGTCTTCACATAGTCAGTAGGGTACAGTTACTAACCCCTGTGTCACGTTAAGGCTTTTTTCTTTTGTGTTAAATGTTTTCTCTATTTTCTTCTTTTCTATATTCATTGGCAGTTCTCTTTTTTCTTCCCATAAATGTCTTCAGTGGAGAGCCAGGGGTCCATTCTTTGGGGGGTTAGTGATTCCACTTTCCCTTTGTTGAGCGTCACTTCATTTATCTCATTGAGGAGGGTTCTCCGTGAGTCGGAGGACACCCCAGGCCAAACCCTTCCTTTAGCATGCATGATCCCTTGTCTTCTTCTCTTTCAAGTTCTGATGACTCTATTTATGTGAGGGACATTTTCCTAAAAGTGGCTTTTTCCTTGGCCTGCGACCATTGAGACCTTCACCATGCAATACTTGGCCTATGGTTGAAATGGAAACCCCAGTCCCACTTGGAGCCAATTGACTTTGAATACTGTTGGCAGTCAATCTCGGACTGTTATTAACCTTCCTCACAATTCTTCCACTTGTTCTTGGTGAAAGAACCTTCTTTCATCCAGACCGAGGGAGCATTGTGACAGATGATAGAAACAATAGTTGAAATTGGGATACTCAAATGCTTTATGACAATAAATACTTGTCTGCCTAAGGTCTTCAGATAGCTCTTTACTTTTTCCCATATTGACTTATTGGTAATGACAGCAATCATCCTATGCCTAACCCTTTTTGTACTCTCTAAGAATGTTCACCTACAATCCAACATTTTCTAGACTTTTCTAGAATTAGATTTTGCATTATCATATTGAAATTTCTAGCACCTTGTAGACAATATTATTATAGCATCACAGGGTATGAATATTTTTTAATTAGCATTTTTGGAGTTTTGCACAAAAGATTGCTGAAATAAATAACTGTAGACATCTATTTCTCTTAACTTTTTTTTCATGATGAAAAGGTATTTTTATTTTTCCATGGAAACCATGCCATTGTGTTTTAACTGATGTACAGTAAAATAAATATAAAGAGACACTGTAATCATATAGTACATCAGGGATGGAAATAAGGCTCCCATTGCATAGCAGTTTGTCCCATTCCTTGTTTTACTGAGTTTAATAAGACACACAAATCAAGCACATATTAAACCCTGGAACGGGCGAAACTGCTATGCAGTAGGTATCTTAAACCTCTTTCACACTTTCACTACATCCTGGGTAGCGACCCGGGTTCTGGATACTCGTCTCACAATCCCGTGTAGTGTGAAACCATGCACCTGGGTTGACCCGGGCCATAGCGACCCACTTCAGGATGTGGGTCGACACACTTTGACACGGGTCGAGCAAGATAAAATGCATGAAGGCCGTTCATAAGCTGATGAAATAACAAACAGCCACACATGAGTGAAGGTTTCAGTTTCGCAATGAACGATTCTGTTTAGGCACATTTATGTTGCTTGAGAGACACCATGAGCCAGATTGCAGCAGGGATGAAGAAACATTTGCTTTAATCAACATTTGGGCCGATGGTTCAATCCAGAGAAGCTTGGATGGAAGCATCTGTAACAAGCTGCTTCCAGGGCATTGATATGCGCGTTGTTTACCAGGTCAACCCTGCTTGTCACCCAGGTCAACCCTGCTTTACCAAAAGCAGTGTGAAATTGCCTAGCCGACCTGCTTGACACCGGGTCTTGACCCAGATAAGTTCTGACCCGGGTAGAGCATGCCAGTGTGAAAGGGGTTTTGTTTTCATCCCTGTAAATCAAAATAGCACAATCTATTAAAAAAATAAATAAATAAATAAATCTTAGGTAGCTGTGACAGGGTGCCCTCCCCTTGTGCATATTTATGTATTATTATTATTATTATTATTATTATTATTATTATTATTATTATTATTATTATTGTATTTGTAATGGGGGAATCCATCATTGTTGTTTGAGACCATCAAACAGCCAGTCTCATAAAATGTAGCTCATGTGGATGGGGTAAAAACCACATCTCTATAAAACCTGTGGGAATATGGCTGGAGCCTTAATAAGGTAATTTATTAATAGGTAATTAAGGCTGCAGCCACAAATATAAAAAGACCCACTCCAGGCTCATTAGGGAGGAGGAGCTTAGGAGAGAGCTATATAGAATGTGAGCTATCCAAAACTGAAAGTCAAAGTTACTCATTGTGATTACAGTTATTATTTGTCTGTTTTGTTTTGGCCAATGTGCCCGTGTGGCAGGCTGGCGAGTGGATAGAGACCCAGAGACAGTCTGCAGTTCAAAAAAGTACTAATTTTATTATAAACACAAAAATAAAGTGCACAAGGGCAAAACAAAGATCTTTAAACACAAATAAAGCAAAAACAAAACTTACAAAAAAAATAAGGTTTCCAGGCTGGGGAATGCCTTCACTGGATTCAAACTTTCAACAACAACAACAACAACAACAACAACAACAACAACAACCTGCTTCCTCAGCAGAGGCCTCCTTTTATGTCAGGTGGCTGGGCGCTGATTGATCGTTAATTAAACTAACCATCTAATCAACTAATCAACCCCAGCCACCTGAACATAATAAACCCAGGCAGGTAGGGAAAATTAACCCCATCCCTGCCAATTTAATAAGGGCAGAGCTTTGCTCTGCCACAGCCCGTTTCTTTTGTGTTTTGTTTGAACTGTTTATTTTTATTATTTAATAAAAGTACTGCTGCGACAGTTTAGCGCCGTACCTTTTGTTTTGTACTTCTTTCTGGTCCATGATGTCACCACGCACCTGCACACGCAACCATTCTGCCACAGTAGCCCAGTTCAATTCAGTGGAGTGCTGCATGTATGTGCTTAATATTTAGCACTTACCTGTGGCAGGGGAAAAGCCCTGGTGAAAATGATGTGTACTGTTGTGTGTAAACAAAGATTTATTATTTAGAATTTAAGGATGTCAACATGAACACAGATGTGTGGTATTGAAGGCCCAGCCAAGTTCAATCATAACTAGAAGACTGCTCCAGACCAGATGTAACCAAAAATGTCAAGTGGGACATAGAGTAAGTACATTCACCCCTATTAACAACAATATTGAAGTTCCAGTAAAAATAATGGGCAAGGCATTTGACAGCGTGAGTACCAGCTGGCAAACAGGAAAGTTGGAGGCATCAATTAAAACATGGTAGAACAGAGGGTGCATTATAATTGCATGCTTTGCATAAACTTCAATGAATCAAATGACATGTTTCTGAGTTATTATAAAAAATACTTTTTTATTCATTCTTAGCACTGTAGCTGCAATGCTGTGGCATGTATAATTAGCACCTATATTTGTTCTGTATTACTCATATTAGTCTTTATTAGTTTTAATAAATTGCTGTTATCCAAAGATAGTATGATTTTGAATGTGTACTAGCCCCCAAAATAACCAATGCTATTGTAAAATTACAGACATAAAAAAGCAGAGGTTTCCAATAATTGATATCCATAAGAGGAATTGATTCAACCTTAAAAGGCAGATTTCATCTGTTACAATTGTTATATGATGTTGAGTTAAAAGGGGTTATGCTTCTTTTGATTGGCTTGGCTTTTGGATGTACAGAAATACATAAGCAATCATTTTAAAACCCTGTTTAAGCAAATATATGTTGCATGACTTTTGAGGAACATAGTTTAAAAAAACAAAAATAAAAAATAAACACTCATTTAGTGTCAAATCACCCAAACAACAATCCATAAAAACCAAAAAGCGTACAATTTATTTATTTATTTATTCATTTGAACTTTAGGACTGTAAGCCTGCTGAATACTATCCCCTATTGAAAGATGCATTCTAATTATTTCACAAAGCAATTTAAGCTCAGCATTTTATTTTAAGCATTTACAATGTTGAATATGTACAGGCAAACTTTTTTTTTTTTTTAAAACAAAAAAAAGAACTATTCTGCTGTTTACAAAACTGATGCTTTAGTTTAAGTCAGCCTTCATTTGTGCAAAACTTGCGTGTTAAGTGGCAGTGGCACTTTTCATTCAACATGGAGCCAGCCTGGAGAAGAAGGAAAATGATTAGTATAGATCTGTGCCAACATTAAGCCCTTAGGAATAATGTGCTGTCGGTTTATCCAAATTATGAGAAAATGAAGGTGTCTTCTTCAGCCACTCTATTACCTAAAGTGATAAAGGATTTTGGGTACAAGTGAAAGTTAGAACTTTTCAAGACCTGGAAATGATTACTGTTCCAGCATGAGAAGTTTATTACAGTGTCAAGTTTGATGTATGGATGCCTTTTGGCTTTCCAGCTTATAACGCTGTTGTATGGTGCAAAAAAACATGTAAAGCCAGACATCTACTTAAAGATTCAGAAGAGACAACCTGAGGGCGTACATGATTGGAAAACCAGTGCTTTCTCCACAGAACAGGAACAATAGCAATTACTTATTAGTACAACAGAGGTAAGAAGTGCATTGTACTTGTGTTTGGGGTTTTAAGGGTAGACCAAAATAAGGGTTACCACATATTTTAAAATGTCTCAAAATAACTCCTTAAATAAGCACAGCAGACATGCTGGCCCAAATATTTTAGGCTCTGAATTAGGGACAGAAAATACAGTTATTATTTTGTATAAAAAAAAAAAAAAACATGTTTGTAGATAAAGCAGGTGGGCACATTTCTTCATGTAAAAGCAAGTCAATTTTTGTGGTAATTAAAAAGTATTCACACCCAAAATTGTATTACTGGTAGTATTAGAATATTAAATAGCATATGTTTGAGAACAATGGGTTTGGTTATAGTTTTAATAATTTAAGAAGAAAAAAAATACCCTTTCGGATGAATAAAAAAATAAAAATCCCTCCAATAGGCAACAATATTCCCCACAGTCACGCACTTTATCACGGTAAACCTCAACTCCAGTCAATATTTGTATAATATCCAATGTGCTTCATTTTTACTGTCTTTCTGACCAATAGCAACAAAGGTGTATGGGGAGCACAGGTAATATTACTAACCATAAAGGGTAAATGGAAATGTTTTAAAGTTTTTTTTTTAATTGTTATAATAATAATAATAATAATAATAATAATAATAATAATAATAATAATAATAATAAAGACTTGCCTAATATGCCTATATAGCATCTTGGATTCTGCACTTCAGCTTAAAGTTCATGAACATGGAGCTACTACAGTACAAGCTGCCTTAAAAGTTGCTGCACAATGTGAGCGTGCTCAACTAGCCATGAATAGTACAGCTCCTAATGCATTCATGCAATTGTCTGCAGCAGCTTCCCAGTGGTAGCCCCCTACACAACTCACATTTCCAAATTATCAGCTGTCATTTCAGAAATAAAATCAGAGTTGCAGGATATTATGCAATTTCATGCAAAGAGCACTGAAGATAAAATTGGTCAACTCTCGCAGCAGTTTGCCCGCTTTCAGCGTGATGTTAATGTGATTGCGCAACACCCACCTCATGTGCAGCACAGCTCAGACAGCCATGCCTACAGCAGGGTGCGCAGTTCTACACGTTATGACCACCCACCTCCTACACACCCATGGATACTATTCATCATCGCCTCGCCACTCACCCTCAAGTGAACACAGGACACATATTGCCCGTCGATCCTATAGTCCACATGCTGTTGACAGAGATCGCTGCCACTGTCTCTTGCACAGGGCTGAGTCAGCACACAGATCACATTCTCCACATTCATCTTATTTGCCTCACTGGCGATACTCTCATCAGCCTCCCAGGCCCCCTTATAGGGAGGAGTCCCCTCACTCAGTGCTCTTCGATACCCCCAAAAGAGACCAGGCGTTTGACAGGGAACATCAGGGAAACGAGTAGTAGCTGACATTAGGGACCAAATGCCAGCTCAACCCATCCAACAGATCCATACGCCCTCCTTTGAGTTGCAAGCGGATGGAGTCCCAACATCTTTCATTCACCTGATTTTAGAAGGAACAGAGGTCAATACTCTTGTTGATACAGGATCAAGAATTTCACTTATTACTGAAAAATGTCGTCAGTCCATTCCATCACTATGATCACAATCCTTAGTGAAATCCTTTGTTTTTGCTTCCTCCATCACAGGACACTTTCTGGACACGCTGGACTATCTTAATATGCAGCTGCAAGTTGGAAATCAAACTTTACACCACGTGTTTCATGTTGTGCGTACTGCAAGTCATCCTGTCATTCTAGGCTGGGACTTCCTTTCACAGCACCATGTTACCATTGACCTGCCACATGGACATTTAACATTCTATGCCAACAATTTGTCTCTTTTACGACCACATCACCTCACCCCACTGCAGAGGAATGCTGTTATTCTCTCTTCTGTAACTGTGCCACCATTATCTGAGATGACTGTGACAGCCAGCCTGGTCGTCAGTGCAGTGAGTAGCCCTGAGAACAGTGAGTATGTGGGCCTTCTTGAACCATGATAATTCAAGATTAGCTGTGGCCAGAACGTTAACCACAGCACATAACAGTGTACCAGTAGTACGTGTGGTAAATCCATCAACCCAGTCTGTGCATCTATCCGACGGACATAATCTTGAACAGTTCCATTCTGTAACTGGCCGCCCGCACAAAGAATTTCAAATTTTGACTGCCATCACAGCCTCCACGCAGCAGCAGGCTAAACCTCTGGTGAAAGTTGACAGTTCCTGCTTGACCTCCCAGAGTCTCCTGCTCAAATTCTCTGACATCTTTAGTACTCATTCACATGACTATGGTCAGACAGACCTGACTAAATACAACATCAGGACGGGTGACGCCACTCCCATCAAGTTACGTCCATATCACACATCACCTGCAAAAGAAGCTGTAATACAGATCGAAATAGCAAAACTGCTTGAACAGTGCATTACTGAAGAGTGGTCTTCCCCTGTGGTCCTCGTCCAAGAAAGGAGGGTACATATCGGTTCTGCGTGGACTACAGGAGGTTGAATGCTGTTACCATCAAAGATTTGCATTCCCTGTCGCATCTTGATGACACCCTGGACAGACTCGCTGGTGTGCGTATCTTCAGTACCATCGACCTTACACCAGGCTACTGGCAAATTCCCCTCAATCCATCAGATGAGAAAACAACCCTCTCCACAAGGTCTGGATTGTACCATTTTCACATGATGCCAATGGGAATTTATAATGAACCTCCAAGCTTCCAACGCCTGATGGAGTTGGCCTTGCATGGCCTTCACTGGAGCAACTGTCTCGTCTATTTAGATGACATCTTTGTCTACAGTGCAGATTTAGATCAGCATCTTGAACATCTCAGAGATTCCTTTCACTGATTCCTTTCAGCTGGATTAAAACTCAGACCTTCAAAATGTTACCTAGCTCAATCTACAGTTACCTTCCTGGGACATTCAATTTCCAGTGAGGGTATGCAGCCTGTCCCAGCTAACACAGAGACATTACAGACATGGCCAACACCACAATCTCCTACACAGGTCAGAGCTTTCTTACGTCTCTGCTCTTATTATAGACGTTTTATCAAAGACTTTGCCCATCTTGCTGAACCACTCTACCACCTCACCCACAAGAACGTGCCTTTTGTTTGGACTGATGACTGAAGATGCCTTCCAGACTCTCAAACAGGTACTGTCCACACCTCCTGTCATGGCATTCCCCAATTTGGAGGTTCCCTTCTTGTTATACACTGACGCTTTACAGCACGCTATAGATTCAGTCCTTGCACAAAAATTGGATTCAAAGGAATATGTGATTTCCTATGCTAGCCATATGCTTACAGCTTCAGAGAGGAAGTGGTCCATGTTTGACAGAGAACTGTTTGCTATTGTTTGGTCAGTGTGGCACTTCTGTCACTATCTTGCTTGTCATGCATTTACAATTGTCACGGATCACTAACCCTTAGTAGATCTAAAAAAGATGCCTCTCGACAATAACCCCACTGGAAGACGGGCTCGGTGGTCTGTTGAACTGGATGTCTATGACTGGTGTATCATTCACAGGGAGGGTTCCAAGCACCTCAATGCAGATGCCATGTCTCACCACCCTGACGACACTGTTCCAACAGTCGATTCACAGCTGGTTGCTCCACCCCTCACTACTACAGAGCAACACAAACAACTCTCTCACCTGCATAAAGCGTGACCCAAGCATCAGTCACAAGAGCAGTCGCTAACACCGAACCACCGCAACGACTTCCCCATTATGCCTTTCAAGTAAATCCGGCACACAAATCAGTGAGCCTGTGCACTTTCCAGCACTTGGTGAACATTCAATCCAATGCATGGGACCTCCCTAATCAACAATGTTCTGACCCTGATCTAAAAGTTGTTTTACAGTGGATGGAGCACGGTAGGAAACCCCCATTTTGCAGACTTCGCTGTCTTTCACCCTTCCTTATAAAAATGTGGATTCAGTTGGTCGCCTCACCATGAAGGATAATATGTTGTGTCAAATGATCTGCTACTCTTCCACTAAGAGTGAGTTGTTCCAGGTGGTGATCCCGAAATCCTTCATTCCTCAGGTGTTGCAGTACATTCATGGCCACCCCACCTCTGGACATTATGCTTCTGTCAAAACACTGGATAGAGCCACATATCTCTTTTATTGGCCCTATATATCAGTGGACATTTCAAACCACTGCCAAAAGTGTCCAGCCTGTCAGTCACAGAGGTCTCTGGTGCCTCGATACCGAGCCCCCTTGGTGCCCTTTACTCCAATGAGGCCATTCCAGATAATTGCTACTGATTTGACATAACTTCAAACATCTATGAAAGGCAATCGCTATGTATTAGTTGTTATGGATCTCTACACCAAGTTTGTTAATCTCTACCCATTACGAGATCAAATGGCTGGATCCGTGGCTCGCTGTGTTTTCGAACACTACATACCTCAGCATGGGGTCCCTGAAGCTTTACATTCGTATCAGGGCAGACAGTTTGAATTCGACTTGATCAAGGACCTCTGCAGATGCTTGGCAATCATCAAGCTCTGCACTTCATCATTCAAGATAAACTGGCTTTCCTTATTTGACAGAGGTCTGGAGTGGGATGAACATCTCCATCAAGTTGAAATGGCCTACAATACTACAATTCATAGTTGCACCGGCTTTATCACCTTCTACTTGGCACATGGGCGTGAAGCACGGCTACACCTCCATATTCTTTCCCAGGACCCCCAGACCACTGGTTCACCTACCACTGGGACACCAGCAGCATATGCGGCTTCCCTCAAATGACAGTTACAGCAATCTTTTCAGGAGGTTGCCAGATCCAATGACTGAGTGATCATCAAAAGCTCTATTATGACAGATGACTTAAGTACACTCCTTACCACCATTTTTCCAGTTTTCATTGAAATTTAAGCAGTTCAGTTTAAGTTCAAGTCCAGTGAATAACCTGCAATGGTACAAAGGTAAGCGATAAACTGCCAGAGGTTAAAAAAGTTTAGGTTACCAAAAACTGAAAAACAATGTAAATTTCAACGTTATACAAAAAGGCCTTTTTCAGGGAACAAGCAATGGGTTAACAACTTACAGTTGTTCTGCAGCAATGGTAGTAAATTAAGCCTTGAAATTTGATGCTAACAATTCCTACAGGTGTCCCAACTTTTGTTGATTACTTACAAACCCTCTGTCTGTATAAAAACAGTGTTGGAACAGATTGTGTTACTACACCCTCTTAAGCATTATTTGGACAGTATTGTACTGCAGGAAGTAATATATTGCTATCATAATGGCGAGAAAAAGGCAATTAACAAAGGAGGACAGACAGACCATTATAACCCTTAAAAGTGTAGATCTTTTCTTTAGAGAAATTGTAAAGAAAGCCAAGGTGTCAGTGAATACAGTTTCCTACACCGTCAAAAGGCACTTGGAAACTGGAGGAAACTCTGACAAGAAGAGGTCTGGCAGACCCAAAGCCACAATAGAATCAGAAGACCAGTTTCTGAGAGTCAACAGCTTGCGTGATAGGTGGCTCACAGGACAACAGCTTCAAGCACAGCCTAACAATGGTCGAAGTAAGCAAGTCTCAGTTTCAACTGTGAAGAGAAGACTTCGAGCTGCAGGTTTGACAGGTCGAGTGACAGTAAGAAAGCCATTGCTAAGATGGCAAAATAAGAAAAAGAGGCTTGCCTGGGCCATGAAGCACTGCCACTGGACTAGTGAAGACTGGAAGAAGGTCTTATGGACCGATGAATCAAAATTTGAAATCTTCGGTTCATCACGCATGGTTTTTGTACGCTGTGGAGTAGGCGAAAGGATGGTTCCTCGGTGTGTGACACCAACTGTCAAACATGGAGGAGGAAGCGTGATGGTCTGGGGCTCTTTTGCTGGATCCAGAGTCGGTGACTTGCACAGAGTGAGTGGCACCCTGAACCAAAATGGCTACCACGGCATTTTGCAGCGCCATGCAAAACCCTCTGGTCTAGTTGGTCAGGGGTTCATCCTACAGCAAGATATTGACCCAAAACATACCTCCAGACTATGTCAGAACTACCTTAGAAGAAAAGAAGAAGGTAGGCTTCAAATCATGGAATGGCCAGCACAGTCTCCATTGAGCTGGTTTGGGATGAACTGGACAGAAGGGTGAAAGCAAAGCAACCTACAAGTGCAACACATTTGTGGGAACTTCTGCAACAGTGTTGGGAAGAACTTTCCGAACAATATTTGATTTCCATTGTAGAAAGAATGCCAACAGTCTGTTCGGCTGCTATATCTGCAAAAGGTAGCCATTTTGTTGAGTCAAAATTTAGATTAAATTTTGTTAAACAAAACTATTCTATGATTTATTTTTTATCTCCAATTGTTTATTTGTTCTATGCTTTAATTTTAGAGTACAATGAGACATTAAACTGCGTAAATTTCAATAAGAACTGGAAAAATGGAAGTGTTCTAAAACTTTTGAAGTGGTAGTGTACCTGTGGAGCAACCTCATCTGTCCACCTCACAGCAGGGTCCGTCGGGTGCTCCAGCTAGTGTGCCACTTGTCTGTCCTCGACGACAAGGACAACATTTAAGAGACTTTCAGTTGGACTGATTTTTTTTTTCTCTTTTATCGGTGAGTAGTTTATTAAACATGCAACAGGGGAAAATTTAGCACTGATGGCTAAGTTTTTTTTTTAGTGATAGAAGTGAGGACATTTCTTCAGGGGAGGGGGAGTAATATGTAAGCTCAGTAGTTCGTTATAACTTGTTGGTTAAATGCTGCCCACTAGTGGGTTATGTCAGTAATTAGTAGTACGTTATAACTTGTTGGTTAAATACTGCCCACTAGTGGGTTTTGTCGGTGATTGTATGTCATTTCCCGGGTTGTAAGAAAAGTGTCGCCATTCTTACTAAAAAGGTTAAGGTTGTGAGTGTTAGCGTGTCCTTTGTTTAGCCTACAGTATTGGCTCTGTTGACTCTGTAATGTTCTAAAAACCGATACAATAAGACCCCTGTGTTGAGCTGAGAGTATGTATTTCCCTTGCATTCGTGCTGAAAGCCGGCTTGCCGCTTTCTTGAAATCAACGATGAAAAAGACAGCCTTTTTTGCCTTTCTGTCTTTCAGCGGCCTCCTCGCTTGCATGGTAGACCGCTCTTTATATCTGTCTGTTATGTGTGAGTGACTACAAGTGCAGTCATCCGTGAGTGATTGTCTATTCTTCATGAGAGTACACAGTTCCTCCATGGGGTTAGACTTTGACGTATCCCCGCTGTCGAGTGACTCTTCCAGCCGTTCTGTCCTCCATGGGGCTAGGCCTTGCCGCATCTACACTCTTGAGTAGACCCTGCCGGCTGCGTAGGCCCGCCCACCATGACAGCGAGTGGGAGAAGTACAGGCGTGGAAAAGTACAGAGCAGTTTAGAAGCAGTAAGGAGAAATTGCAACTTGAATTGCTTTAATCAGAAAACAGAGGACACTGGGGAAACACAGCAGCAGCTCAAAGTCAAACAGCCGCGTGTGTTTTTCTGATAACAAACAAGCTGAAACTCGGAGCAGCTGATTCAAATTCAGCGCCGTTCTGAGACACGGGCGAGGGGAGGAGCCAACAGCACAGCAGAACAATGCAGTTAAACGAGGCAGTCTTCCCAGCGACAGCGAGTGGAAGCGACAGCGAGTGGAAGAAGTACAGGCGTGGAAAAGTACAGAGCAGTTTAGAAGCAGTTTGAAAGCAGGAAAAACTGGCACACCCACAATTCATGGAAGTCTACATCACCCCTAACAGACTGAAAGCCACCAGGGAGATAGAAGGTCAGAACAGCTGGGTTCAGGTAGGCAGAAGCAGGGAAAAAAAGAAACTTCGTCAAACACAACAACCAGAAATCAAAACAACCAACAAATTTGAGTCACTTCAGAATTTTGATGAGCAGAACCAACAACAAGAGAATGAAAGGAACAACATCCAGGACCCCATTGACAGTGGTGACCAGACAGCAAAAAAAAGGGAGGTCATGATTGTTGGGGACTCCATATTGAGAAACACAGCAAGTTCAATTCGCAGTTTGGACCCCCTTACTACAACAGTGTGCTGCCTTCCGGGAGCCTCAGTCAAGCACATCACTGAGAACGTGGACAGGCTCCTAGAACGATTAGGAGACAACCCGGTAGTAGTCATCCACATCAGTACAAACAACATTGGAAGAGACAGACCAAAATCCCTGCAAAACAAATTCAGAGAGCTAGGAAGGAAATTAAAAGAGAAAACCAAAACTGTGGTATTTTCTGGTATACTACCGGCACCTTGCAAAGGACCATATGGACAGCTGGAAATAATTAATCAAAACGCATGGCTGAAGATGTGGTGCACACGGGAAGGCTTCACCTATCTTGATCATTGGACCACATTCTACAACGAGGACTATCTGTATAGACGGGATGGACTGCACTTAAATAACAAGGGAACCAGTCTTCTTGGAGAAAAGATCCTCAAGCAGGTTCAGAAGCATTTAAACTAGAAAGGAAGGGGGAGAAATCAACACAAAAACAGAAGGGAGACCGCATCAAAACAACAACTCAGGTAAGACAACCATTAAATGTATTTATCTAAATGCTAGAAGTATCAGAAACAAAATTCTAGAACTTGAAGCTACTGCACTAACACGTAACTATGATGTGATAGGTGTTACAGAAACTTGGTTGTCTGAGAGTGATGGGGACGAATATAATATTTGTGGGTATACACTGTATAGGAAAGACAGGCGGGACAGAAGAGGAGGAGGGGTAGCGCTATACATAAGAAACAGTCTTGAAACCCAGGTGTTAAACCTGGACAAAGAAAATAAAACCGAATCAATATGGGTCAGAATAACGGACAAAAATTTAAAGGGCATAATAATAGCAGCATGCTATAGACCACCAGATTCAGACGGTGAGCACAATAATCTTTATACAATGACATTAGAAATGCGTGTAGCAAAGGAGAAGCCATACTAATGGGGGATTTCAACTTCCCCCATATAAAATGGGAAAACCCGGTGGGTAGCACGAAGGATGAAATTGAAATGGTGGAAATGACAAATGACTGATTCCTAACACAATTTGTCAAGGCACCGACTAGAGGGGAGGCATGCCTTGATTTAGTCTTTTCAAATAACGAAGATAGATTAACTAAACAGAAGTCAGAGAACCACTGGCAAACTCAGACCGCAACATGGTCTCATTTGAAGTGTTTTTTAAAACCCCAAAAGTAATGACTAAAGCTAAGGTTTACAATTTTAGAAAAGCAAACTATGAAGGTATGAAACAGAGACTAACAGAAGTAGATTGGAGTAAAATAGAGAAAACACCCACAGAACAAGGATGATTGTTCTTCAAAAATGTAGTACTAGAGGCGCAAAACAATCACATCCCTAAAGTAGACAAATCTAAATGTAAAACTAAATTGCCAAAATGGTTTAATAGATCAATTAAAAAAAATATTCAGCGAAAAAAGGAAAGAGTACACGGAACTGCAAACGCAAGTCAAAAAGGAAGTTAGAAAGGCCAAGAGAGAAATAGAAATGAACATTGCTAAGGGAGCTAAAACCAATTCCAAAATGTTTTTTCCAATATTACAACAGCAAGCAAACATTCAAAGAGGAGATTAAATGTTTAAGAGATACAAATGGCAAAATCATAGATAGCAAAAAAAAAAAAAAAAAAAATAGCAAATATATTAAATGATTACTTTTCACAAGTTTTTACAAAGGAAGATACTGACAACATGCCTCACATGTCATCCAGTTCCTATCCAGTTTTAAATAACTTTAGCATAACTGAGGCAGAAGTGTTAAAGGGACTAGGAGCTCTTAAAATAAACAAATCCCCTGGGCCAGATGAGATCCTCCCAGTAGTACTCAAAGAAATGAAAGAAGTAATTTACAAACCGCTAACCAAGATCATGCAGCAGTTTCTTAACACAGGAGTGGTACCGACAGACTGGAAAATTGCAAACGTAATACCGATCCACAAAAAGGGAAACAAAACTGAACCAGGTAACTACAGACCAATAAGCCTGACTTCTATTATATGTAAACTTATGGAAACTATAACAAGATCCAAAATGGAAAATGACCTATATGGTAACAGAGTCCTGGGAGACAGTCAACATGGTTTTAGGAAAGGGAGATCGTGTCTAATAAAGTTGCTTGATTTTTTTGAGGATGCAACATCGATAATGGATAATTGCAAAGCATATGACATGATTTATTTAGATTTCCAGAAAGCTTTTGACAAAGTCCCGCACAAAAGATTAATTCTCAAAATGAACGCAGCTGGGATTCAAGGAAACACATGTACATGGATTAGGGAGTGGTTAACATGTAGAAAACAGAAAGTACTGATTAGAGGAAAAACCTCAGAATGGAGTGTGGTAACCAGTGGTGTACCACAGGGATCAATAGTAGGTCCTCTGCTATTCCTAATCTACATTAATGATTTAGATTCTGGTATAGTAAGCAAACTTGTTAAATTTGCAGACGACACAAAAGTAGGAGGAGTGGCAAACACTGTTGTAGCAGCAAAGGTCATTCAAAATGATCTAGACAAGATTCAGAAGTGGGCAGACACATGGTAAATGACATTTAATAGAGAAAAGTGTAAGGTACTGCACGCAGGAAATAAAAATGCACATTATAAATATCATATGGGAGATACTGAAATTGGAGAAGGAATCTATGAAAAAGACCTAGGAGTTTTTGTTGACTCAGAAATGTCTTCATCTAGACAATATGGGCAAGCTATAAAAAAGCCTAACAAGATGCTCGGATACATTGTGAAAAGTGTTGAATTTAAATCAAGGGAAGTAATGTTAAAACTGTACAATGCACTAGTAAGACCTCATCTTGAATATTGTGTGCAGTTTTGGTCACCTCACAAAAAAAAGCGAGAGCCTTATTGAGGAAGAACCTAGCTTCGAGAGTGCCTCAATAGCCAGTGCCCCCCCATTATCCAGCTCGGTTTCGGCACTCACGGGATGCACTGCAGTTTTCCTGTAGGTCTCCTGGATGCCAGTGGCAGAACCATGCTGGTCTGTTTTCAGGACACAGGCGATGGCTCCTCGCCCTCAGAAGTTCCCGGCTTTACCAGACGTCATGGAGGAGGTATGCTCCTCCTGGGATTGTCCAGCCACGGGTCCTAGCATACCAAAATAGGCCCCACCGCTTGCCTCCTTAGAAGGCGTGGATAAGCTTGGCCTAGCGGGGTTCCACCTCCCCGTAGACTCAACCATCGAGGTCCTGGTTAAGGCCCCGTCGGTGTTTGGTTTAGCTAGAGACCCTTGAGGCCCCGCTTACCGAGCGCATCGTCACATTCTCCAGTCCATCCGGCCGGGCAAATGGTTCACCACCATGGACTTACGGGACGCATACTTTCAAATTCCCATTCATCCAGAGCACAGAAAGTATCTCCACTTCTCTTTTCAAGGAGGTGTGTACGCTACCCTGGCTCCCCTGTGGCTGCACGGGATCAGAGTAATGAACTATCTCGACGACTGGTTGATATGTTTCCAGTCAAGAGAGGGAGCACTGGCCCACACGACAGTTGTGACAGAGCAAGTGGTCAGGCTGTGCCTCACCATAAGTGAGACAAAGAGTCGGCTTACACCAGTGCAGTGCACTACGTACTTGGGGCTTCAGCTGGACTCCACTACAATGGATGACAGAGTTACAGATATCCAGGATTGCTTCTCTTTGTTTCAACATGGATCGCAGTACACCCTCAGATTGTGCCAGAAACTATTGGGTCTGATGGCTGCAGCTATATCGGCCATTCAGCTGGGTCTGCTTCACATGCGTCTGCTCCAAGAGTGCCTCGATGCATTCCACCTCGATGCCAAATGTGACAGACACCGTCAGCTGACTTTGTCTCGCGCGTTCTCAGCAGCCCTACACTGGTGGAGGACTACCTCTCACCTGGGCAAAGGTGTGCGAATGGGAATAGTGCTGAACCGCCAAGTGGTGATGACAGACGTCTCCAACTTGGGTTGGGGAGCGGTCTGGGAAGGCAGAGGAGTACGCGGATCCTGGCCAGACCGCTGGACATCCCTGCATATAAACATGCTGGAGTTGCAAGCGGTATCCCTTGGTCTCCACCACTTCCTCCCAATGCTGAGTGTTACACATGTGTTGATCTGAACGGACAACACGACAATAGTGGTGTATGTCAACCACCAGGGAGCCTACAGTCCTCGAGGTTACATCGCATGGCCTTCAGGCTACTGACATGGGTTCAGAGGAACTTGCTCTACCTACTGGTGATGCACATTCCCGGAGTGGTGAACTGGGCAGCGGACCTCCTCTCTAGGAGCGGCCCGCATCTGTCAGAGTGGCAACTCCACCCTCAGATAGTGGAGCGCATTTGGGAATGGTTCGGAAAGACACAGGTCGATCTCTTTGCCTCAGCAGAGACGACACATTGCCCCCTGTGGTACTCCCTCCACCACAGATGCCCTAGCGCACGAATGGCCCAAAGCATTTTTGTACACTTTCCCACTATATACAGTGCCTTGCAAAAGTATTCAGACCCCTGACCAATTCTCTCATATTACCGAATTACAAATGGTACATTGAAATTTTGTTCTGTTTGATATTTTATTTTTAAACACTGAAACTCAAAATCAATTATTATAAGGTGACATTGGTTTTATGTTGAGAAATATTTTTAAGAAAAATAAAAAACTGAAATATCTTGCTTGCATAAGTATTCAACCCCTGTGCTGTGGAAGCTCCCAGTTTGCACAGATGAAAGAAATTGCCCTAACGAGGACACAATTACCTTACCATTGGCCTCCACCTGTAAAACATTAAAGTTGCTGTCACATTTTCTGGATAAAAACCCCACTGCTGAAGGATCATTGGTAAGGCTGTGAATCTGAAGGAAAATGAAGACCAAAGAGCATTCTACAGAAGTTAGAGATAAAGTAATACAAATGCATAGATTAGGGAAAGGATGCAAAATAATATCCAAGTGTTTGGATATCCCAGTGAGCACAGTTGGATCAATAATCAGGAAGTGGAAGCTGCATCACACCACCCAGGCACTGCCAAGAAAAGGCCGTCCCTCAAAACTCAGTGTTCAAACAAGAAGGAGACTTGTGAGAGAAGCCACAGAGAGGCCATCACTTTGAAGGAGCTACAGAGTTCAATGGCTGGGAGTGGAGTAATGGTGAAGCTAGTCAACCATATCAAGAGCTCTGCGTAACACTGGTCTGTATGGGAGGGTGGCAAGAAAGAAGCTGTTACTCAAAAAGTACCATCTGAAAGCATATCTGGAATTTGCCAGAAAGCATGAGAGTGACCCAGCTGCGATGTGGGAAAAGGTTTTGTGGCAGGTGAGACCAAGATAGAGATTTTTGGCCAAAACTTAAAACGCTATGTGTGGTGCAAACCTAACACTGCCCATTCCTCAAGACACACCATCCCTACAGTGATGTATAGTGGTGGCAGCATCATGCTGTGGGGATGCTTCTCATCAGCAGGGACTGGGCATCTTGTTACAATTGAAGGAAGAATGGATGGAGCAAAATACAGGAAAATACTGCAAGAGAATCTACTTCAGTCCACTAAAAAACTGAAGCTTGGGAGGAAATTCACCTTTCAGAAGGACAATGATCCCAAGCACAAGGCCAAAGCAACATTGGAGTGGCTCAAGAACAAACAGGTGAATGTCCTACAGTGGCATACTTACCCCAAAAGACTTAAAGCTGTTATTGCAGCGAAAGGTGGTTCTACCAAATATTAATGTGTGGGGGTTGAATACTTATGCAAGCAAGATATTTCAGTTTTTTATTCTTCTTAAAAATATTTCCCAACATAAAACCAATGTCACCTGACAATAATTGATTTTGAGTTTAAGTGTTTTAAAATAAAATATTGAACAGAACGAAATTTCAGTGTACCATTTGTAATTCAGTAATATGAGAGAATTGGTCAGGGGTCTGAATACTTTTGCAAGGCACTGTATATATATATATATATATATATATATATATATATATATATATATATATATATATATATATATATATATATATGTTTTTGGTCCAAGGAATTTGCAATTTTTTTGGAGAAAACTAATTACCCTCCCTTTTAAGTCTTAACATATTTTGACTAATGCATGAGGAATGCGTATAATCTGTACGTGTTTTGTCACATTCTCATGACAATGGAGCGAGACATTTATAAACTGCATGGAAACCCGACCAATGGTGCCCACCTTTATGACCTCTAAGACCAGTTTGTTTTGAACCCACCTAAAAAAAGCAGGCAAATCAATCATGTTTTCATATGACAAAGGAGGGGTGCCAGTATATAATAGTATTGTGTGTGGAGGGGGTCTTGGTGACCCTGTTCTCTACATTTTAATCTGCTTTCCATAATTACACTAAGCTGCCATAGTCTGTCACTATATACAAAATAAACTAATTGTGTCTTAACTTTGACCCATTTTGTACATCTCCTCTGTAAAGGGTGTTACATAAACATGGCCATTGACAACATTTAGGATGTGTTTTCTATTGTTTTGGGTGCAATACAAGCTGAAATGAAAAGCTATAACCCTTGGTATTAGTGATGTCATCCTTACCCATTCCCATCTGTGCAACAGAGTAGCTAAAAGGATGTGCATCATATTCCAACTTGAATAATCCTTGGCATTGTTAAAATGTGATTGTTTAATGCTATTAATAGTATTATTCAGAGAACAAACTACTGACCTTGGCTACAAATTCACATAGCATCACTGAGTTGCTTAGCAGAATAGTAATTGGTCCACCAATTGGGAGTGATGCAATTCAGGTGTTTGACGCCTATTGTTCACTTTCCAGAAATATTCAATAAATTGCATCCCATGGAGGCTACAAAGGCGACCTTCAGTGAGATGAAATGCATTGAGCAGAAATTCAAAAGCCTCTTTCAAATATTTATGAATCTACCTCAAAGACTTTTCAGAGAGTGAAAGAATATAAAATGTATTATGTGTGTTTCTTAGTATAGTCAAGTAAATTATATAATATATACACACATATATGTATATATATATATATATATATATATATATATATATATATATATATATATATATATATATATATATATATCGAGAACGGTAGTTCTTGCCATGATTGCGGAACGTTCCTTGCCATGTTATTGCGAGAACTGCAATAGATAAAGAGGAACGATAGTTCCTCACACCAAATTACCAGCAAGAACTGCCAGACTCTCTATACAGTCAGGATAGTTTATGTGTTTTCAGGGTTTTTCGCAGCAATAGTAAATCAGCCAAAAGCACCATTTCACTTTTAATTTGTACTTTCCACCACCTTAGGTGAAATATAGAAAACAAGTAAAAACCTGTCATACAATAAGAGAAATAAGTCACTGTCACAAAGATGGCTATAGTGGGTAAAGTCAGACCAGAAACAGGAACCAACACCAAACATACACAGAGACGTGGAGTTTTGGTGAAGCTGAGCACCTGGTTGCTCTCAGCATTTAATAATTAAACAGAGCAGAAAATGAAAGGTTTTGAAAGACAAAACATAGGACACAGCACTGGTAGCCAAAACAAAGAGATGAAACAAACTAACAGACAAACAAACACGGTGAGTCAAAACAGTCATTTACTTTACTATTATAACCTTCGTCTCCAATCCCATTCTCCACTCACCGAACACACAACCCTGATTGAGTGAAAACATGCTGCTTTTATGCAGCTGTACTGAGACTTGATTGCTAATCAGTCATTCAACTGGAGTCTCGGTACAACTGCATGTGAATTAATAAGTGCAATTCCCCGTGCTCGCATATTACATTTTACATTTGAAGTGCTGTGCAATCCTCGTGCCTAAATACAAATATACATTTTAAACACTCATGCTCGTAACCCATATTAAATCATGTGTACCAATGACTATACACCAACATTAACACACTACACGCAACATACAACACAGAAATACACACAGGGGTGGGGCAACATTGCCACAGTCTCCAAAGTAAGATAAAAATGTCATCTTTTTCTCCCATATTTTTGCAGACCCCAGGCACTTTTATCCATGCATACGTTTATTACAGGACATCCGAGTTTAATGACAATTAATTTGTTTTGTCAACATGGAAATATACTAGGAAATGTACTTATTGTGACATCTATATCATTTATATATTTTTAAAAAAACATCTGGCATTCGTGGGATTTGATGAAACTATAACTTTCAGTTTCCAAGTGTGTTGTGTTATTCTTTCAGTGCTACACATGATACACGATTAGGTGAGAAAACAAGCTGTATTTTGAAAGAAGTAGTCAGCCAGCGGAGAATGCTCTGGAGATTTTTCAAGTCATCATTCGTCTTCATCTTCATCATCATAATGAGATTCGGACCTTGATCTCTGAAAAATGTTGGTTTCCTGTCAGTGTAACGCTTATTGTGGTCCTGTCACAAAGACAGCTGTAGTGGGTGATGTCAGACCAGAAACAGAGAATAGACAGACATGTGGAGTTTGGTGAAGCTGAGTGCTTGCTTGAGCTCAGCATTAAACGAACAAACAGAAAATAAAAGGTTGAACAAAAACAGCACAGGGCACTTGAGGGCAAAATAAACAGTCAAAACAAAACAAATTAACACTAAACGAAATACACTAACAAACAGCGGAGGAACAGACAAACACGGTGAGTTTAATTAATTAGATATTTTTACTTCTCTTTGTTTTCTCCAGCACCCCACCCGTTCTCCACTCACAGAACAGACCACCCAGAGTGAGTGACAACATGCTGCTTTTATGCAGCTGTACCGAGACTCGATTGCTAATCAATCATTCAATTGGAATCTTGGTCTAACTGCATGTGAATTAATAAAGTGCACTGACGTAATTTTCGTGGGGGATGGGGGCATCATGTCCCACCCAATATTTAAAGGAGCTCAATCTGTCCCCCCCAGTAATGTATGTGATGGTTACTTTAAAATATAAAGCAGACAGAGGAGAAAAGAATGTTGATGCTCAGCATATCAGAATGAAGAAATTATGGGGAGGCGGGGCTGAGCACGAGCGCGAAAAGAGAATGAGTCTGAGGTGATCGTGGGAGAGGAGAGAAGAAACAAAAATTAGTGTAATGAAATAGGTGTGATTTCTAATATAGCCAACACGGTTATAAATTCAAATTTATTTTTTATATTCCCCTGTACATACCCTTGTTAAATCCCCTTGTTTTAGTATAGATACCAGATAATATTATTATTTTTTTTTTGTTGTCACGTCGTCTGGAAGACTCTCCTCTGTATCGGTTAGCGCTCGGGGCGACCGACAATCTTCGAGTTCTGCCGATAGAGGGAAAATAAAGAGGCTGCTCAGAGCCCTTTATTCTACCGCCATCTCCTCTGGACAGATGGTAAATACAATTTACTGGACGTAGTCGACAGTACTACCCTGCCTGATGGGGTTTTAATATTTTTGACCACTAAGCACCCAAGCACCGCTTTGGCCTGCAACGTTTATTCATTGTTGTCTGTATGTGTTATTTTAGTTATCTGCTTACCCAGGTGTATCTCCCCTATGGAGATAAATACTACTGACCAGTGGTAATTGTTAAAGAAAAAAAAGTCCTGTGAGCAAGTGTTTATTGTCTGCCCTGTATATCGTCATATATACTCTAATCTGCTACATGGTTGCTTTGTTATCAGGGTTGCCTGTGTCAGACACCCTACTGTTTAATATTTCACCTGGTATTTTTGTGACACAACCGTTATAATTATTATAATAATATTTATATTTGAGTTTATTTACCCCCCCCCCCCCAACATCGAGTAAACATTGTTTATTTCTGAAGACAGTATTTTAGTATACTGCATATTTTATGTTCCTGGGGTTGTACATGACTATATACTGTCCCACACAACCATCAGGTGGAGTCACCGTGCATTTTATCAGGTCGTTAACTTTCCCTAGCCGGCAGCATTATAATTAGCTAGCTAGCTAACGTTAACAGACTTAACGTTACGTTTGTTAGCGAAATGCATGAGTTGACATGAAACCATGCTACAATGTGCTGGCTAGATACCGTTCGCTAACATTATCAAGTTCAAATTCTGTGTTTTTAAATAGAATACTGTAACGTTAACGTTAGCTAACGGCATGCCTCTTTCAACCTGTTTAGCTAGCAGGCATGAATGTTAGCTAGCTAACTTTAACGTAAATGGTAAGTTAATGTTAGCTGTCTGGCTAATATACGTTTTTAGCGAGCTAGCTATGTTCTCATAATCATAATTTCCCTGGTCTTTGTTATAACGAGTGCAATACAATGTCCAAGTCTGCCAAACGGAAAAAGTCAGACATAAGGAATTTCTTTCATGGAATGTAGAGAAAAGTAAATGCAGTCAGGCGCCATTATCTAGGACTCTCATATAAGGCAATTAACTAGCAAGGAAGCTAATGAAGTGCTTTTAGTCTTAATTTTTATATGTTGTAACTGCAGAGCCCATAATCTCTACATTTTAACATTAGTTTGGTCACTTTCTTAATCTATGATCATGTTAACTGTAGGATGAAGTTCAGCAGGAGAGGGATGCTATAAACAATGAGACAGAGGAAAGTTCAGGAGGTAGTCCAGTTTCTCAGGTAAGGTTGTATGTGCACTACACTAGATCTCGTAATAAATCTTTACATCTTTTGAGTTTGGTCACTGTCTTAATCTGTGGTCATGTTAACCTTAGGATGAGGTGCAGCAGGAGAGGAAAGCTAGAAACAAAGAGAGAGATGAAAGAGCAGGCAGTACTCCAGTTTCTCAGGTGAGGTTTTATGCACGTCACACACACTTCTGAGTATCGGAGAGCATCTGATCATTTTAACTTGTTTATTTATAAACATGCAGCCATGACTCACAGATGAATTTTGACATCATACTGTATTTTAGAAAGTGCAGATGCTGGATATTAATGATAGCTTACGAACAGACAGAGAGAATGAAAGAGAGAGCAGCAGTGAGACTAGAGAGACTGAGCATCAGCAGAAGTTGACAGAGGAAGGGGGTGGTCTTGAAATAAGTCCAAATCAGCCAAGAAAGACTCTACATTTTCAAGATAGGTGGTTTAAAGATTACACCTGGCTCCACTACAGCCCATCGTTGAAAGGAGTGCTTTGCTTCTGTTGTTCAAAATATTTCATATGGTAATGGTACACAAATAAGTCAATATTTCATAATCAACATACTTATTTCTATATTCATTTCAGGTTTCCTAAGTGAAAGTACAATATTTCAGAATGTTGTTAACGCTTCAGATAAATTCTACCAGTCTATGGTATACAATATCATTAAAAATGTAATTGTTTATTGACCATTTTCATGTACTTATATGTCTTTTACAATAAAAAGACAGACAAAAAAAAAAACATTGTTAGAATATTATATACAACCCATGGAAACAGAGTTTTCCAATAAGCTGAAACTTTGCTGCTTGTTTTCTTTTTCTTTTATTCTTTCTGGTGTTCTTCATCTTCTACAACTTGTTGTTCTGTTTGTTCTATTTCACTCTTGCTGTGGCCACGCTGAAAAAACGAGTGGATTTTCTTCTGCGACATTTTATAGTATTGGCTAACAGTTTTGTTTTTTAATTCGTGTGCACAAGCTTACCGCTTTCACTGCGGTTGCAATGGTTTGAGCAGAACTCTCTGTAGTCAGGAAAGCGCAGCAGCAGAAACTGTCAGATTGCAAAGAATAATGTGAGGCTAAAAGCTACAGCAGCACCTAGTACAGCCTCATAAAGCGGTCTGAGAACACCATGAAAACATTGCAGGGTCAATGAATCGAGAGGCTGAGGCGCTGATCTGATCAGCAGCAGTGACTGGTTTAGCGATCCTTTTTTTTGAAGAGACGTTGTGTGTGACTTTAACAAAAGAGATTTTTTACAGTACAAACAGAAACGATCGGCACTAGTGACCATTCCACGTTTTTTTGTCGTCACTTTCAAAAAATATTCACAAATTACGAGAGTGACGAGCGACAGTGAAACTCAGTGAAATTTCAGTTCTATTGCAATGCATGCTGAGACATGTGCGTATTATAAAGTTATATGCATTTATATTGGCAGCCACCAGTTCCTTACATACACCTGATTTGGTGTTTCATTTCATCATTTACAAGTTCATTTGGACAAAAGTAGTGTTTTGAAACACATCCGTAACATATCCATTTATCACTTGTAACACCTTTGGGGTTTCAGAACATTGAAATGGTGTATTGAAACATGTTCTTTTAATAGTATAGCAGAAGTATAATTTTATGTTTGCTTGACTATCTGCAACAATTTCAAAGATTTTACTGAGTTACAGTTCATATAAGGAAATCAGTCAATTTAAATAAATTCATTAGGCCTTAATCTATGGATTTCACATGACTGGGAATATAGATATGCATCTGTTGGTCACAAATACCATAATAAAACAAACAAAAAAAATAAAACAAAGGTAGGGGTGTGGATCAGAAAACCAGTCAGTATCTGGTGTGACCACCATTTGTCTCATGCAGCGCGACACATCTCCTTTGCATAGAGTTGATCAGGCTGTTGATTGTGGCCTGTGGAATGTTGTCCCACTCTTCTTCAATGGCTGTGCGAAACTGCTGGATATTGGCGGGAACTAGAACACGCTGTCGTACACGTCGATCCAGAGCATCCCATACATGCTCAGTGGGTGACATGTCTGGTGAGTATGCAGGCCATGGAAGAACTGGGACATTTTCAGCTTCCAGGAATTGTGTACAGATCCTTGCGACGTGGGGTCGTGCATTATCATGCTGAAACATGAGGTGATGGTGGCGGATGAATGGCATGACAATGAGCCTCAGGATCTCGTCACGGTATCTCTGTGCATTCAAATTGCCATCGATAAAATGCAATTGTGTTTGTTGTCTGTAGCTTATGCCTGCCCATACCATAACCCCACTGCCACCATGGGGCACTCTGTTCACAACGTTGACATCAGCAAACCGCTTGCCCACACAATGCTATACATACTGTCTGCCATCTGCCGTCAAAGGTGAGCATTTGCCTACTGAAGTCGGTTACGACGCCGAACTGCTGTCAGGTCAAGACCCTGGTAAGGACGACAATCACGCAGATGAGCTTCCCTGAGACAGTTTCTCAGTTTGTGCAGAAATTCTTCGGTTGTGAAAACCCACAGTTTCATCAGCTGTCCGGGTGGCTGTTCTCAGACGTTCCCACGGGTGAAGAAGCCGGATGTGGAAGTCCTTGGCTGGCATGATTACACGTGCGGTTGTGAGGCCGGTTGGATGTACTGCCAAATTCTCTAAAACATTGTTGGAGGTGGCTTATGGTAGAGAAATGAACATTCAATTCTCTGGCAACAGCTCTGGTAGAAATTATTGCAGTCAGAAACTGCACATTTTAGAGTGGCCTTTTATTGTCCCCAGCACAAGGTACATCTGTGTAATGATCATGCTGTTTAATCAGCTTCTTGATATGCCACACCTATCAGGTGGATGGATTATTTTGGCAAAGGAGAAATGCTCACTAACAGGGATGTAAACAAATTTGTGCACAAAATTTGAGAGAAATAAACTTTTTGTGTGTATGGAAAATTTCTAGCATCTTTTATTTTATCTTTACATGTTGAGTTTATATTTTTGTTGAGGGTATACAGTACTGTGCAAAAGTTTTAGGCAGGTGTGAAAAAATGCTGTAAAGTAAGAATGCTTTCAAAAATAGACAAGTTAATAGTTCAGATTTATCAATTAACAAAATGCAAAGTGAGTGAACAGAAGAAAAATCTACATCAAATCCATATTTGGTGTGACCACCCTTTGCCTTCAAAACAGCATCAATTCTTTTAGGTACACTTGCACACAGTTTTTGAAGGAACTCGGCAGGTAGGTTGGCCCAAACATCTTGGAGAACTAACCACAGTTCTTCTGTGGATTTAGGCAGCCTCAGTTGCTTCTCTCTCTTCATGTAATCCCAGACAGACTCGATGATGTTGAGATCAGGGCTCTGTGGGGGCCATACCATCACTTCCAGGACTCCTTGTTCTTCTTTATGCTGAAGATAGTTCCTACTTTTGTTGTATGTTTGGGATCGTTGTCATGCTGCAGAATAAATTTGGGGCCAATCAGATGCCTCCCTGATGGTATTGCAGGATGGATAAGTATCTGCCTGTACTTCTCAGCATTGAGGAGACCATTAATTCTGATCAAATTCCCAACTTCATTTGCAGAAATGCAGCCCCAAACTTGCAAGGAACCTTCACCATGCTTCACTGTTGCCTGCAGACACTCATTTGTTTACCGCTTTCCAGCCCTTCGGCAAACAAACTCACTTCTGCTACAGCCAGATATTTCAAATTTTGACTCATCAGTCCAGAGCACCTGCTGCCATTTTCCTGCACCCCAGTTCCTGTGTTTTCGTGCATAGTTGAGTCACTTGGCCTTGTTTCCACGTCAGAGGTATGGCTTTTTGGCCGCAAGTCTTCCATGAAGGCCACTTCTGACCAGACTTCTCCGGACAGTAGATGGGTATACCAGGGTGCCATTGTTTTCTGCAATTTCTGAGCTGATGGCATTGCTGGACATCTTCCGATTGCGAGGGGAAGTAAGCATGATGTGTCTTTCATCTGCTGCAGTAAGTTTCCTTGGCCGACCACTGCGTCTACGGTCCTCAACGTTGCCTGTTTCTTTGTGTTTCTTCAAAAGAGCTTGGACAGCACATCTGAAAACCCCTGTCTGCCTTGAAATTTCTGCCTGGGAGAGACCTTACTGAAGCAGTATAACTACCTTGTATCTTGTTGCTGTGCTCAGTCTTGCCATGGTGTATGACTTTTGACAGTAAACTGTCTTCAGCAACCTCACCTTGTTAGCTGAGTTTGGCTGTTCCTCACCCAGTTTTTATTCCTCCTACACAGCTGTTTCTGTTTCAGTTAATGATTGTGTTTGATGATCATTAGCACCTGTGTGGTATAACTGTATAATCATACACCTGACTGCCTACCAAAATACCTGACTTTGTGCAAGTGTACCTAGAAGAATTGATGCTGTTTTGAAGACAAAGCGTGGTCACACCAAATATGGATTTGATTTAGGTGTTGGGCAAAGCTGAAAATTTGACTCATCTGGGGGTGCTTCAGCAAGGCTGGAATCAAGCAGATTTGTCTTTGTGAAGGACGCATGAATCAAGCCAAGTACAAGGTTGTCCTGGAAGAAAACTTGCTTCCTTCTGCTCTGACAATGTTCCCCAACTCTGAGGATTGTTTTTTCCAGCAGGACAATGCTCCATGCCACACAGCCAGGTCAATCAAGGTGTGGATGGAGGACCACCAGATCAAGACCCTGTCATGGCCAGCCCAATCTCCAGACCTGAACCCCATTGAAAACCTCTGGAATGTGATCAAGAGGAAGATGGATGGTCACAAGCCATCAAACAAAGCCAAGCTGCTTGAATTTTTGTGCCAGGAGTGGCATAAAGTCACCCAACATCAATGTGAAAGACTGGTGGAGAGCATGCCAAGACGCATGAAAGCTGTAATTGAAAATCAGGGTTATTCCACCAAATATTGATTTCTGAACTCTTCCTAAGTTAAAACATTAGTATTGTGTTGTTTAAAAATGAATATGAACTTATTTTCTTTGCATTATTCGAGGTCTGACAACACTGCATCTTTTTTTGTTATTTTGACCAGTTGTCATTTTCTGCAAATAAATGCTCTAAATGACAATATTTTTACTTGGAATTTGGGAGAAATGTTATCAGTAGTTTATAGAATAAAACAAAAATGTTCATTTTACCCAAACACATATCCAATATTACAACAGCAAGTGAACATTCAAAGAGGAGATTAAATGTTTAAGAGATACAAATGGCAAAATCATAGATGAAGAAAAAAAAAATAGCAAATATATTAAATGATTACTTTTCACAAGTTTTTACAAAGGAAGATACTGACAACATGCCCCACATGTCATCCAGTTCCTATCCAGTTTTAAATAACATTAGCATAACTGAGGCAGAAGTGTTAAAGGGACTAGGAGTTCTTAAAATAAACAAATCCCCTGGGCCAGATGAGATCCTCCCAGTAGTACTCAAAGAAATGAAATAATTAATTTACAAACCGCTAACCAAGATCATGCAGCAGTCTCTTGACACAGAGGTGGTACCGACAGACTGGAAAATTTCAAACGTAATACCGATCCACAAAAAGGGAAATAAAACTGAACCAGGTAACTACAGACCAGTAAGCCTCACTTCTATTATATGCAAACTTATGGAAACTATAATAAGATCCAAAATGGAAAATTACCTATATGGTAACAGGGTCCTGGGAGACAGTCAACATGGTTTTAGGAAAGGGAGATCGTGTCTAACTAACTTGCTTGATTTTTTTGAGGATGCAACATCGATAATGGATAAATGCAAAGCATATGACATGGTTTATTTAGATTTCCAGAAAGCTTTTGACAAAGTCCCGCACAAAAGATTAATTCTCAAACTGAACGCAGCTGGGATTCAAGGAAACACATGTACATGGATTAGGGAGTGGTTAACATGTAGAAAACAGAAAGTACTGATTAGAGGAAAAACCTCAGAATGGAGTGTGGTAACCAGTGGTGTACCACAGGGATCAGTATTAGGTCCTCTGCTATTCCTAATCTACATTAATGATTTAGATTCTGGTATAGTAAGCAAACTTGTTAAATTTGCAGACGACACAAAAGTAGGAGGAGTTGCAAACACTGTTGCAGCAGCAAAGGTCATTCAAAATGATCTAGACAAGATTCAGAACTGGGCAGACACATGGCAAATGACATTTAATAGAGAAAAGTGTAAGGTACAGCACGCAAGAAATAAAAATGTACATTATAAATATCATATGGGAGATACTGAAATTGGAGAAGGAATCTATGAAAAAGACTTAGGAGTTTTTGTTGACTCAGAAATGTCTTGATCTAGACAATGTGGGGAAGCTATAAAAAAGGCTAACAAGATGCTCGGATACATTGTGAAAAGTGTTGAATTTAAATCAAGGGAAGTAATGTTAAAACTGTACAATGCACTAGTAAGACCTCATCTTGAATATTGTGTGCAGTTCTGGTCACCTCGCTATAAAAAAGATATTGCTGCTCTAGAAAGAGTGCAAAGAAGAGCGACCAGAATTATTCCGGGCTTAAAAGGCATGTCATATGCAGACAGGCTAAAAGAATTGAATCTGTTCAGTCTTGAACAAAGAAGACTACGTGGCAACCTAATTCAAGCATTCAAAATTCTAAAAGGTATTGACAGTATCGACCCAAGGGACTTTTTCAGCCTGAAAAAAGAAACAAGGACCAGGGGTCACAAATGGAGATTAGACAAAGGGGCATTCAGAACAGAAAATAGGAGGCACTTTTTTACACAGAGAATTGTGAGGGTCTGGAATCAACTCCCCAGTAATGTTGTTGAAGCTGACACCCTGGGATCCTTCAAGAAGCTGCTTGATGAGATTTTGGAATCAATAAGCTACTAACAACCAAACGAGCAAGATGGGCCGAATGGCCTCCTCTCGTTTGTAAACTTTCTTGTGTTCTTATGTTCTTATGTTCTATTAATAGTAAAACCAGAGAAACTGATAATTTTGCAGTGGTCTCTTAATTTTTTCCAGAGCTGTATATATGTGTGTGTGTGTGTGTGTGGTGTGTGTGTGTGTGTATATATATATATATATATATATATATATATATATATCTAATATAATATATATCCCAGGGAGAGGACTTTAAATATTCATCATAACTTGACAAAACTTTCTTTACATGCTTTGGATAAGTTCAAGGCAATTAAGTTTGTGGAATTATGTAATAAAGACTTAAACATCATGTCAGTCTTAAAGGATAACACAATCCCTGCCACATCATTCTGAGTAATTGCAGGTGAATGGTCATTAATTCAGATTTTCTGTTTGATTATATGTAAAGAGTGCAATTATTCAGGAAAAATAACGTAGCTATATCATCAGATTAATCTCAAGGAGTCACTGCCATTCATAACTATCTGCTTAAATAAGGTTTGAAAAAAAAACCTCAATCTCGACTCAGAACATATAAAATATATTAGCCATTAATGGTGAAAATACAGCAATTTATTTGGGTAAATATCAGCATTACTTGTTTTACATTCAATCGGAAATGTATATTCTATGTTACTGTATCTATAAAGATTATTTACAAGAAAATACCTAGATTAAGCTTAAGCAGGTTTAACTGTCAGTTTATTATGTGATATTCTGAAAAAAACAGCATCAGTATTTGTAAGAAAGTGTTATACATGTACCAAATAAAGTAAGTGGTTTTGGTAGGTGTTTTGCCAAGGATAACATAGAGGAAAAAAACAAAACAAAAACAAAAACAAAAAAACAGAAAAAGTCAAGAAAAGCTTTATTGTCTATAAAGTAGGTTGGAATTGTATCCTCATATTTTATGATTGCAATGAACATTGGCATTTCATAGGAAAATTCATATAATTAGATGGTAATTTGTTTGACATTTTTCTTTCCATACTGACTCTGGAATGTACTCTGATTCCAATGGCAGCAAGAGGTGAACTGTAAGGCACTGTAAATGAAAGACATGTTGATGAAAGTGCAATGGGCAAGGGATCTCAACAATAATGATTGTAATCATACTAAACATGCACTTTACAGCCAATGTGTGATGATATTAGTAAAAACAAACAAAAAAAATTACCAGTAAAGATGTTAATTATTTATATGGCAGTGGAATGCCTTTGTGTTCACATTGTATTGTTTTTTCAGTCCTTAATAACATTCTACTGACATCAAATTTAAAAACGGTGTCCACAATATTTTGGCAATCCACTTTTACATTGAGTCACACAATTTAACAGCTCAAATAACATTTTCTTTTGATACATTGTCTGTATTGTTAGTTTTCAAGCTACATACGCAAACGAATGTCATTTAAAACTTTATTTATCAGAAGAATTGATTAATTTGTGAAACAATTAATATTTAAAAGATTGGCCTTGATCTACCTAGATTTTAATGTTTTAAGCAGTCAATCATTTCAGAAAGGTTTCTCCTTCACTTTATTGGCTATTTGGATAACTGAAGCAGAGACAAAGTTTGAATTTTTTGTTACACTATATTGCTTGTTATTAATCCCCAAGACATACGCCTATATTTTAAGGAAGATGGAAGCAGAGGGGATGTGCATGTCAATAATTAGTGAATTGTTTAAATAGGTTACCAGGGCCGGCAAAAGAGGGGGGCCGTGGGGGACAGGCTCTCCCAAATGTCCCTTTGCCCCCCCCCCCCCCCCTGCCGCCAAGATTCAGATCCAGATTCCTAAATGGTTTTAAAAAATTGTATTAAGATTTTTTTTTTTTTTTTTAAATCTCTAAGAGAGTGGGACAAATGTGTATATGATCTTTTATTTCATTTTTTAATTTAATCTATGAATTTTTACATTTTTTATTTGACTCATATGCTTGACTATAGAGCAGGTGCTTGCGATGCACGTCACATTATCAATATATTTAATCTCACATCCTGTTTAAGAATCCCTTAAAACGAAGAAAGAGAGGGAAGTACTGTAGACAGTTAAGAAAAGTTAACAGAGAGATTATAAAAACGTTAGTAAATTTAGGTTAGTGATTTTAGTTTAAAGTGTCAAAGTTTGATTGCTAAGGATTTTTTTTTTTTTTTTTGCCATCCATTAATTTTTGTTAATTATTATTTGCGTACATTAAGTTAGTTTTATTTACTTTTGGGCCTTCTTACCATAGTTCTGCTGCATCACAATGGATCAGTTTCTTATTCAACAAAATAAAGAACCTGTGCTTCATACTGCTACTAGTAGCACTGATAATAAAAGTCCAACAGAGGAAAGTAACATCAAATCAGCCATTGCTTCTTGTTCTTCTAGTGCAACATCTGCCAATCTTAATAGAGATACTCCTAGCCAGCCTGTTTTAAAATCTTATCCACGCTGAGGTATGTTTGGTCAGCGAGAGAGAAGCTTTAACGCAAATTGGTTTAAAATGCACCCCTGGCTCAAGTATTCCATAACAGAAGATACCTGCTTTTGTTTTCCTTGTCGCATTTTCGCGGTCTAAATGACAAGGATACCGTGTTTACAGTACACAGGTTTAAACTTGGAAATCTGTGCTTGAACGTGAAAAGGGTTTTCACAAGCATGCCACAAGTCATTCTCATTTACAAGCTGTTGTAGCTTGGAGTGAGTTTAAACACAGACAGACAACAGGAGAAAATACTGATTTTCTGTTTGGCCCCAAACAAGTGGAGAAAAACAGGTACTACGTTAAAAGCATTGGCAGGATAGTATGTTTTCTTGTAGACAACAAACTCCCCCTTTCTAGGGATAGTGATAATATAGATGAAGTGGACTGTTTTGCAACTGGGCTTTTCGTAAAGCTATTTGAATACACTCTACAGAAAGATCCCAAATTAGCAGAGATGGTAAAGCCTATTCCACAAAATGCAAAGTATATATCAAAAGATATACAAAATGAAGTGATAAGAGACATTAAGTAAAATGGTTCTTAATCAAATTAAAGAGAAATATATGCATTCTGATTCTAGTGGGAACTATATCAAAAGCGATGGGACACGAGATAAGTGCAATGTAGAAAATCTGTCCATCATAGTAAGATTTGTTTCTGATTGGCTTGCTTGAATTGCATCAGTTGGATGCAGAATACATTACACCTCTCTGAAGTAGGTTTTAATGTTGACAACATCATCAGCCAGTGCTACGATGGTGTATCAGTGATGATTGGAGTTAATGGAGGTGTGCAAGCTTTGCTGCAAAGAAAACTAGGAAGGCACATACTGTACATACATTGTTACAACCATCAGCTGCACTTAGCAGTAGTGCATGCAATTCAAAGTGAACCATATGCAGAGATTTTTAGATCTTTGTAGTTCTCTGTATGCATTCTTTCATCGGCACTATATTACTCAAAAGTACAAAGCTCTTCACTAAAGAGATTGCTAGAAACTAGCTGGACAAGCTGTTTTGAATTGACCAAATGTGTTGTTGATAATCAGGCTCTTATTGTTGACTGTCAGAATTCTCAGAGGATAATATTGCTTCCATAGACTCATGTACAGAACATCCACTTTCTCTGCTGAAGAGACAGAGCTCCTTTGTTCCTGGAGAGTTCCTAGTCCATATTCTTGGTATTTTAAAGCCAGCCAATGCTGTTCTTCAGTCACAATCTGCTGATCTGTGCTGTGCTGGTGAGATGATAAATGCATCCGTAGATGCATTAAAAAATTTCAGTCAAGATGAACATTTCTGGAGTGAGCACTGTAGTGTAGCTGAAGATGTGCATCCTACAAAGAGTCAAAGAACTATGAGTAAGCAGCTAGCTGATTCTGTTGTGTTTTCAACACTAGGACATTCAGATTCTGCAAGTACTGCTAAATCTGACTACAGTATGACATTAAAGAGACCCTGTGGCGGAATGTCCTGCCCCTTTATGTTTATCAGTGGTTGGTGTTTATGTATAAAATACACGGGATATAAATATGGGTCACGAGCACGAGTGTTTAAAATGTATGTTTGTATTTGGGCACAAGGATTGCACAGCACTTCACGTGCAGGTAAAATGTAATAATATGTGAGGATGGGGAATTACACTTTATTAATTCACATGCAGTTGTACTGAGACTCCAGTTGAATGATTGATTAGCAATCGAGTCTCGGTACAGCTGCATAAAAGCAGCATGTTTTCACTAACTCGGGGTTCTGTGTTTGGTGAGTGGAGAACGGGTGTGGAGAGGAGAGAATTAAAAACAAAGAAATAAAAGTAAATACGTGATTTCACTCAACCTGTTTGTCTGTTCATCCGCCGTGTTAGTGTTTGTTTCGTTTAGTGTTAATTCATTTTGTTTGTCTGTTTATTTTGGCCTCAAGTGCAGTGTCCTGTTTTGGTGTGCATCCAATACCCCAACATGCCCCCATCTTTTGTTTATTATTATTTAATAAAACACTGAACGTCCCTGTGCCTCATTTTCACCCGCTACTTCCTGAGTCTTTCTGGTCTGACGTCACCACTGCAAGGCATCCTGGTCACAGACTCATGGTAAACATTCTACATAGAGCAGTATCAGAGATAGAACACAGATTTTCTCACAATAATCTGGATTTAATGAAGTCTTTGTCTTGCCTTCTACCCCAAAATCTAGTACATCTCTTGATGCTACCATGCTCATGCCTCTTCAGATGACAGATGTTGTTGACCAAAGTGACACGGCCAGAGACATTGTTGTAGCTAAACCTATGTTGCTTAAAAAACTCAATAAAGAAGCATACTGTGCTGCTCTCTGTAATCTTCTGCATCAACATGCAGATGCATTTCCTTTGCTGCATAAGGAATTGCCTATAAGCCTATATTATTACTACAACAAAAAATGGACTATGTTTAAAAGTATGTGTCTAAATGGTGGCCCCACTAAGAGTCTATCCCCCCCCCCCCCATCCTAAAGGAGCTGCTGCCTGGCCCGTAGGCTACTGATCTTTTTGTTTGTTTCTTTATTATGTAGGTTTTAACAGTTGAAAGTCATTTTTTATGTATGTGTTACCTAATTGAACAAAGTTAAAAGTTACAGTACCGTATATTTGCTGATATTGCATCTGATAAGGTAAAAGGTAGTGCTAGCCAACAGTAGAGCTGGTATCACTTGTGCTTTATATTGAAAGTATAATACAGTTTTTTTTTCATTACTGTAGGATTCAGTGTTGCAAGCTGTAGGTTGGCTGTTTTTTGTTTTAATGTGTTTTTCACTGCTTGAAATAACATGTAAATACAACCAGTACAGAACTGTCCTGTGCATGTTTTTTTCAGTACTGTAACTTAAATTGCAGTGTGCATGTGTGAGAGAGCGAATGAATTCTAGTCAACAATCTCCCTCCCGATCTGTGAGAGCGCTGTATAACAGAAACAGAATGCCTCATACTGGTTGGTCTGGCAATTCATTCCAGAGTCAGTCAGAAGCCAGCCATCCAGGAAGGGGGCGAATGCCAGAAATCATCACCCTAATGCGGTACGAGATGTATCAGTCATGGATTGGAGGAGGCGTGACTGAACTAGCTATTGCCGGGAGCATGACTAAGGGTATAATTGAAGATGTGATGATGTAATCTGTTTCTTTGATGTGGTTATGGGACTGAACGAGAAAGGAAATGGGCTGTGATAAGTATACTGTGAGTGTTACATGTTTTGTTTGTTTGTAAAACTAACTATCTGTGTTTGTCATTGCTAGACGGCTAACACTAAGCCAGGAGCTGTAGGGCCAGCACCAACCCAACTACACTGCATTGCTGTTCTACTGTTATTGCCTTTCACAACACCTGCAGTCACTGTGTGGAGAAGTGACCGCGTCTGTGTGTCTTTATCATTGTATTATTATTTCGGGACTGAACCCCGTGGTTTATTTACTGGCGATACACATTGTTGTGTAGAGCCAGTACTTTTATTTCCGGTCACCAGACCAGGCTTAAAAGAATAAAGACTTGTTTGGACCGAGAACTATGTTTGTTTGTCTTTGTTGGAGCACTGCATCATCACTACTCCGGCGCACTGCCAACCACTCGTTTACAGTTATGGTAAATGCAATGTTGTTTGGAAATTACATTTTTGTATGAAATGGATATGCTTCTAGTGCTTGGCAAACCAACAGATAAAATTAAGGAGTTTTTTTGAGACTTTTGTACTTTATCAGAATTTTTACATGAGCATCAGCATTGATGATGCAAAAAAAAATAAAAAATAAAGGAGATGACCTTGGTGTTCTCATAGCTAGTTACGGCCATGATTGCATTGTACTTGTTAAACAATTGTTTTGTGCACAATACATTGTAATTTGTAATGCCTGCAATGAACAGTGTTGCATAGAGGGTTATTCTACAATTACAGGGCCTTAAAACATGTATTTTTCAATAAACATTTTACTAGAAAAACAACATTTAAAATATACCAAAAAACACTTTTGCTGAGCCTGACAGCAGAGAACCTGTGAATACCAAGCCATTAATTCCTGTCTAAACTATATATTTGCACCAACTATGTTAAGACATATAATTAACAATTTAACAAAGTGTTCAAGCTGTTAAATCTGAAACATCTTTAGAGAGATATTATATCCCTAAATGCAATTCTTGAAAGAAAATAACTTGTCAAAGATTTTACTTTTTAGTTTAAATACTATTGTATAATCTACAAACTGCACTTTGAAGCACTTAGATTTTTATAGAAAAAGGGCTTGTTTCATCTTTGTTAAAGATGAAAGGTTGCCACCTATCTGGGTTTGACCCTGACAGTCCGGGAATTGGCACCTGTGTCTGAGTGGCAGGAATTAATAAGCCCGGACGCCATAATTCCCGACTCTAAGTGAAACTAATAAGAAACACCAATATTTTCTTTGACATACATTCATTGCTTAAAGGCTTTACACCTTATTAGAAGTGTACTGTTCAGAATTTATCTGTACATTCTATTTTATTCAAATGCTGAGGACAACAACAAACATATCCCCCCCCCCACTTTAGTCATGAATGAGTAACGTGACAATTCAGTTTTGCGATTAAGAGTCAGAGTAAAAACAAAAACATATTTTTTTTTTTATTGGTATTTAATCGTAATGTTTATACTTGTATTGCTTTTGTTATTTATCATCTCTGGGTGCTTTACATTAAATACATAACCTTTACAGTAAATATAAAAACTATGGTTTAATTATGATATATAAAAGTAATTAAACCATATGTACTGGTATGTGTATGTATAATATGCTTTACATATTTAGCTGTAGACATTTTGAACCAAATTTGAGTACATTTTGTCTCTTTTTACTGGCATACAACTAATAGTGCCGTTGTTTTGTATTTTTTAACGTGTATTAATAACGTCTGTTAATATTTATTATGGGGGGGTGAAATGTGCCATGACATAATGGCTGTAAAAATCAACAACAACAAAAAAAACAGATATAAAGCATCATTGCTTCACAAATTGCACTGATTTACAATGGCGTTACTCATCACCACAGCTACGTATCTCAGGTAAGATTAGCCTGTAATGTACCATGGCATCCCTACTATTTTTCTGGCTTACAAGTTTTATTGTTAGAAATATCAAGAGCACAATACTGTGTATGCTGCATGATTGTTGTTTTGTACCGAGAGCTGGTGGTGTTGTGTTAAACTGTATTACAGTCTACTGCAGTTGTGATAGAGCTAGACTGACTGAGAAATATGTCCGGGTTTGGTCTGTGGAAAAGGTAGGACCCCTAGTTAGATATCAGCATAATTATCACAAAATATTACAGATGAATCTGAATATATTTGAAAACAACATAGTTGACATCAAAGTAACATAGGCAGTGTTTACATGAACAAGTCATGACAATTTTTCTCACAGCCTGTTTGCCATACTTTTCAGGAAATGTGTTACTATGCAAACATGCGTTACTATGTTTATAAAAAACAATATCATTTCTATAAGTTTTATTACTTAGAATTTATATTTGTGGGTGTGTTTGTGGAACATTTAAAATTATTTCATTAACACTAGAACCACTTTTTACAATACATGTTTTTATTTTGAATATAACCTACAATATTCAAATTATATATATATATATATATATATATATATATATATATATATATATATATATATATATATATATATATATATATACACACACACACACACAAGCCAGTTGTTATCTCTACTGGAATTGGCAGCCATCAGTTCTTTCGTTTTGTAGGTAGGAGAGATTTCATCTTGAAGCTAGCCACACAGCGCTTCAGCAGAAACTTTTCGATCAGAAAGCTGCAAGTTTCATATGGTAGCTCTGGCCAATTGCTGGAGCCCACTTGAAAAGGCTGGGCAACTGGCAGCAGCGCTAAAAGGGGAGGCGCTACTGGTCCTGTTAGACCTGGGCACTGAAGAGTTTATATATTACCAGCTATTGTTACTGCTCTGGAACGCCGCTATGGAGGGAATGAACCTGCTGTTACCCTGCGCCAAACATTGGCAACTCATGTACGCCAGCCTGGGGAGAAGCTAGGTGTGCTGGCCAAGGACGTGCGGTACTTTGCCTGGAAGTGATACCCCAGCTTTGCATCCGAACTTGGCCCTGTCGACCCAAGGAGGGGGTCTACCTTTCCCCTGGGGCGAGGTTCCCCGTTCTCTGTTGTAACCGCCCCGGGGACCTCAGCCCCCCCCAGAGCTACCCCATCACTGAGCTAGAATCAGCCGACGTGCCGCGGAAGAATGCCTACCACCGCCGCCATCACACAGGGACCTCAGTCCTCCCTTTGGAAGCCCCACAGTCTCAGCAGGAGCCACCGTCACCAAAGGACCATGTGGGCCCCCCATCCCCCTTTGCCCGGGCCTGTGCCGACCCTTCTTCTCTTACAGGTTTCCATTCCATTTTTTTCTTTAAACAGCTGCTTTTGGATATTTTTTTTTTCTTCTCTCTCTACTCAAATACTACTGGGTCGCTCACGCAACACAACAAGCGTGCCATCTTAAAAGTACTTGGACTCAAAAAACAAAGTGGTCTCCATTTTGAATATACTTTAGTGAGTGTACTCAGTTTTAAATAATATCTCTAAAGTTGTTTTAAGTTACCTTTTCATTGCTTATTTGTGCGGTTACTGTTATAATTTTGTACTAAAATAATACTAATTTAATTGTGGCCGCGTTATATTAGATACTGTGTGAATGCGTGAGTGATTGCATTTTTATTTAGTAAACTTTATTTTTGGTTTAATCGCTATATAATATATATTACTGTGTTATTATACGTTGAAATAAATTTATATGTGTTCAATTGGAGTGTGTATCAACAAATTGTAATTGAATATAATTTTTTATTTTTATTTTAACTATTCAAGTAAGATCATTGCCATGTGTGTGCATGTTATGGAGCCACCTAGTGGTAGGCATTTGAATAGTGCAGGTTGCACTTAGCATATGTATTAAATCCATTTATTTTCATTCAAAGTATGCTTAGTTTATATTTGTGACTCCATTCTGAATTATCATTACTATTGCACTGTTGGGTTTCAAAAAATTTGTTTTCCTGGAGAGCATCATTGGGCACCCTAGTAGGTGTGCTCAGTCTTTCCAGGTGGAGGCATCACTCTATTATGAACCATTGAAGATCATACCAAATAGGAGAAATAACCTGGTGGACCACAACACCTGCTACAACTAACTCAGGAAACATCTTCTGGTAACCCCAGTATATTCAGTGTTTGTGCTAAAGATAGGTACATATTCAACTGGATAGCTCGGGTGAGGGTTACATGTAGGTTTGTGCGACGTGCAGCTGCCTTTCATCCTTGACACCGATGCCAGCAACGAGGGGATTGGTGCCGTTTTGGCGCAACTGGGACCTGATGGGGAGAGGGTAGTGGCTTACTACAGCCAAACCTTCAGCAAAGCCGAGCGGCGCTATTGCATCACCCAGAGGGAGCTGCTGGCTGTTGTAGAAGTGGTGCGCCACTTCAGGCACTATTTCTGCGGGCTCCCCTTCACTGTCCGTAGGGATCATGCAGCCTTGAGGTGGCTGATGACATTCCGGGAACCAGAGGTGCAGGTCGCCATGTGGATCAAACAGATCCAAGCTTTCCATTAGACCATTGAGCATCTCTCCGGGGAGAAGCACCAGAATGCTGACACCCTGTCCCACTGCCCCTGCACCACCGACGGCTGTTCACACTGTGAGCGGAGGGATAAGAGAGAGAGACGGAGCTGCAGGGGTCCCAAGAGGTGCCGTGCCGGGTGGTGGTGCCGGTAGTTCAGGTGGATTGGAGGGACCGCCAAGCCGAAGACCCGGACCTTCACCCAGTCCTGCAGTGTCTGGAGGTGCAGAGGAGGCCGCCGTGGGAATAGGCAGCCCCGCTATCACAGGCCATCAAGGGGCTATGGTCCCAGTGGTCTGGACTGGCCCTCAGAGATGGAATCCTGCATCGCCGAATGGCTGGAGCCGGCCACGGGAGAGGCACAGTGGCAGGTGGTTGTCCTGAAGACTTTGCACCAGGAAGTACTGGCCTCCTGTCTAGGGGGTCCAGGCTTTGGCCATTGTGGGGTCACCAAAACCCTCAGAAGACCCTGCCAGGCTTTGTATTGGGAGCAGTGCTGATGGAACATCGCTGACTTCTGCCATGGTTGTGATGCCTGCACCGCCCGGAAAGGCCCCCAGGGTAGGTCCCATGCACCCCTCCAGCTGTACCAGGTCGGGGCACCTATGGAGAAGGTCGGTGTGGGCATACTAGGCCCCTTCCCTTGCATGGCAAAGTGAAACCGATTTGTCCTGGTGGTCCTTGACTACTTAACAAAGTGGCCAGAAGCCTACGCGCTACCTGACCAGGAGGCCAAGACAGTGGTCGACACCCTCCAGGGGCGGAACTTGAAATCCAGAGCATTCAGTGAGATGTTCCGGCGTCTGGGTATCCAGAAGACGCGGACCACTCCCCTGCACCCCCAGAGTGATTGGTTAGTGGAGCGGTTTAACTGCACCTTGGTTGTCCAGTTGGCCCTCACCACCGCCGCCGACCAGTGGGACTGGGACCTCCATCTGCCCCTGGTTCTTATGGCCTGCCGCACCGCCATCCAGGAATCCACTGCTGCACGCCTGTCCTGCTTATGCTTGGACAGGAGCTTCATACCCCGACGGAGCTGATGTTTGGTGAGTCCTCAGATACCACTTCTGCACTCCCAGGGCCAGAGTACACCCGACGGTTACAGGACTGCATGGAGACAGCTCACAAGTTTGTGCGGGAGCAGCTGCAGGCCGCTGAAGTCTGTCAGAGGAGAAATTCCGACCAGGGGCACCACTTCATCACCGGAGAGCAGGTGTGGGTGTACAGCCCCCAACGGAAAAAGGGCCGTTGCCCGAAAATGGAGAGCCATTGGGTTGGGCCTTGCGAGGTCCTGGAGTGCCTGGGAGAGGTGGTCTACTGGGTCCAGCTGCCAACTAGGGGAAGAAAAGTGGTTTTGCACCGGGACGGTCTAGCTCCTTACTTGGGATGCCATTCCAGCCAGCCTGCACCTGAGGTGCCGGTCAGTGGTCCCATGTCACTCTTACCTGCCCTGCCCTCATCCCCACTTGCTAGTCATGTCCTCTCGTTCCAGCCAACCAGCCCCGTGTCCCCACCCTCTTCTGAGGCAGTTGGGAGTCCTCCAGACCCACTGGGGCTGCAGCTTCGAAGACGACGTAGGCAGTTGGGTCGCTTCCGAGACTTTGTGTTCCCTCGGGGACGAAGGATCTAAGGTGGGGGCCGTGTAGCGACCCAGCCAACTGAAGGGGACCTCGTTGGACTTTTACGTTGTCCTGTTTGTGTGTCCTGTGCTTTGGTGTTTTGTGTATTGTTTGAGTCAGTCCATGCCACCTAGCTAGGGGGAGTGTGTGTGTGTGTGTGTGTGTGTGTGTGTGTTGTTGTGTATGCAAGGGGGAGCTGCGAATGGCCGGACGGGACAAGGACGCGTGAAACAGAGGGAGAGAGTAGGCGAGACAGTGTGAGAGACAGATAGCGACGTTGACTGACAGAGCAACAGAACGAGAAACTGAGGTTACCTAACCTGCGGTGTAACTGATAGGAGAGGGGGGGGGGGGGGGGGGCGGAGATTGGTAGTCTGTGTTATATGGAGAGCGTGTGAGGAACGGGGAAGTACAGTTTACTTAGCAACCGAGGAGTTTGTTATTTTGGAGGCATGGTCATGGCCCAAACAGGGACTCGGGACAGTATTGAGTTCTGGTCAGAAATAAATTATTGTCGCTTAGCCCTGAATGCTTTATCTCCAGTGTCATCTCTCCTGTTGAGAGCTTGGGTCGTCACAATATGTTAGTTTCGTTTTAGATTAAAAACTACTTTTGTTTTTACAATTTTGTATGTTTAAAACTAGTTTCCTTTGAAATGTGCATTTTATTATAGTTTTTCATTTTCTGAACTAGTGCTTTATATGTGGTAAGTTAGAAAGCAACTGTTTTTCTGTTTAATTGTTCATTTAAATACAGTGTTTTGGCTGTGCAGATGTTTGATATGATGTGCTTGAATAAAACTTTTGAGCTGTATCCGATATTTAGTTTTTCATAAACACTGATGGTGTTTAAAATGTACCAGCGTTTGTAGGCATGAGTATAACCACGGCGGTTCTAGTGTTGAAGTACCAAATGTACAGTGTGTGTGTGTGTGTGTGTGTGTGTGTGTGTGTGTGTGTGTGTGTGTGTGTGTGTGTGTGTGTGTGTGGGGGGGGGGGGGGATTTTGTGATATTAAGTCAGAAAAACTGGATCTTGACTGCAGAAACATCAGCATGATTCCTGCTCTGGTTTACATGGGTTTTTACAGCTATTCCCTACCCATGATGTATTCGCGTGAAAATGTCACACGGTCACTGTTGTGTCTCTGAATTGAAGTGCACAGATTTAAAAAAAAAACTTCTAAGCATAAGGCAGTTCAGAAGCTGATTGCTTAAGAATAATAACTCCAGAAAAAAAAACAAAAAAAAACAATCGTAGTTCAAAAAGATGACACTTTTATTAGCAAATTAATACAGCATAACACCACCAGCTCCACTCCCCAGTACACCCTGCCCGCTTCTAGTGCACCGTCCCTTTATCTAGTGTCCCGGCCAACCAATCACCTTTTAGAACGATTGCCGCCATTTATTCCTAATATGGAACTAATGTCATTTATTAGTAATTTTCAACCCTTTAGGGACTACATATCCCACACTCCTCCACAACAAAATCAAAACCTCTTGTTTTGAAACCTTTTTCTTTAAATTATTTATTTATTTATTTATTTTATTTATTTATTTATTTATTTATTTAACTTGACAACAATATTTACAAGTTAAGCCTTTCAGGAGGTTTCCTGATTCTTTGAGGTCTGGACCTCTCTCCTACCTCAGGCTGTTGGTCCTGTCCTTGTTCATCAGGCATGCTCTCTGTCACATTTGGTTCAGTAACATTCGAATCCCAACCTGACATTGAATTTCCCTCTGTTTCTGATTCATCTAGATCTGTAGCTAACAACTGGTCTACATGTCTTTAAGTTACCCTCCCTTTTATTCTCACCGAGTATGTCCCTGGACCCAACCTCTTTAGTACCTTACCCGGTATCCAGCTCTCTCTCTCTCCTCCCCGGTAAATGCGAACCAGTTCCTTTTGCTGTGGTTTGAACCCTCTAGTAGGAGTTTTGAGTCCTGTTTTTCCTGCATGGTCTGAGAAAAAGGCTGTTTTAAAACAGACCAGTGTGTTCTTAGCTGCCTGCCGAGAAATAACTCTGCTGGTGTCTTACCAGTGGTGGCATGTGGAGTACTGCAGTAACCAAAAAGAAAGTTTGCTATTTTATGAGCAAGCCCTCGGTTTGACACTTTTTGTTTTTCTAAATCATTTTTAAAAGTTTGCACTAGCCGCTCTGCAGCACCGTTACTCTAGGGGTGGTGAGGAGCTGACTTGGTGTGCTTAACCGCACTTAATCTTAAAAATTCACCAAGTCCGCTGATGTAAATTGCAGCCCATCATCTGAAACTAGCTCCTCAGGCAATCTATAAGTTGAAAACATGTTATGCAACACCTCAATGGTTTTTAAGTGGTACTGGTCATCTTAACCACTTCTGGCCACCTAGAGTAGGCATCTAGCAACACAAAGAACATATCTACATTTTTCTCACAGAAATCGACATGTATTCTTTGCCACGGCCTCACTGCCCACCTCCAAGGATGGAATGATGCTTTTTTAGGCAAACTTCGGTTTGTTTGGTAAGTCTGGCATGCAGATGAAATGCTTCTATCTCCTTATCTTAACCAGGCCACCAAAATGACTTTGGGCTATGGCCTTCATTTTTACCATACCTAGATGGTTCCTATTCGGCTCTGTTAACATTGTAACCTGCAGCTTTTTTGGAATTACCACCCTAAGACCCCAATGCACACAATCATTCTCCACAGATAATTCAGTACATTTGTTTGCATATGGCTTTAACCCTTTTTCCTTTACAAGATTCGGCCAGCCATTCAAACTATGGTATTTTACTTTACTTAACAGTGGGTCTTTTGCAGTATTTCTGGCTATTTCTGCTGCAGACACAGGGAGTACGTCAAGGAAAGACACTCTAAACATAGGGTTGCTTGAGGGACCCATTTCTTTTAAAGGTAACCTTGACAAAGCGTCAGAATTTCCATGCTGAACTGATGCTTTGTAGCTAACCTTGTATTTGTAAGCTGCTAAAATCAGAGCCCAGCGCTGCAATCTAGCCGCTGCTAAAGATGGCACACCTGTCTTGGGACCTAGGATTTTTAAAATGGCTTGTGATCGGTAACTAACTCATTTCCTACCATACAGATATTCGTGAAACTTCACCAAGCCGAAAATGATCCCCAGTGCCTCCTTCTCTATTTGCACATAGTTTTTTCTGCTTTACTGAGTGTTTTAGAGGCGTATGCTATGGGTCTCTCAGAACCGTCAACTAATGTGTGAGCTATTACAACGCTTTCTCTATAGCATCTGTCTTTTCTTTTAAAGGATGGATACCTTCCGCATCGATAATGTGACCAAGGTATTTTACACTATTTTGGAAAAATGTGCATTTTTCTTGGTTTACTTTAAACCTGTGCTATTCTAATTTGCACAAGACAACTTCCAAATTCTTAAAATTACTATATTCACAAGACATCCTACATGGTCATAACTTTACAAAAAAAACAAAAAAAACACTCTTGCAGTGATGAGGGTGATCGTTAAGCACTTCTCTTTCCTCAAGCGCTCAATCCAGTTATTATCTTTAGGCCTGCATGCTTTAAGTATGTAAGGCGAAGTCGAGCAGATGGTTCTTCCAAACATTCTTTATGGTTCTAAGTTAGGCCCTGCCAGTTTCTGTTGTTCTTGCTGATTAAAAGAAAACAGTTTTGTCAAATGTCTGTTCCAAAGTTCATTGCCTACTACACTGCAGTGGAAGTTATGTCATGTTACACAAACAAGATCAGAATAAAAATGTCCTTGTTTGCAATTAATACATTTGAGTAACCAAAGTTTAAAATATTTGTCTTATATATAAAGTTGTATTATTGTGGGAGTCTAGAACCAACTCCCCAGTAATGTTATTGAAGCTGACGCCCTGGGAACCTTCAAAAAGCTGCTTGATGAGATTCTGTTTTCAATAAGCTACTAACAACCAAACGAGCAAGAGAGGCTGAAAGACCTACTCTCGTTTGTAAACTTTCTTATGTTCTTATTTGACTTTGCTGAACTGCTGTACAACAAAGATACTACAGTACAATAAACAATGTATGTGATTTTAGATAGTGAATTGTAATCTTTTAACAGCTTTTTATTTGTAACATGTAAATCACAATTGGGAGGGGCTGTACTCATTTGATGTCTTACCAGTGTTGATGTAGAATACGAACTTTTCAATCTTAAAAATGCACATAACATGTTAGAAAACTTAACATTTAAGTAAGCAAGTTCAAAATCAGCATTTAGCTGCAACACATACAATAAAAATGTGTTCAGTGCAAAGAAAGGAAACTTCAGTATTGCAAATACATTTTTATTTGTTTATTTATTTTAAATATGAACATTGCACACATGAAATCTGTCAACCAATTCAGCGGTAACAAAATTAATTCAACAGTGCCTTAAGTAATAAATTTTTTTGTCAAAAACTGACACTCATGAATAAGAGAGAGCAGGCCTTAACAATGCAAGAAAAGATACAACAGATCACATTTTAGCAATATATCACTGCTCTCAAAGTGGAAGAGCTTAGTTTGACATTTACCTCAAAAATGACAGCCATAAATGCATTGCAAATTTTGGTTTTCAATAGAGTTTATTTACATATTTCTTTGGAGATCTCTACAGGGTGGGAAGTCACAGGCTGTGGAGGTGGAATCATTCATATAATTTTTGAAACACTATGTACTTTTATTTAGGATGTGATACATTTTAGTTTTTCCATTTGTGGGGTCGCTTAATGAAGCTCAAAGATGATCAGAGATAGTCAAACATGCCAGATTGCTGCTTCAAAGGTTTATTGCAGTGGTCATCAAACAATAGAGCATTCTGGAGAATAACAGTCACTTCATCAGTAACTAGTATATTCTACCGGGGTAAAGCATGTACATGGGTTATATAGTTTTTACATAGCATCCCTTACCCCTATCAGAATCGAGCACGCAGCAAACAATTCATTAGTCACTACCTCTTAATGATTGCTATACCCCTTGGTTTAATCAATCAGCACTAGCTTTGGGGCTCTATGGTCCCCTCCCTGTGCGCTTGTTATGATTCTAAACCTTAAGCATTGCACATTCTTATTTTTAACTTCCCTCCGCCCGCCCCCTGGACATCTGGCTCAATTTAGTGGTGTACTGGAACACTCAGTATGTGCTGGAACATTCAGTTCCTCTTTCTCCTTGTAAGGTCTTGTTCCTGTTCTGGTTCCTTCACATTCATGGGGATAACATGCTTAACAGGCCTATTTAAATGCCTAAAAGGCAAACGTCACCTAAATAAATAGGCATTTAACTAATTAAAAGAAAAACCAGAAAGAGGACTGTAAATTAAATAAGAATTGTAAAAGGGGAGGTGGTACAGAGCACGCCCCCTAGGGTCCACTGGTCGACAAACGATGCCATGTCGCCAGCAGACTCCGCGTGGGCGTGCTCTAAATGAATCCGGGAACGGAGGAGGGCCCTGAACATGGCCCCGCAGTCAAAGAGACCTTCCCCGCTCATCTTCCGCTTCCTGGTCTTGTAAATGACCAGTTTAGCAAGAGCCAGGAGCAGATTGACGAGGGGGTCTCTCTTTTTGCTGGAGCCACGAACAGGGTGCCCGAAGATGAGGAGGGTGGGTGAAAAGTGCAGCCAGAACTGCAGCAAGAGGTTCTTCAGCAGGAGGAAGAACGGCTGCAGCCTGGCGCATAAAAAATAAATATGAGCCACCGACTCGGACTGACCGCAGAAAGGGCATGCGGCGTCCGAGTCGGTAAAGTGACGCAGGATCTCTCCTGACGCGAGCGCTCCGTGCAGGACCCTCCAGCCCAGGTCCCCAGCTCCCCTGGAGACCAGCGGGGAGTAAAGGGCCTCCCACTGGGGACCGACGCCCTCCGGCGGTCGGAGGGTCTCCCGCCAAGCGGTGTCTCGGCGGGAGACGAGGGCGGGGAAATGGAGGGTGTGGAGCGTCATCGCGTACAGGGTCCTCCTCGACGCCGATGGCAAGGGGGTCGAGGAGAACTGCGAGATCCTGCTCAGGTTGTTCTCGAGGGGGGGCCGAGGGGGGGCTCGGGCCTTGGGTTCGATCAGCAGGACCGGAGAGCCGGGGGTCGGGGGGGTGGGGGTAGATGGCTCGCCGGTCCTGAGAACTCCCTCAAGATACCTGACAGAGTCTGGGTGCAACGCTGCTTTGCACTCCCGGATCGCTCGGCCGGCCGTCCGGACGGACACCTGAGCCGCCCTGGCGACGAGCGCCTGGGGCGCCAGCCACGCCGAGCGTTCGCGATCCAGGAGATCACAGACTCTGGTCACCTTGGCCGAGATCAGCGCGCGCCGCACCGAGGGGGACTCCAACGCCTGCGCACCTAGGTGGGGGTTGTGCAGCAGGGGCTCCAGCAGGAGTCCTTGGCCCTCGGTCGGCACGGCGTCTCGGCCGACGGAAAACATGCTCCGGGTCCTGAGCAGGTCCTGGTAGAAGACCGGCAGAAGATCCAGAAGAGCTGCCGGTCGTAGCCCAGGTCGTGCAGCTGGCGCAAAAGGAGGGACGCCAGCGTGCACCACTACGGGGCCGGGTCTGCGTACAGGTATCTCTGCAGGGTCTGGAGGCGGAAGGTGTGCACCTGGCTCCTGATGCACACCAACCCTTGCCCCCCCTCGGCGAGAGGGAGAACATGCTTAACAGGACTAGTTTTGAGCATGGCTTCCATTCTAATCCACTGGTGTGCTGCTGAAATTCAGGACAGAGCTGTGCTTCGGTAGTTGAATCAATACTGCCACTGTTACATGTTTTATAACAACTTTAAAATCTCTCAAGTCATTTCAGATTTCTATTGCTGTTTTGATTTGGACCACGATTTTTTAAAGAATGAGTTCAGTCAAGAAATGTAAGTTACCGATCTGCCTGTGTAGTATTTCAATTCCAGCAGATTTCGCCCTAGAATTGTGCACCTAGGCTGCTAATTGGAAGACTGAGCTCAATGTTTTATCTAAAAAGACGGTTGCAAAGGGGTGCAAATCGTTTTGAAAACTGGTGCTAAACTGTTTTAAAAGTTTACCACCAGAGAGCCGGCTGTCACTAAATTATCAAACCTCAACCTCAATCAAATTGCATCATCATTTCCCTTTCTAAAAATGAATAAACACAGCACGCTGCCATCGAGGCAGAACAGCAACTACACTGACAGCAGCCAAATAGTCCACAACAACAATAAAAGGTACAAATAAACCTATTTGAAATATAGGCTAGCTCACAAATATTTCATGCCGGTTTCACTTCTAATTATTACTCTTACAATCAGTACAACTAATCATTACTCATCCACTAAGCATAGCGTATAAACTTTTGTTTTTTTGAGTGACAAAACAGACAGTTAAAAAAAAAAATCCCCAATAATAATAACACAACTTGGAAATTATGTGTTAATGATTAGGACAATGTGGAATTAATGTTAATACAGGTGCATTCCACTTATAATGGATCCTGTTAGAAAAGAGTTCTGTTTACAACGTATTGAAGAGACATGTCCCTGCCAAACAACATGGGTTTCAATGAGGAATTACTCTGGTTAAAACAGACTTGTTTATACTGTTAAATACGTACAGTTTTCGCAGGCAGTTCCACAGGCAGATGTTTTGCGCAAATAAAGTACATCCGGGACAGTAAATGACAGTCACGTTAGGCAGGAAAACAGTTGCTGTTTACTTTTATTGTTCTATGTTTTTGTTGGCGCAGTCGTTGACAGTTAAATGTATAACTTATACAATTTTAATTACATTTAGTGAAAATATGTTGGTACTACTTATTACTTTGTACGGCCCACAGGGGTGTTTTGTAAAAAATAACAAACTCCCATTCTTTGGCAGTTAAACTTTTTTGTATTGTTGATATTTACCGGTACTGTTGTATTTATTTGACAGGAAGAACAAACATTTTGTAACATTTATGACATGTCTACAGTGAGTAAATATTTAAGGTGCTTATGTTCGCAGTTATATACAGCATTTTGAATAGTTTTTACAACGTACATCGTTTATAAAGTACTGATTTCCATTGCCCCTTGGAGTCTGTTATAAGTGGAGTGCACCCGTATATGAAAGACACTGATAAAATTTAAATACAAATTAAACTTTAACACTAGAACAACCAAGGCGGTCATTTTGACTGTTTTTGGAATAAAAATTTAAATTGTGGTGCGTGTGTTTAAGATACAGAGCTGTGCTTTCCTGAATTTTCCTAAATATGTGTACTAATTACTCTGACAAAGTAAGGATTGTGTAGTTGCAAAAATTAGCGAGATAAACTACTGAAATACCTAGTCTGACCAGGAGAGGTCAAATTGACTGATACATATAAAACATAACAATTAAATGTTGTGGTATTACTTGTATTTATCAGTCAGGACTTGCCGCCATGTGTTGAAGTTTGATTATATCAGTCTGCATTCCTCAGGTGAGCGGTTTTCTGGCTTTTCTATTGTTTCAATGAGCCTCCTTATAGCCCATCAATCAACCTTGACAATCTGCACTCTGGTTACTATAAGTCACTTGTTTTTCAAGAAATTCACTGTTACCCCAATATACATTGAAAATTTTACCAAACAACGATTCTGATGCAGCAAAGACGGACAATGACGAACCTGGCTCTGAAGCAGACTGGGTTTGTGAAGATGAATCTTCCAGCAACCTTGACACAGAGGGCGCAGGAGATCCCGTGGGAGAAGATGCAATCCTGTGGCAGCCCCTGCAAGGATGCCAGCCACTTCACCTGCATCAGCTCCTGCACCTGATCCAGCTGTTACTTCACTTGAGTCAGCTGCTTCTCCAGAGGTAGCGCCAGCACCACCCGGCACTCAGGAGGCTGGCAATGATGGCATTGTTTGGAACACTATGAATCTTGGTGTTGAAGCTGCAGGTAGAAGGGGTGAAAAATAATATTTTGAGGCAAGTTCAAGGGCCTACGGCATATTGATTGACATGGATAAGCATCACCACATACAACTTTGCACTTAAGCAGAAGCCCGCCGACAACTACAAGATGATTCCTGCTAAAAGCCCTTGGAGGAATTAAAAACTTTCATTGTACTACTATATCCCCATGGAGCATTTGGTGCCAGAAGCCTAGGTTACTGTTGATAGCTGTGTCAAATGCACAAAGACAGTAAGTGCATTGCATATTTCGAAAAGCGCAGGATCTGTACGATTTGTGCCAGCACAGACTTTGTAAATGATTGTAAATGAAGCCCATTCTGTTCAAATGTTTATTTATTCATGTCATTTTGATTATAGTATGTCTGTGTACAAACGCTTCGGTTGCGTATATGCGGTTTGTTATGTAGGCAATGTAAACCCATTTATTTAACATTTGTTTGATACTGTGGCAAAGTGCCCGCTCCTGTGTGTATTTTGTGTTATATGTTGTGTATTAATGTTGGTGTATAGTCATTGGTACACGGGATATAAACGGGTCTGTGTAACACGAGTGCTTAAAATGTATATTTGTATTTAAGCATGAGGATTGCACAGCACTTCACTTGCAAGTTAAACGTAATAATATGTGAGCACAGGGAATTGCACTTTATTAATTCACATGCAGTTATACCACAACTCCAATTGAATGATTGATTACACTATGTAACACCATTTTTGTTCCTGGGTAGTAAGTGTTATTTCCTAATTGCTTATGCCTCAGAAGTATAGAAAATGGCTATTTTTCCCCACAAACTTTGCTTTTGTGACCAGGACAATGATATTTTGAAATTTACCTATTTCCAATGAGAAAACAGGCGAATTTGTGTCTTTTTGTTCACATAAAGTCAGAAAAAAACAACATATGAATCTAAATTAACATGTATTTACACTAAAGTAAAACAAAAATGACTACAAAAGATTTAGAAGTGAGTAGTTTTTCGAGATTTACGATTATACTGTAAATCACTTTCACGAATCAGCCCCCAAATGTAGTCTCCCATCATGTTCTCGTTATACTGTCCTTGGTAGCGGCGTTCAAAGTCCAGTATATCCTGGTGGAAGCGCTCGCCTTGCTCTTCTGAGTACGTTCCCATGTTCTCCTTGAATTTATCAAGATGAGCATCAAGGATATGGACTTTGAGGGACATCCTACAGCCCATTGTGCCGTAGTTCTTCACCAGAGTCTCAAACAGCTCCACATAGTTTTCGGCCTTGTGATTGCCCAGGAAGCCCCGAACCACTGCGACAAAGCTGTTCCAAGCCGCTTTCTCCTTACTAGTGAGCTTCTTGGGGAATTCATTGCACTCCAGGATCTTCTTTATCTGTGGTACCGAAGACACCGGCTTTGACCTTTGCCTCAGACAGCTTAGGGAAGAAGTCTTGAACGTACTTGAAGGCTGCCGAAAATTGTTTCATAAGGCCCAACTTGATGTGCAGTGGTGGCATCAGCGCCTTCCGGGGGTCCACCAGTGGCTCCCACTTTATGTTGTTCCTCCTCACAGAGAACTCGGTCCGCTGTGGCCAGTCCCGCCTGTGGTAGTGCGCCTTGGTGTCCCTGCTGTCCCAAAGGCAAAGATAGCAGGGAAACTTGGTAAAACCACCTTGGAGACCCATCAGGAATTCCACCATTTTGAAGTCTCCTATGACCTCCCAGCTGTACCATCAAACTTCAAGGCGTCCAGCAAGGTCTTGATGCTGTTATAATCCTCTTTGAGGTGCACCGAGTGAGCCAGGAGAAGAGACGGGTACTTGTTACCATTATGGAGCAGCATGGCTTTGAGGCTCCTGGATGAGCTGTCAATGAAGAGGCGCCACTCATTCTGGTTACAGGCAATTCCGATTGGCTTGAACAGACTGGTCACATTGTGGCAGAAGCAGCGCCCATCTTGACGGGTGAAGAAGCTGGAAAAAGGTTGGTGACGCTTCCTCTGATCTGCGACTTGCACACTTTCATCCAACAAGTTCCACTGCTTGAGCCTAGACATCAAAAACTCGGCATTGGACTTGGTGAGACCAAGATCTCTAATCAAGTCATTGCGGTCTTTTTGGTTGGGGTAGTATGGGTTTCTCTCCTCAGCTCCACCTCTGAAATTGTCATCTGGGTCTACAACGTCTTCCTCGCTCTCTGACTTGCTGCTCTCTTCTAAAGACGGCTGCTCTCTCTCCGGAGGAGTGGGTACGGGGAGCTCATGGCAGTGTGGCACCGGGTCGATGGATGAAGGAAGGTCCGGATACGTGATAGCAGGTGCATTCTTGCCAGTCCGACGTTTGGAAGGGTCCACCATGCAGAAGTAGCAATTGCTTGAGTGGTCAGTGTGTTCTGGCCAAATTCTTGGGATAGCATGGCTTTCTTTTCCCTTCTGTACCATCCTACAAAAATACATTTACACTAATGTGTAAGATATTCTCGCAACGTTTTTCATATATGATATATTTTTTCAATAACATTGAAAATTGTGAAACATTTTAAAATTAAAAACTTTTACAATTTTTAAAATTTTAACAAATTTTATAACATAAAATTCCGAGCAACAATTGTCCATCTTACCTTCCAGAGTTTTTTTGCAGTGCTCGCAGGTGAAATGAGGTGCCCAGGGTTTGTCTTGATCCCCGACAGGCATGCCGAAATATGTCTTGTAGGCCTCACACATCTTAGCAGATGCTTCCACGGAGTACTTTTTCGCTCTTGTCTTGATAAATTGGCCGCAGACATAGCAAAATGTGTCTGCCAGATGCTTGCAGCCTCTTGATGCCATCTCAGAAAATGCAGATATGTATCCACTTAGGCAGCTGGAACTAAACTGAACTGGTGGGCTTAACCCTGTATTTATACTACTATTTATATTACTGGAAAGTTCTAGAAGTTACTCCAAGTTTACTCAGCACTGAATCTATCTGGAAATGTTCTGGAAAATAGGTAAATTTCAAAATATCACTGTCCTGGTCACAAAAGCAAAGTTTGTGGGGAATAATAATAGCCATTTTCTATACTTTTGAGGCATAAGCAATTAGGAAATAACACTTACTACCCAGGAACAAAAAAAAAAAAAAAAATGTGTTACACGGTGTTAGCAATCGAGTCTCGGTACAGCTGCATAAAAGCTACATGTTTTCACCCACTCGGGGTTGTGTGTTCGGTGAGTGGAGAATGGGTGTGGAAAGGAGAGAATTACGAACAAGAAAACTAAACAAAGTAATATATATATATATATATATATATATATATATATATATATATATATATATATATATATATATATATATATAAAACCGTTCTTTTCACTCACTGTGTTTGTCTGTTAGTCCACTGTTTGTTTAAGTGTTAGTCCGTTTTGTTTGTCTGTTTATTTTGGCCTCACGTGCCGTGTGCTGTTTTTGTTACAACCTTTTTATTTACTGTTCTGTTCACTCAATAAATGCTGAGTGAAACCATTCGCTAAGCTCCACCAAACTCCACCTCTCTCTTTGTTTATTTCCTGGTTCCTCTTTCTGGTTTGACGTCCCCCACTCCGGCTGTCTTTGTGACAGATACTTATTTACACTGTTTCAGTTGTACAGTTTTGTATGTACATGATATACCTGCATATGCACAAGTTTATTTTCAAATATTTATTTATTTTATTTTTTTTACAATTTTTTGAGGTTATGATTTATGTAGTATGTCTGTATATAAGCACATATCTGTTCAAATGTCAGTTTATTTACAATGTTTCGGTCGCGTAATGCTTTATATTATGTTCCTATGACTTATTGTTTGTGCTTTCATTATAATATTTATGTTGTTTTTTAATACGCCGGTCAAATTGACCGGTCATGGTTGTTCTAGGTATGTCTTTAAACGTGTCGTTCTAGTGTTAAATTGCACTTACTGTGCTCAATTCTTAGATAATGCAGTTTATAATAATGCAGAGGCAGAGTTTTATGTTGTTGGCGCTATATGAAGTACGCTGGCGCTAGAATCTAGCGCCATATCGTGAAATTTGAATCCGTGGTTGACATGCATAATATGGCCTTTATGACTTTATGGCCTTTATGACTTGTGTGGTAAACAGAATGGGAGCACATGTTTTGCTTCTGGTAAAGAGCTTAACAAATTAAATATCTTGGAAAAATGTAGCTTTCTGATTTACTTCCTATAACATGGTTAACAAGTACCCTACGTACCCCAAGAAATATTAGCTTTAAAAAAGATATGAAAAATTGCTTAGACATGCCTGCAGGTGTTTTCCTGTATCTTCTTCCTTGATGATAAGGCCACATGTTGAAGATCATGTGATTTGTGAGAGAATCCATTATTTTGCAGGGGGAGTTCTCCTCAGTAACAGGGTTGACAGTGGATTTAGGGACAATAGCAAATATCTTAATTTATATATATATAGTCTGACGCCGTTAAATTAACTCTGAATTTTGCTCCTTTTATTCTAAGCTCTACAGCTTTGAGGTTCTTTTTAATGAAGATAATTGGAAACAATTCCTTCAAAAACATAATCTGCCATGCCTTTCAGCCGATGAATCAGCTACACTTGGTGCTCCAGTCTCCTCGGATGAATTAAAGTAGGCTTTACAGGATATGAGCAGAGGCAAATCCCCAGGATTTGAAGGTCTCCCACCTGAATTTTTTCTTATTTTTTGGAATCAATTGGGACCATTATTATTGAAAATGATACATACTGCTATAGACAAGGGCTCTTTCTGCAGAGATGTTAATTCGGCTATCATTTCCTTGTTACCTGAGAAAGATAAAGATCCTGCCATATGTGCAAGTTACCAACCTATCTCATTGATAAATGCAGACATTAAGCTTTATGCCAAGGTGTTATCATGCCGCCTGAACGGCCACATGACTAAACTAATTCATCACAAATAGGCTTCATCAAGATTCGTCTAGTCTCTGATAATGTTCATTGCCGCCTTCATATTATTCACATGGCCATGGATGTTGACACCCCGTGTGCTGCTCTTTCTTTAGATGCTGAAAAGGCTTTCAATAATCTCAAATGGGAATACCTCTGTTCCTCCCTATATGACTAGCTTATATGGGTATAGGTACTGAATTTATTAATATGGATAAAACTCTATATGCCAATCCCACTGCAATGGTGCTCAGAGGTAGGAATTGCTCACCCTAGTTCGTTATTTCTAGGGGTATTCGTCAAGGCTGCCCGCTATCCCCTCTTCTGTTTGCCCTGTCACTTGAACCATTGGCGCAGGCTATCTGCCAATCTACCACTCATTCTTCTATCACTCTCAATAATACACAGCACCATATTTCACTTTATGCCGATGATGCCTTGCTATTTGTTAATAATGTTCTCCAATCACTCCCCCACTTTGTCTATTTTTGATGATTTCAGTCGTTTTCAGGATTCACATTCATTAGCCTAAGTCTGCTCTAATGCCCTTGAATGCAGCACTGAAGGATATAGTTTTACTTTTAGACATTCCAGTGGTGAAACATTTTAAATATTTTGGGGTAGACATTCTTCCCTCCTTGCAGTCCACCGCACTAACTAATTTTAATTAGAGATTTAAACAGGTGGAAGCTGATTTAAATAGATGGTTGCATCTCTCTATCTCACTTCAAGCCCACATCGCCACGATAAAAATTAATGTACTACCATGCATTCATTTCTTTACCTCTATGGTACCTCTCGCTCCCCTTCTGGATATTGTAATAAATTGAACTCTTTGATTTCTAAATTCATAAGGAGGGGGAAGCGTCCACGTCTCAAGTGGTCTACTTTGCAGCGTGAGAAATCCGCTGGGGGTTTGTCTTTACCAAACTTTAAGTACTGTTTTTTGCCATTTATGCTTTGCCCAATTACTGTTTGTCTTGACTCTAATGCTTCTGTTTCATGGCGACCATTAGAGGAAAACCTAATATATCCACATATACTCCAGGACTTACTTTGCTCTGCTGTTCCTCTCAAGAGATGTAAACTTCATTTTGGACCTATAATCTCCCATTTAATTACAATCTGGTGCTTAGTGAAAAAGCATATTAAATTTCGCTCTCTTATCAGGTGGTTTCCCCTTTTTATTTCCACAATGGAGAGACAAGGGGATATACACTTTTTCAGGTATTTGCAAAGGTAAACAGCTTCGCACAGTCTAAGATTTACAATTGCAATACAACTTGCCAAGTACCTCTTTCTTCTTTTACCTTCAACATCGTTCTGCAGTGCGTTCCTATGGGGTTCCCTGGGGGACAGTTTTGCCTTCACATGGACTACATAACATGTTAGTCACAGGCGGAAAAACTAAAGGGCTCATTTCCTCACGTTATGTTTATTTCCTTAAATCATCATATAAACCTTGGTGGTTAAAATTATCTGGAATAGGGATTTATCTATTGAAAATGAAGAAATCTGCTGGGAAACTGTTTGGGATAATCTAAGCTTTGCATCCAAAAATCCAAACCATCAGCCGATTCATTTTAATTATCTTTATAGAACTTATTTAACTCCAAGTTGACGCTACCAAATGAAACTTATCCCTACCCCTGCATGTGCATACTGTCCCCTAGATACCATTGGCTCCTTTTTACATGTGGTTTGAGATTGGATCTCTTCAGCTCTGTACACTGTTCTTGAGAAGAATATCCCTTGCTATGCTAAGATATTATTACTGAATGATGACTCATCCCTTGATCTATCATTGCAGCAGAAACGGATCTGGTTGGCTGGTTTCACAGCACCAAAAAAAAAAAAAAAAAAAGATAGCTCTTCGTTGACAACCTCTGCATTCCCTCCTTTACCATCAATGGACCCCCTCCTTTCTTGATATGATTTATATGGAACTTTCTACTGCTCGGGTCCATGGCGCTGGGGAGGGGACTGTGCAGGCCTGGGGATCAGCTGCAGACTCCAGGATTTATTGAGTTTTTTTTTACTGAGGATTTAGTAGAAAGATGATGCTGTATTTTGCTTAAACAGCGATTTAGAGGACAGATCTCAAACCCCAGTACACTAGAGCAGCCATTTTGAGAAGAAGTTTGAAACAGACTTTAAAGTTATAAGTGTAAAAAGTTGACAGGATGTTAACAATGAAAATAAAAATGACAGGTACATTATTTAAACAGTTGCAGCAACACGTGGAGAAGTGTAACAATATATTTTTCGTAACCCCCTCTATACTCTTTAATTGTAACACTTCGAAAGTAATTTCTTCTAGACAGGTTCAGGAACAACAACAATTTCATCATCACTTAGTAAATCTCCATCAATTACATGAACATTTGATGTAAACTCAGCTTTTGCATTTCTTTCGTTTCACTATTGTTCAAATAAGCTTACAGCCCACATTTTGCCTTCTCAAAAAATGATATTTAGGATTCCATCTTTCATGGTCAGCAAAATAATCAATAACTTTAATTCCCGTATCTGGTTCACATTCTTTGTTTTTGGCATTTTTATTTTTCTATTGCCTACATTCATCTTCTACATCTAAAACACAGTCCTCTCTACTATCTTCACTTGCAACAATTTTGTCTGTGCAAGTGGGATTTCAAACTTAAATTCTGAGGAAGTCATGACAACATTCCCACAACAAGAAAGAAAAACATTTTATCTGTTTGAAGTGTAACAATAGAGCAAAAACCAAACCCAATTACTAAATTGAATCTCATCCAACAAATATCAATTAGTAAGATTTGTTTTAAGTGGCATAAACAACTCAAGGTGTAACTAAACAATCCACAATGAATTATTTTGACAGATTCAACACTTAAAGTTGTTTATCCCTTACTTAGCCATTTTCCTAAAAAACAAGGGGAATTTGTGTTACTGGCATGCTATTGCATGGAAAGGCAACATATCCTAATAGATATTACATACACTTTCACTGTTCAAGCAAGTTTTAAAAAATATGCAAGTGATCCAGCTAAACAAATTTCAGTTATCATGCAATAAATAAATAAATAAATAAATAAATAAATAAACAATTTGCTTAGGCATATGAGAGAAGAAACAAAACACCAAGGTTGGCTTGGTTCACTTGGAAACAAACCTTAATAAATCTGATAAAATCCAAATGGATTAGTCAGCCTAAATACTTACATATATCTGATTACAATGTTAAGAGTTATGAGATAAGACATGATTTTATTCAACAAAATTAGTTGAAAACATTTTAATTACATGTTTTTTATTTCACACAGCAGCATCTTAATTTTTTTACACAAACAACACCAGCTAAATTTACCATGCAAAAAATGAGGTCATTGACACACAATTACAATTATAAACAATCAACTAATAGAAAAAAAACTTAATACTTTACTGAAATTAATGTCTGTATGTTTATTGAATTAGTTGGGTGTATATTTTAATTTTTTTTACAAAGAAAAAAATGCTAGACAATTTGGAGGAAAGAGCTTTGACAATCCAGTTGTTGATTAAATTAACAATGTTAAATTAACACAATTCCAAATTAAATGACTATATTACGTCATAGGATTTGTGTTTTTCCATGCATATTTTGAATAGTAAATATTAAATGTGTTTATCTACATGTTTCCATTACTCTGTATAACAATTAATGTATGTTTTATATATATATATATATATTGTGATGAATCAAAGGGGTTTCGGTCTGCAATTCAGCCTCCCAACAGTAGAAGGCATCAAACCAACTCGGAACTTCCCTTACCAAGGTCTTGTGACCATGACAAAAGTCATCTTTTTGTGGGCCGGCACCTTGGTGAGGGGCGGAAGTACGAGTATGTAAATTCCAGCCACTGGAGTCAAGTGAAATTAAGGATACCTGTCAGTTTGGGATTGGTGATCCACTGACTACCGGGGCGGGGTTTGCGTACTAAAGAGAACGTGCTACTGTGTTCGGGGTTGGTCCTAAGGAATAGAGGCGGGGGAAAAAAGGCTGGAGGGAAGTATGTGGGAGTTTGGACTGTGTCACGAACGGATGCTTTACTAACTTGGCTCATTTCTGTTTTTATTCCTTTTTGTTTTATTTTTGGATTTAAGCAGAACGCGAAGAGGACTAAGAGGCTTCCGTTCCTTTATTTTTGATTACTCCAGCACTCCCTCCCTCACATCCTTCTTTATTATTTTTTTCTTTTTTCCGTGTAATATTAAATAAAATTTTAATTTTTACACGTAAATCACTGTCTGGAAAATCCATTTTTACTCACACGCCTCATATATATATATATATATATATATATATATATATATATATATATATATATATATATATATATATATATATATATATATATCTTCTGTTCATATTAGTACACTGTTTCAGCCAAAATACTAAAAGGGTAATGGGGGTTTGTGGCAGTGCTATTGCCCTGCACAGTGGTAAATTAGTGTTGGTGTGGTTTATATGTGGGAATGGGTTTATTTTGTGACGTTTTGGTACTTAATTAGTTTGATTGTATTATTGTTTACAGACGGGCGCTCGATTGAGACTTGCTGCCTGCTATGCTTGATTGAGGGAAGGGCAGCAAGTGATTGGCTGTGCTGGTCCTCAATCAGCAGGTGGGCGGGTCTCGACCGAGTGTCCGTCAGTTTAAAAACATCCGCGGGAGATTGCTCGGGGCTGCTGCAAGGCCTGCCGTTTTCACGGCACCTTTTGAGTTATAGTTTGGGGTATTGTTTTATTTTGCACTTTTTGTACGGTTTACTGTATTTGTCCTCTGTGAGTTACCATCGCTGGTAACGTCACATGACCGCCTTTATTTTACTTTCACTTTCTTTTTGTTGTTAATAAATCCTGCGCGCCTGTGCCGGCGTTTCAACACCAACCTCTGTCTCTCTGTATGCTTGAACAGCGGCTACCCACGCGTGTGACCCGAGGAAGACCCTGTCACATATGGTGTCGGAAGTGGATTCCGCTGCATCCTGCCGAAGCAAGGCTAGATGGCTACAGAGAGACAGGAGGAGCAAACCCCTGAAATTTTTTGGGGGGGACAAGGGCAGACCGCAGGTAACCCTGAGGGGCTGCTGAAGGAGAGGGATGGAGCCGCTGTCCTTAAAGGCACTGTGAAGGAGCCGAGACATCCCGCCCGAACGCCAGAGAGGCCGAGGAGGGTCCGTTCCCGAGAGCTGCAGAAGGAGGAGTTCCGGTCCTGGAAGCTGGCGAGGGAGGAGGAGAGACTGCCTGCCCGGACGCCAGCGGGAGGAACTGCCTGCCGAGCGTCAGCGAAGGAGGACCTGTCGTTTGTGGGGGATCGTCACAGAAGGAGGCGGGTCAATCCTCTGGAGAGGAGCCCCGTGAAGGGACACTGGGTTTAGGGGGTAAGCGGGGTTGAATGGGCGCCCCCTTATAGAAGCCCTGGGGGTTAATAATTGTTGGTGTGTTAATGGTTGCATGTGAGTAGGTTGTTAGTAGAGTATTGTATAAATGATGGTGATGGGAAATAGTAATGGTGATGGTAATGATAAATTATCGAGATAATGGTGATAAATTGTATTGATGATACTGTGGTGATAACATTGGAGCCAGTTAGCTGCCAGTGGTGGTTGGTTGAGGCTGGCTGGGCTCGAATGTTCCCTCCCACCCACCCATATGTAGTGTATTCAAATAAATAAATAAATAAAATTAAATAAGTGAATGGTGTTGTCGGATGAACCCTTGGGGCTCATCCTAAGGAGGGAGGTATGTGGCAGTGCTATTGCCCTGCACAGTGGTAAATTAGTGTTGGTGTGGTTTATATGTGGGAATGGGTTTATTTTGTGACGTTTTGGTACTTAATTAGTTTGATTGTATTATTGTTTACAGACGGGCGCTCGATTGAGACTTGCTGCCTGCTATGCTTGATTGAGGGAAGGGCAGCAAGTGATTGGCTGTGCTGGTCCTCAATCAGCAGGTGGGCGGGTCTCGACCGAGTGTCCGTCAGTTTAAAAACATCCGCGGGAGATTGCTCGGGGCTGCTGCAAGGCCTGCCGTTTTCACGGCACCTTTTGAGTTATAGTTTGGGGTATTGTTTTATTTTGCACTTTTTGTACGGTTTACTGTATTTGTCCTCTGTGCGTTACCATCGCTGGTAACGTCACATGACCGCCTTTATTTTACTTTCACTTTCTTTTTGTTGTTAATAAATCCTGCGCGCCTGTGCCGGCGTTTCAACACCAACCTCAGTCTCTCTGTATGCTTGAACAGCGGCGACCCACGCGTGTGACCCGAGGAAGACCCTGTCACAGGGTTATATGCCATATAAATAATATTTAGAAGTTGATAATGAGGTTTTATGTATGGCCAACATAAATATTTCCCTGCATTGCTAACTAGTTTTCTATATTGGTTTATTGGATGCATGATGAATTGTAATTTGTTTAGATCCATGAGGGTTTTGTAATTAACTAATAAAAAAAAAAAAAAATAATAATAATAATAATAATAATAATAATAATAATAATAATAATAATAATAATAATAATTACAGTAGACACAATATGTAGGTCTGTTTAGCCTGTGTAAATGGTCTGAACAAATCATATTTCTGTATTGTAAGCCACTGTCACAATTGTCAAAACAAAAAAGCACAGGAACAGCACTTTGTCTTAGATTGATCTACAGAGGAAATCATGTTAGCAGTTCTGACTGATTAAAGCAGCTCATATACAACAGCAACAAACCCCTATCAATTCCATTGATTCAGGTAAATTGATAACTTTTAAAATTTCTCTTTAACAGCTGTATTAGACAGGGTTCATTGTAGGTTGCAGAAGCTTAAGTCCTAATTGATGTCTGAGTCACTTGTCCGACGAAATACCACCATGAACAGCATCTGAATACAAATATTCAACAAGCAAAGGTTACTTTAGTGACAAGCACTGTGAAGATAACCTGAAGTAATAAGATCATCTGGCACTTGCATTGCTCTTGATCTTCCTGCTGCTGTTCTATAGTGTGCCTCCAGTGACCTGATTATAAAAAAGACAGATGTATTTTAACAAACACCCACTGGAACAAAAATTGCTGGCAATTATTATTCTTCAAGCCAAAATGATACTATGAAGGAAGCATTTCAATTGAAGGTAATAAATATTTCTTTCGAAGAGGCATACTTTTCATAAAATAGCACCCCTTGAGAATTCTGTTTAGCATTTTTCTTATGAAGATACAAGTTACATTTACATAAGACCACAGCTCTGTAACTACCTCAGGCTATACTAACATATCAAACTACAATGAAAATAAAATACATTCTTTTGTGAGTATATTCTGGGAATTCCATCAATCATATTTGCTGCATACAGTATAATCTTCAACAAGGGTCGCTAGGGACCTTTGAAGAGTGATATGACCTTTAAAAATCCCAAACATAATTTAATACTGTATGGAAAAAAAACACATTATTGTAAACTTTTACTAATGATATGTTATTTAAATGTATTACAATGACAAATATACCAAAGAAGAAAAGTCATAATATTTATTATTTGTTTGTTTTTAATTTTAAAATGCATTTCATTATGGCAGAGATGGAGCAAATCAAGTTAGTTTTCCAGAGCAGAAACTTTGAGTGGATTTTCCCAATGCGCTCATTAGTACTGCATACATTGTTGTCTTAAAAATGACTTATTTCATGCTGGAAAAGCATACTTCCTTTGTAGTACCATTTGTCATAAACATTTACTGTTATTTATTGTAAGCATCATGTAATACTGTGACTTCACTAACTGCAAATGTAATGACATGTCAATTGCAAATATTTAATAGGATATTTAAAATTTAAAGGATCACTTTGGCAGAAACAAAGTAACCATGCCCTGTTTTTTTTTGTACTCAGAATGTTTCAGGTCAGTTTTTTTTTTGTGTCAAATCAATTTACATAAATACAGTGTTGCAAAACAAAATGAAAAACAAACAAAACATAGTCATTATATTACATTAAATAAACTTTTGCTAACTTTTGAAAACAGGATTGTTCAACTAAAATTGCAGATTTTGCCGCTGCGAAAGCACAAAAGGTCAATTTCTAACCGTAGTAAAATGCAGTACATTTAAAAGTGTTTCCCTGTTTGAAAGTCATGGTATCATAATATAGTATTACTGGTAAGAATAGGGAAATGGGGCCCTGGAATCAAGCTTTGCATGGGGCCATGTGGCAAGGTGGCTGCTGACAATGAACAGGTGCAGAGGTGATGCAGTCCAGGAATAATCACAGGCAGACAATTGTAATCCAGTTTAGAAAAAGGGGTGCTTTATTTTATAAATCCTGGTCTGATGACCTCAAACAATAATCCCAGGCAATACACAGCAATGTGTATTGCACTGTTTAATAATAACGGGTTGTAGTCCCAAATAATAAACACAGTTAGTACATCTACAATACACAATACACTATCACCAAATCCGGGTGTGTGCTGTAGTGCTCGTGGTGTGTGATAACAAGTTTAACAGTGACTAATGCCTGCAGCTGTACCTCGTTTACTTTCCGGCTCAATATGTTCCTGCAACAGAGTCTCGCCTTTTTCCAGGCTGACCGACTTCCCGACCCAGGAAATGAACTGTCAGGCCAGCCCGTCCAAAGACTTCCCCTTTCGCTACTCAGCACCCTCACAGGTTGGGAGGGAGATTTACAACCAGAACTCATATTTCTGTCACAGGCCACCACTGGACCATATGCTGCCACTGAGAGAGAAGGGGGCACAGGACCAGGGTTAATTTCTTAGATTTACTAGATGACTATCTAAAATCTCGATTACATCTGGATAGGGCAGCTATTGTTGACCTCGGTCAGACTCTGCAGGAGATCCTTGAATCGCCTAAAAAAAGGGTCTGTGCCGTACCCTGAAAATAAAGGTGCTGGAAGCATTGTCCTTCTATGTCTCTGGGTCATTTCAAAGGGTCACAGTTGAATTGATAAAGACGATTAACGATTATATCAATATCCCACTTAATCAGGAGCAGCTACACAATATTAAAAGGAAGATTAAATGTGCAGGTGATTTGTGATTTATCCTAGAACATCTGGAACATATGTGTAAATTTCCCTAGCTTACATTTTGACACAATCTGCCAGATGGCATATTAGTAGGTCAGTATTGTAAGACTACCTAGATATTTTTTGTAGTTATAAAACTATTTTAGCCTTTTCTATACTTGTGGTTATGAATGAAATTTATTCACTTATTTTAACCATTTGTTATCTTGTGGACCATTTGTTGTATTGCTAAAATGATATACATTATTTGCACCTAGTGCAATCATCAATGTGCAAGAAATGATCAATGCAACTGTAGCCTATCTGAACTCTGGATACATATAGTATACGACAACTGACCTCTACTATAGATTTTATTTGAACTTTACAAATAAAAACCTAAGAGTTAATAATGAAATATTGGTTTAGAAAACAGCATACTAGATATTACAATAAAGTTTCCTTAAAGGCGATTGCGGATTTGCAATGCGTCCAAGGCTTTTAACACCTGTGCTCCTGTACACTTCCTGCATGTGATTGCAGCTGAGAACTAAGAATTTTCAGAATAGGAACCAAGCTAGCTATAAGCTCCCTAAGACAAGTTCCAATTGGTGCACCAGAGCCTGGTGATTTTCAACCATATGACTCTGGTGAGGTATGACACAGGCCCTGTTTTTGGGATGGAACCGCATAACAATCTCACGTTTTGATTGGTCGATGTCTGTCACATAGATATGTTGTCACACGAGTGGAAAAGCTTGCAGGCATTTTTAACAGTGTGATCAAAGAGAGCGAGAGATCTGCTTTCCACAACCTGTCAATTAAAATATAACGTGGTATTTTGCTGTACTCATATAACAAACTATGAGTTGTTGCTTTATATGAATTATCAAGTTATGCACAAATGTAAGAGTTGTTTTTTTTCTGTAGTGTAATACTTTTTTCTTTCAAATAGCATATCTCTGTAATCGTTTGCGAGATGATTTTAATATCAAATATATACACTATTGCAGTTTTGTTGCAGGACCTCCAGGTTCTAGGCCCTGGGGTCATTGAGATATGACCGCATGTCCACAGAGACGGCCGAAGTGGGCGGCGTCAGAACCAGGAAAGGTAATGAAATATACAAAACACAGGACGGATGAAATGAAATGATGAAGACGCCTGTTGGCGCCGGTTTATTACAAAATAAAAGGTTTACACAAACACGAAAAACACAGGACACGGCACTCTACGCCAAAATAAATAGACAAACGAAAACAGACTACTACTACTAATTTCCTCCGTCTCCAATCCCGTTCTCCGCTCACCGAACACCCAACCCCAGTATGTGACAACGTGCATCTATATATACTATTGTGCTGGGATTCAATTACCAATTAATTATTCACTTGAATCCCAGCACGTGAATTAATAAAGTGCAATTCCCCGTGCTCACATATTACTACATTTTACTTGCACGTGAAGTGCTGTGCAATCCTCGTGCCTAAATACAAATATACATTTTTAAACACTCGTGTTACACAGACCCGTTTATATCCCGTGTACCAATGTCTATACACCAACATTTAAACACACCACACGCAACACATAACAGATAATATACACAGGGGCGGGCACTTTGTTACATATACCCCCTCCTGTGCAAAGCACACATGGCCTCAATGGCCACCTCCCCCCTTAAAAGCCCAAAAGTCCCGCCCAAAGTCCTTGGCCAGGACCAGAGGCTTCCAGGGGCCCACAGGTCGTAATGCTGTCAGCAGGGTAGCATTCTCCTGCCAGGGTAGTCCTAGCAGCGGAAAGGCTGCTTGGGGTGTGGTCTCCTGACCTTCCCCCTCCTTCGGCGCCGGCAGCTCCCCTTGGTGGGGCTTCAACCACCGTTCTTCCTGCAGGGAAGAAACTGCAGAGGGAGCAGGTCTCCGGACCTCCCCCACGATCTCCGGCGGAGAAACTGCTGCTGGGGTTGGCGGTCTCCAGACCTCCTCCGGCAGCGAAACTGCTGCTGGGGTTGGCGGTCTCCAGACCTCCTCCCCCTCCTCCGGCAGCGAAACTGCTGCTGGGGTTGGCGGTCTCCAGACCTCCTCCCCCTTCTCCGGCAGCGAAACTGCTGCTGGGGTTGGCGGTCTCCAGACCTCCTCCCCCTCCTCTGGCAGCGAAACTGCTGCTGGGGTTGGCGGTCTCCAGACCTCCTCCCCCTCCTCCGGCAGCGAAACTGCTGCTGGGGTTGGCGGTCTCCAGACCTCCTCCCCCTTCTTCGTGGCCGGCAGCTCCCCTTCGTGGGGTTCCGGCCACAGTACTTCCGGCTGTGATGCGGAGCGGCGGGCAACCCCAGGCGATGCAGAGCGGCGGGCAACCCCAGGCGATGCAGAGCGGCGGGCAACCCCAGGCGATGCAGAGCGGCGGGCAACCCCAGGCGATGCAGAGCGGCGGGCAACCCCAGGCGATGCAGAGCGGCGGGCAACCCCAGGCGATGCAGAGCGGCGGGCAACCCCAGGCGATGCAGAGCGGCGGGCAACCCCAGGCGATGCAGAGGCATCCTTGGGCGAAGCGAGGCTGGCATCCTTGGGCGAAGCGAGGCTGGCATCCTTGGGCGAAGCGAGGCTGGCATCCTTGGGCGAAGCGAGGCTGGCATCCTTGGGCGAAGCGAGGCTGGCATCCCTGGGCGAAGCGAGGCTGGCATCCCTGGGCGAAGCGAGGCTGGCATCCCTGGGCGAAGCGAGGCTGGCAGTCAGGACAAGCTGGGGTGCGGGTGTTGGCCCTCTTCTCGGCCACTGCGGCCTGGAGGTTCTTCCCTGTGCTTCCCTCAGCAGCCTATACAAGGGCTGCTGAGGACCGCCAGCATCTAGTCCTGGTCCTTCTGGTGCAGGGAGAGGCAGCTCCTGCTCCTCTCCCCCTGATGGAGGTGGAGGCAGAGGAAGCTCCAGCTCCTCTCCTCGTGATGGTGGGGGAAGTGATACCAGCAGGCATTCACCCTCTGCTGGTGGGGGAAGTGATACCAGCAGGCATTCACCCTCTGCTGGGGGGAAGTGATACCAGCAGGCATTCACCCTCTGCTGGTGGACAGGGACCCAGCAGGCATTCACCCTCTGCTGGTGGACAGGGACCCAGCAGGCATTCACCCTCTGCTGGTGGGGGAAGTGATACCAGCAGGCATTCACCCTCTGCTGGTGGGGGAAGTGATACCAGCAGGCATTCACCCTCTGCTGGTGGACAGGGACCCAGCAGGCATTCACCCTCTGCTGGTGGGGGAAGTGATACCAGCAGGCATTCACCCTCTGCTGGTGGGGGAAGTGATACCAGCAGGCATTCACCCTCTGCTGGTGGACAGGGACCCAGCAGGCATTCACCCTCTGCTGGTGGACAGGGACCCAGCAGGCATTCACCCTCTGCTGGTGGCGGAGGCAGAGGCAGCTCCTGCTGCTCTGCCCCTGCCGGTGGAGGTGGCGGAGGCAGAGGCAGCTCCTGCTGCTCTGCCCCTGCCGGTGGAGGTGGCGGAGGCAGAGGCAGCTCCTGCTGCTCTCCCCCTGCCGGTGGAGGTGGCGGAGGCAGAGGCAGCTCCTGCTGCTCTCCCCCTGCCGGTGGAGGTGGCGGAGGCAGAGGCAGCTCCTGCTGCTCTGCTCCTGCCCATGGAGGTAGGAGCGGCGTGTAGTCTCCTGGTGGTGGAGGTGGGAGCGGTGTGTAGTCTCCCCTTGATACAGGGGACTGGTGCGGCTCTCCCTCACTTGCAGGGGACTGGTGCGGCTCTTCCTCCCTTGCAGGGGACTGGTGCGGCTGTGGAGACAGCGGTGGGACCTCTGCCTTCCTCTTCCCCTTTCCCCTTCTCTGCCACCTCCTCACCTTCCTCTCCTGCGGCAGTTCCTCCTCTCCCTCCTGGTAGGGGCAGCGGAAGGGACAATTGGCAAAGAGATGGTCCTGGTTGCAGAGGAGGCACCCCGGCAAGGACTGGTTACATCGCCGGGGATGTCTGGCCCTTAGGCGGCACTCCTCCTCCCTGTCCCTCACCTCTTTATCGTCTTCCCTGCTTCTCCCCATTTCTTTTTTTTTTTTTTTTTTGTAATCCAAAGACGCCCCTTTTTTTTTTTTTTTTTTTCTCCCCACACAAAAAAAAACCTCTCCTGGTCTGACGCTTGGAGGCGCTGTTAAATCCCACGCAGGACACCACGTGTCACAGAGACGGCCGAAGTGGGCGGCGTCAGAACCAGGAAAGGTAATGAAATATACAAAACACAGGACGGATGAAATGAAATGATGAAGACGCCTGTTGGCGCCGGTTTATTACAAAATAAAAGGTTTACACAAACACGAAAAACACAGGACACGGCACTCTACGCCAAAATAAATAGACAAACGAAAACAGACTACTACTACTAATTTCCTCCGTCTCCAATCCCGTTCTCCGCTCACCGAACACCCAACCCCAGTATGTGCCAACGTGCATCTATATATACTATTGTGCTGGGATTCAATTACCAATTAATTATTCACTTGAATCCCAGCACGTGAATTAATAAAGTGCAATTCCCCGTGCTCACATATTACTACATTTTACTTGCACGTGAAGTGCTGTGCAATCCTCGTGCCTAAATACACATATACATTTTTAAACACTCGTGTTACACAGACCCGTTTATATCCCGTGTACCAATGTCTATACACCAACATTTAAACACACCACACGCAACACATAACAGATAATACACAGGGGCGGGCACTTTGTTACACCGCAAGAAGGGCCGTTTTTGGACATTTTTGACGGGGTGTATCTCGGGTTCTGTGGTGGTTAGGAACTTGATTTTTGTGGCAGGGCCCCATGGGTCCCCTGCACAAGGAGTCACAATTTTTCATGGTTCTAGGTGTCATGACGGCTCGGCAAAGTTAATTTTTTCGTCACGACTCCCCTGAGTCTATATCACTTTCAATGGTGGTTCTACGTGCTCGGGTTCGAGAGATATGCATGAAAATGTGCTTTGCAACCTTGCCATAGACATGAATGAGGCTGATCACCCTGAAAATATTTTTTGCAAAGAATTGCTACAAATTAATGGCATGTTACATTCAGGCTGGTCCCCTGAGTCTAGAACCCTTCGAATGGTAGTTGTAGGTGCTCTGAGTCGAGAGAGATATGACTGAAAACACCTGGGGCTGAACACCTTGAATCTTTTTTTTGCAAAGAATTGCTATAAAACTGGGCGTGTTACATTCAGGCTGGTCCCCTGAGCCTAGAACCGTTTGAATGGTGGTTCTAGGTGCTTCTGTTCCAGAAATATGCACTAAAAGTGATGGCTTTAAGTATAAGGCAATAGTGTGATTTGTGCCACCTAAGGACAGGTGCTTCTGGATTCATTATCTGCATGTACTACAGGTGCTCTGTAGCAATTTTCAGCCTGGTGCACGCGTTTGTTACTTAATTAAGTAATTTAGGGTACAGTTGGAACAAAAACCAGGAGGGACACCGGCCCTCCATGACCAGGATTGGAGACTCCTGCTAGCAGATTCATTGCTCCATATCACCAGATTTATATTGCACCCTTTTTAATTAAAACACCTAATGAATCTCCCTATTGTTTCTTGCTAATTCTGCATTTATGTGCTTCTCCAGGCAGAATTTATGTATTTTATGAAACAAGCAGTGTGCAGTGTAGTGATTACATTTTCTTTACAGTGAGTGTAAAGTGATCAGTTTTGTTCAAGAAAAGTATAGCTAGGTCTGTGCGTGCCGGGGTTGCTTACTAATGTGTAGGACTGCATGGTGGTGTGTGCATGCAGGGGTTGCATGGTGGTTTGTGCCTGCAGGAGTTGTGTGTTGATGTGTGTGGGGGAGATTGCAGGCTTGGGAAGGGTAGGGTAAAAGAAAAACTACTACAATCATTTATAAAAATAATCAGCTTTCATCTACTCATGGTTGCAGTCTCATTTCTGTTCCAAAAAGAACCAGCAATGGTACAATATATTGATGGACATTACATAAGCAAACTTTAATTAATTTGCATGTATCTATTTCAGGCAATATTGTTTCTTCAATGTAATAAGAAATGCGTTTTTTAACATTTACATTTAATTTTAGTTTCTTCATAAAAATAAATAAATAATGTTTTCTGGGGCAAATAAAAAATACATTAACTTTGATTCATGTACTTAGGGTTACTCTTAAATTAATTCACAATCCAGTTTATGGTAAACTGCATGCATGACTTAGAAACTTGGCTGTCAGATGTCCCAAAAACTGGGCTAAATTTGAAGATTATCTAGAAACCATAGCGGCCTAGAATTTTTGATGTTATCTGCAAACCAAATCAACTCAGAATTTGGGACATTATCTGAAAAGCAAAGCAGCCCAGAATTTGGGACGTAAATGAAAACGGGCAGACTAAATGTAAAACTGTGATTACATTAGAGATAAACTAATGTATCCTGTAACAAAACTGCAATAGTGTATATATCTGATATTAAAATACATCGTGCAAACAATTATAGATATATGCTATTTGAAACATGGCTAAGGTACCCAGCCAGGAGATCCCAGCGATGATACCCTCTATTCCTCCTCTGCTGGCAGCATTTTGGAGCTCATATCCTTTTGAATTTGAGCAGCTGCACAACTTAGGAATACAGCTCTGTATGGTGTATTGTAATATTAAATATATAAAAAATAATAATAATTTGGTATTTATTTTCTTTTTAACCAAAAAAAGATTGCAAAATGCACATTAAGAGCTGTGGCAAAGTATCCCCCAGAATGAGCTTTAATGATTAATGGGATTTCAGTCTTAAATTAACATTTTATATGTGAAGTGTAAATCAACGTACATTCTGGATGACAATGCACAATTTTAAATTACGTTTACAAATTACACACAAAATAGATATTCCCATTATTTATTTCCATTTGGCTGCTGCCAGCTGGTGGGAGAGCCATCTCCCTGTTTTTCTTGATCTCGTTAGCATGCATTTTGATTAACAAGTTCCCCTTATCTAGTCATTGAGACAGGAATTCATATATGTGACCTGTGACATTTAAGCTTTTTAACGAGAAATTTGTTCATTATCAACCTCATCGACTCAATTTTAAAGCATTATTGGATTGATTTTATTAACAAATTGTGTTTGAAAATCACTTGCTACTAAATCTGTTGTTACTATAATGCTAGTTCGATACAAAAACGCTGAAGTTTGAAACCTGACCCCCCCCTCCATTTTATCAAAGCGTTTAACTAATAAGAAGTAATAAGTTGAGGATGCTGAATCATCATTCGTGGTATACGGTTTTTATTCACAGCAGGAGGATGTCCCAGTAAATAAATCACGAGCCCCGTGGTTTAAGGGGAATAAAAATTGTATACCACGAACAACAATTCACTATTCTGTTTATACCACAAGTATATATTTAAATAAATAACAATTAAATCTGTATTTTTTATATTAAATCAATTAATTTACTTTCATTCTCTACAGACTATGCTTCAACACAGATTTATTTTGAACCCTGTTTATTGCTTTTTTGCAACCACATTTAGATAGAACCTTGATCTCAGTCTGTCAGTTTGCAGCCTCTATTGTTTCCTGCCATTACTGGTGTTAATAGAGGGGCTACAGGCTGTTTGGATAAGTCAGAAGCAGGCAAATTGGTAACTGGCATTCCTCGACTAAACTCGTTCTCAAGGAAATCAGGGTCCAAAACAAAATAACAATGTAAATTTGAAATGATTTCAGACATTTTTAAAGTTGTTATAGTTGTATTGATGGCGATATTATTTAAACTGTTCGAATTTCAGTAGTGCGCCAATGGATTGAAACGTAAACAAATACACATTAAAAATGAATCCCGGTAAACATATTATCCCACTCATGTTATCCACTCATGTTATCCCTCTCATATTATCCCTCTCTTGTTACATGAAAATATATCCCATGCTAGATATACCCACACTTGTGGTATACTAACAATATGTTGTGTTAGGCTCTGTCATTTATAGGTCCAACAACTATTCATTATCTAAAAACAAACCCAAGTAATGGGAGAAAGAGATGCTTGAGGGAGAAAGTGCAGGGGCCTACTTCTTACCAAGCTGGTCAAGTCAGATGAGTGCTATCCAGTGAGAGGATGCACACCACATTTCATAGGATATCAGCACTCCTGTTATAGATGAGAGTAGTTCTAATAGGAACACAGCTAGAGATGAAATCACTCATCCTGGTAAGCCTAGTCAAATGAACCAGCTTAGAAGATAGAACCTAAATTGGCATAAACCAAGGGTTAAGTGGTCAAGAGCCTGAGAAAATGGCTTGGCACACAGGTGACATGGTTTCCTGCTTGTTATTGGAGAAGTTAAGTTTAAACAGTGGAAAAGAGCCGGGTATGTTCGGGGATACCACTATGCGTATGGGTGTGGGAGGTCAAGAGTAGAAGATAGAAAGTAAAGAATATATAAAATTCCAGGAAAGTACAGTCGGCAGCTGGAGATTGAACGCCTGGTTAGAGAAAGGAGGTAACTGAGGAAGCAGTGGAGGAGGGCCAAAGAAAGTCAGGAGGCCCTTAGTCTTCTGAAAAAGGATCTAAAACATAAGCTTGTGAAGAGGCGTGCCTATGAAGGTGCTGTAAAGAGAAGCATGTAAGAACCAGCTTATGACAAGGATGTTTTTTAATTTTAAATAAAAGGTTTAAACACAAAACAAAATGTCACAGTTGCCAAAATAAACACAGATACAAAACATAGTGAACAAACAAGTATCATGCTGGTCCAAATCCAGCATGAGTAGAAATTGTTTATATTTATATTTTCACTCACGTCTCTCTCTCGTTCTTACTCCCTGAACACCCAACTCGGTCAGCAAAACCTACTGTTTTTTTTAATGTGGTCAAGGGATTAACTGGCCAGCAATTACCTAGTTTATCTCTTGACCACATTCTAAATACAGTATAATCGTAAATCTTTTGTAGTCATTTTTGTATTACTTTAGTATAAATACATGTTAATTTGGATTCATATGTTGTTTTTTTCTGACTTTATGTGAACAAAAAGACACACATTTGCCCGTTTTCCCATTGGAAATAGTGATATTTTGAAATATCACTGTCCTGGTCACAAAAGCAAAGTTTGTGGGGAATAATATCCATTTTCTATACTTTTGAGGCATAAGCAATTAGGAAATAACACTTACTACCCTGGAACAAAAAATAAATAAAAATTGTTACACGTGTCATCACCTCCATGTAGAATGCTAGTATTCCAGGCTTTCGGGGACGCTTTGAGCTTGTCAGTGTGATCTAGCAACAGATTCAGTCTGCAATAAAGGAGAAGAACCTCCATGTAACATTCTTAGATTATTAATATGGTTCAGTGCCACATAAGCTCCTTTGGGTTGCATTTGAGTTCTTTAGTGTACATATGACTATAACAGGGTTAGTAAAAGCCTAGTACGGGGACTTGCAGTTCTGTTTTTCAACTCCAGAATTTACCACTACTTGGCATTTTCTCAAAGTTGGCAATGGAAATCATTATTAGGGCATGAAAATGGGTAGTGGAAGGAGACCAACTAGCTTCTGGTATGGGGCTGCATGCATGACCACCATGACTAATACGGTAGCCTGCACTAATCAGTTACCTGGCAAAACTAGCAGATAACATCAGATGAGTACGTATGCAGTTCAAGCCTGCCAAGTCAAGAAACATCCCCATCATCAAAAGCAAAATAGTGGATAAGGTGTCCTATATCGATGGTGAGGCCATTACAACAGTGTCAGAAAAGACTGTAAAGAGTCTTTCAAGGTGGTGCAATAGGTATTTTAAAGGATACAGTTCAAGTGGGAGTGGTGAAGCAGTAGGCAGAGCACAGGCTGAGTAAGATCGAGAGTAGTGCACTACTGGGCAAATGTAAAGTCTGGTGCTTCAGTTTGGTCCTTCCAAGGCTCCTGTGGCCACTTAATGTATATGAGGTTTCCCTATCAACAGCAGAGAGACATGAATCCTTGATTAGTTCATATATTAGGAAATGGCTGGGATGGAAATTGGATGGAAATTACACTGATGAATGACGTGGGAAGTGTGAAAAGGGTGCTTGACAGGGAGTACCCTGTCGCTGGTTCTTGAGTGCATGTGTGTCTTTATGGAAGCAGCTGGGATGCGCAACAGGAGACGTTTGCTAGGCAGTTGATCAAGCAGGTAGGCTCATCTGATGCTGAGTTGATCGGGAGGTCCTGATTGGCTGGGAGGGAACATACCTGGAGCTCAAAAAGTGTCTGTGGCACAGCTCGAGGCTACTGCATGGCCATAGCCATACAGACGGGCCTGAGCAAAAGCTTGCTGTGTTGACATCAAGGAAGAGAGCATCCACTCCATGGAGAAAACTACAGTGAGCACTTACTTATCCGACCCTATAAAATTCTGACTTCAGTGACAGTTAAACGCGTGTGACGCATATCTGATTATTTCATTTTGGCCCATTCCGACCCTTGTCCATTATTCAGGGAACATAAAAAAGATAAAATATCAAAAATACATAACTGAAAGGACTTTGTTTTAAAATAAGTAGGCTTCTATTTACTGTAGATATGCTGTATTGGTTTTGTGGGAACAGTACTATATTTTCAACAGAAGTAGTATTTTAATTCAGAATGATATGATTCTAAAAATGTCACTTGCCAAAACTAAAGAGACAACACGTTAACTGTAACAGTACACACTTTTAAATCCATACGTATTGTAGCAGTATGTAAAATTTCCCATTGACGACCTAACAGCAAAATTAAATCTAAATATTATCTTTTCACAGAACTGCGTAAAACGTAAAAGTCAAAACCAAAAGATAAAAAACAGCAAGTTTCCAGAATTAAAACAGTATCCCAAGTCAGTATTCAAAATTGCAGAATATAGTGCTAATAAGGCTGTAATGTCACAGTTCACTTGCAAGTGAAAATGCACAAAAGCAACTAAAGAACACAGATAAATAAAATAAATCACAGTATCTAAAACTGTTTAATGATTAACTGTTCCGTTACATTATCCTAGCTTGTCTTGTTCGCTTTGTTTTGGCTGCATTTTTGTCAGATGAAACTCGCGGAAGCACTGTATAACTGCACAAAGTAAGACAGACTGATTTGGCATTAGAGAGAATAAAGTAAACAAAAAAAACAAAAAAAAACACGGGCTGTGACCAATATTCAGATAAATTGTAACATTGAAGAGATGGGCTTTTTGTCAGAAAACTGGTGAAGGAGTCTGAAATCTTGTGTGTGGCTGGTTAAGTGCATTAATTTGTTACCTATATATAATGGGGGTTGATTGTATTCTTAATACAAGGCTGGTAAAACACGACTGACGTGTATCTGGGTAACAGATATCCGAGTGCTGACTGTACTAGACAAAACCCTTCTGCTGCAAGACGGTGCTCGTGAAGGCATTGCCCAGCCAGCGCATTTGAAAAGGCCATTTGAAGAGGCTGCAGGATGCAGCGACCCCTGGAGCCCAGAAGTGGGTCAGTTTATGGGATGTTGAATAGTATAGAGAGGGTTTGCGTAGTGTAGTACGTTCCTGGAGCAGGGTGTTCCTTTTAGTGGGAATACCGCTCGCTTTGTGTGGCAAACTTTTATTTTTAGCTTTGTTTACTTTATTAAATCTGGCACAAGGATTGCCAGTGTTGGTACCGTAGCGTTGGGGCCTGTGTTATTAAATCTGTGTACCTGTGCAGCGTGTCAACACCCACTGCTCTGATTAAGTATTATTCAGTGACAACTAACATATGTAACAGTGTGCGGTGTAATTTGCAATGGCTGTATCAGCGATATCATGGGGCAAGTACAAGAGGGAGCAGGAGGCCTTGGTCTCAGTTCGGCTCCCCCGAGATGGAACAAAGCAGCACCAGCTGAAAGGAGGAAGTTGGTTGTTACTGAAGTGCAAAAGCAGCAGAGGGTGAGATGTGTCAAGGCAGTGTCCCAGGCTAAGCAGGGAGAATGGATGAGATGGGGAAAATGTGGAACAGCTGACTAAACCTGTGGACAATGGAACAGAGGATTAGCTTCCTAATCAGGTCCCTATATGATGTTCTTCCATCACTGCAGAAACTGAATGTATGGGTAAGACAGAAACCTGCATGTCCTTGGTGTTCATCACCAGCTACCCTAAAGCTCACTCTTCAGGATGTTGGTGGCTCTGAGCCAGGGTCGCTTCACTTGGTGTCATGACCAGGTGCAACAATGCTTGGCATTAGCATTGGAGGAACGACGTAATAAGATCAACACCCCATTCCAGATGGTTGCCATGCTGAGGCGCTTGGAAGACCGCAAACAGGCTGATCCCTGGAGCCAATATTACACTTCAGCCATAAACACTGGGCCAATAGGAAAACCACTTTACTTTCCAGAGCAAAAGCATTGAAGGCTCATATATAACAGTGAAGCTTGTTTGGTCCCCACCACTACTATCTCATTTTATCTTGGCAATATTAGCATGAAGTAAAGTTATATTAGCTACTCTCATGTAATGAAAATCTGAAGTTATATTTTAATCACTGTCACTCACACCAGCACAATTATACCATTGGTAGCTGTAGGCTGTTAATTAAAGGATGACTAAGAACACAATCATGAAGCTTTCTGGAATGTTTTATCTCAGTATACTTCAAACACAATAATAACATTTCCAGGAAACTGAGGCAGAGTTTTCTTGTGGATGTTTAATAGTTTACATAATTGGAAGATACAGGCACAAAGGAATTCTGCTTATTACAACCCATTCATGAATATATTTAAAAGAGAAGAGAGAGAGAGAGAGAGAGAGAGAGAGAGAGAGAAAGAAAAACAGTCAATAATGAAGACATAACTTCCAAACTAAGATCTTGAAATCAGTTGACAATATTTTATTAAAAACAAAAATATGCTTAAGAATGTCAGCTTTTGATCAACTTCATTATTATTATTATTATTATTATTGTAGAGCAGTACATTGTTGGGGACAAATGTCATGGAGAAAAAATATTGTGGAATTTGAAAATAAACCAATCGATTTTCAATACACCAAAAAATATACAAAATTTGTAAATTACTCAAGGTTATGTTATTCAATGATTTGATGAGCAAACACACAATATACAGTGTGTATATATATATATATATATATATATATATATATATATATATATATATACATACACACATATACACACACACACACACACACACACAGTGGCTAGCAAAAGTATTCAGACCCCTGACCAATTCTCTCACATTACTGAATTACAAATGGTACACTGAAATTTCGTTCTGTTCGATATTTTATTTTAAAACACTTAAACTCAAAATCAATTATTGTAAGGTGACATTGGTTTTATGTTGGGAAATGTTTTTAAGAAAAATAAAAAAACTGAAATATCTTGTTTGCATAAGTATTCAACCCCCACACATTAATAATTGGTAGAGCCATCTTTCGCTGCAATAACAGCTTTAAGTCTTTTGGGGTAAGCATGTACCAACTTTGCACACAGTGTCGGAGTGATTTTGGTCCATTTGCTCCAGATTGTTCAGGTTGGTTGGACGACACTTGTGGACTGCAATTTTCAAATAGTGCCACAGATTCTCAATGGGATTGAGATCAGGACTTTGACTTGGCCACAGTAGGACACTCACCTTTTTGTTCTTGAGCCACTCCAATGTTGCTTTGGCCTTGTGCTTGGGATCATTGTCCTGCTGAAAGGTGAATTTCCTCCCAAGCTTCAGTTTTTCAGCGGACTGAAGCAGATTCTCTTGCAGTATTTTCCTGTATTTTGCTCCATCCATTCTTCCTTCAATTGTAACAAGATTCCCAGTCCCTGCTGATGAGAAGCATCCCCACAGCATGATGCTGCCACCACCATACTTCACTGTAGGAATGGTGTGTCTTGAGGCATGGGCAGTGTTAGGTTTGCGCCACACATAGCGCTTTGAGTTTTGTCCAAAAAGCTCTATCTTGGTCTCATCTGACCACAAAACCTTTTCCCATATCGCAGTTGGGTCACTCTCATGCTTTCTGGCAAACTCCAGACGTGCTTTCAGATGGTACTTTTTGAGTAACAGCTTCTTTCTTGCCACCCTCCCATACAGGCCAGTGTTATGTGGAGCTCTTGATATGGTTGACTGCATCACCAACAATTGCCACTTGTACATATAGTGGGACCTAGTAGAGGGCGCTCTCGCACTCTGACTGGTCAAAATAACTGCTGTCAACAGTCCTAAGGTGGAAAGGCGTTGCCGTTCAGGGGCCAAATCCATAGCTGCATCAGCTCGGGGCTCGGATGCCACAGCCCCCAGTGGGCTTGGGATAAGAGGTGCACTCACAGAGGGACTTCCCTCGGGCAACCATGCAAAAGCTGCAACAGGTTTGAAAACCATATTCTCCAAGGCTACCAAGGGGTGACCAGAATCACTGTCGCTCGCTCTACCCTGACCTTCTCCAAGAAGGCGGGGAGCTGGCATACAGGAGCCCTGGCGGCCACTAGTGGGCCAGTGCATCGACTCCTAGGGGGCTGTCAAGGTCTTTCACTAAGAACCACAATGGGCAGTGCGTGGATGCTCATGATGCAAAGAGATCTACCTGTGCTCTGCCGAACTAATCCCAAAAGTGCGCTACCACTTGAGGGTGAAGGCTCCATTCGTCCGCAAGGGGAACTCCTCTGGAGAGGAGGTCCGCTGCGTGATTGGCTTGGCCTAGCAAATAGACTGCCTGGAGGGATATTAGACAAGGTTGTGCCACAGCAATAATCGTGCTTCCATCTGGTGAAACCCCTGGGACCGCAACCCGCCCTGGCGGTTGATATACGCCACAACCGTGGTGTTGTCCGACCGCACTAACACGTATTCCCTCGAAGCACTGGCAAAAAGTGCTGCAGGGTGAGGTCCACTGGTTTGAGCTCCAGAGCATTGATGTGAGCTGACTTCCAAGGGCCTGCTCACACTTCGCGTGTCCCTCTTCCATTCCAGACCGCTCCCCAACCTTTGTTGGAGACATCTGTGGTGATAACTTTCCTGCGGAAGATGGGACCCAAGCGCACACCCTGACGAATATTGGATGGAACCTTCCACCAACGCAGGGCTCTCCAGCACGTTTGGGAAACCTCCAACCGACAGTGTCTGTCTTGCTGCAGATGCAGTCGGAAGGCATAGAACCAGGCCTGAAGAGGTCTCTGGTGTAGTAAGCCCAAAGTGAGGGCTTGAGAGGAGACAGCCATTAACCCTAGCATGCGCTGGCATAATGTCATGCTTACTGTTCTTCTCAACCTGAAAAGGGAGAGACACTGCTCTATTGAGGCAACTCTTTGTGACGATAAGGTCGCTTCCATGGTCAATGAATGCAAATGCAGACCCAGAAACTGTCCTTGTCTGTCTGTTGGCTCGGCACGAGACGACTCTTGTCTGAGTTCACCTTCAGACCCAGTTGCTGGATGTGGTCTGTGACCCACACTGTGTGCTCCACCAACTGCTCCCTTGACTGCGCACAGACGAGCCAGTCGTCCAGATAGTTCAGCAGTCGGATGCCCTGCACCCGCAAAGGGGTCAGAATGGCATCCATACACAAGGTTCAAGGAGTGAGTGACAGGTCCAATGGAAGGACACAAAACTTGTATGCCTTGCCCTGAAAGGCAAAACATAGGTACTTCCTGTGACCTGGACCCTTGCTCGATCGAAGTAGGGTCTACTGGCTGGAAAGCGTGCTTGCTCAGCAACACTTGAATTTCCATACCCAGGGCTGAAGACTGGTTGAAGTCCTTGACTGTTGTCACCACCACTCCCCGAAAGGTAACCGATAGCTACAGTTTTGTGTTCCCAGATGTCGCTGGTGCCTAGTTGCCAGAATTGGAGCTGTGGAGGGGTGTAGGGGTGGGTTGGAGGCTGTCTGGATGTCTCAGGGCTTTTTGACCTATGGCTGGTCCTGAGAGGTCTGCACGGGGCCATGAGGACATGGTCTACCACCTCCTCTAGAATGCCAACCTCCCCGCTGCAGTCTTGAAAACAGGCTGACTGTGAGTTGCAGTATTGTCAGGCGAGGGCTTTCTACCTCTTGGGATAACCGGCTGGTATGGTGGTGTCCTACACCACTGCTGCTGTTGTTGTGGGCATTTTGGCTGAAAACCCGATGCGGCCACATTTGTGCCATCTGCTTAGAAGCCTCTCAGGCTTTTTCAGATCATTGGAGCATGTCCTCCATCGCTGGGCCAAATGTGTGCCCCGGTGTAATAGGGGCATCTAACAGGGGAACCTTGTCAGGCTCTTGAACTCTCTCTTGCGATCGCCAGAGCTGCCTTCTAGCCACCACCAACAAAGCTATGCTCTGTCCCTGCGCCCTAGCATTCAACTGGGCCAGTTTGACCAATAATTGGGCAGCTAAACCCAACTCAGTTCAAAGTGTCGTTCAGGGAGGTCTTGAATAATCGCCGCCTGATACACAGTTAACAGGCTGGCCACATTAAATAACCTGACTGCCTCTGTTGCCGCCAAATAGCCCTTCTTGAGGTGCATCTCTGTAGTACTGCATTGCATGTTAAGGCATGCAGGATCCTTTGTCAACCCCAATAGTGTCGGGGTCTTCACCAGAGTGGTGAAAGTGGTGGAAAAGATGCCAACCCAACTGCGTCCGACCCTTGCATTGCCGAAAAAGCGGATGCTTTTCGCGATGTGGCAAGAGAAGAGGCCAGAGCCCCCCAAGTGGACTGTACCTCCTTGATAAAGCCCGGGAATGCTGGAAGCATCCTGGCATGATGTACCTGTGTGGACGGTGATTCAAAAAGCGACCGTCTAGGTTCTTGCACAGTTGGCCACTCAACTCCCAGGTGATGAGCTGCTCGCTCAACTACTGACCACAAAGGGTCATCTGTGTCCAACACCTCCAACGCAGGCTCCTGCTCAGAATGCTGCAAGACCGACTCTGTGTCCAATTCCTCTTCATAGAAGAAGGGTTCCACGTCTGATGTATCCCTAGAGATCGCATCCAGATGCTAAGGGTGGATCCTGCTGTTATACAGGTGGAGCCAACATAGTCTGTGGAGGAACCACTGGTTGTTCGACAAGTGACATAACTGGTTCATCCCTGGTCAAGGTGCGATATTTGGCACCAAGGACATGAGCAGAGACTACTGGCCCATCATGACGTCCATGAATTTAGACATTTTGGACGTGAGCTCCGACACACCCGACCTGTCCCTATGGTGCCTGTCCCTATGAGGAAACTGAGATCGATCCCTTCGACGAGGTGACCCGGAGCGGGATCTAGGGCGATCTGCTTCCCTATGGGGTGAATGATAGCATGGGCATTCCCTGCTAGAGGGGGAGTAGCCCCATGGCTGCGAAGATGGGCTAGGAAATCGTTCCCGAGCACGTCTGGTGTCTGGAGATCTCCGGCTAGCATTAAGCTGGGAAAATGGGCTGCGTGACAGCTGCAGTTTAAGAGGAGGGTTTGCCGACCCTGAAGGCAGGGCGGTCTCAGAGTGAGAAGCCTGCCACGAGGGAGAATGACCCCCAGCTGCCTTTTTTGCCCTGTGGCGGAGAGTGCGCGGTTGTAATTTAGCGCACAGCTGGCAGTACGTTTTGTCTGCCAAGGCAGATGCAGCATGCTCTGGCCCCAGGCAAGCCGCACAGTCCGTGGGCCTGCAGCTGCAGCTTCGGATTGTGCTCAGTATTCTTGGTGAGAAACGACACACAAGACAAATAGTGTTAATACACAGACGAAGCAGAACACTCATGGTTTTTGGTACACACAAGACGGGCTCCTTCTAGGTTATTTGGCTTAACCACATGCAAAGGAACAGATCACTAAAGTTACGCCCCCCCCTATTTATACCCTCGCCCATGACCCCTAGGTTAACGAAGGCATCTGCTCCCCCAATCCTCAGATGCCACGCAGTTTACCATCTGGGTCAGTGAACTTGGGTGCCGTAGTTCTGCCCCTTTCCTAAATGGCCGACTTCCACCTACCCTACGGAATAAATTGTCTTGCCATTTGCTTAAGGTTACTCTGTTCCTTCTTTCTAGTGCCCTCACAGGTCGGGAAGGAGATCTAGCACCAAGCATCATTCGATCTCTGTCACAGGTGGTTGTCTTCTTTTTTTTTTAATGCAGGGGTACTAAATCAATGCAATGCGTAGTTAAGCTAATAGCGACTACGCAACGAGATAGTATAAGCCGAGGGTGGTATTACCATGCTGGCTGACAAGCAAGCTCCAACCTTGGGCTGCTTGAAACTCAAGACTCAGGATGCAATTGCGTGGCCTAGTCGGCAAGACGCGCAGCGTACCCCTGCTAAGATCTATTCTACTTTTTTGAGAGAACAGATAAAAAAACAAGACAATAACCAATATATACAATATTAATAAATATTAATATGTAAAAAAGACGGGCGGCCTAAGGCCAACACGGATTTAAACGCTAGTAAGAGCAAACATTGAAAAGTGTAAAACAAATGTTTTAATCACTCAGCAAGCTAACACTGAATCAACTCGGGGAAGGGGCAGTAGCCAGCTTCACAAACTTAAAGCTAAAACGAGTACAACAGTGTAATACAAGTGTGTAAGCGATTCTCAGGGAGAAAAATACTTACGTGCTTATACCTACCTGGCTGAAAGAAAAGGAGAACGTGATGCTGTGTGAACTGGGTATTCTAAGCCTACAACAGGTCAGTGCATGCACCAGCCTATCGGAAGCTTTGACATAAATTCAGCTAAATCCTACCGCCTGGGGGCGATATCCCATCCTTGATGGTTATTTTTGAATTGAAAGGGAACATATGGTGCACCATATATTTTCAACATATAAAATAAATACATGGATTACAGACTAAAATATATTTTAAATATATAAAAAGGAGTCAATTTCTATGTATGAAAAATATAAGGATCATACATTTCTACCATATATAAAAAATATGATTTTTCCATGTATGTTTTCTATATTAACAGGTTTGTAGATATCCCGTAGACTTGATTACAACATCAAAAACATTATTCTCTACATGAAGAAAAGTGTTTGTATCCACTTTCCCACTCAATTTATTGAAAAGGTTTAAAGTCACAGAGCAATTTACCGTGAAAATAATATAACTGCTAAAGTGAGCTTACATAAACACTTATTAAACACTTATTTGCTTACCCCACAGTATATGTCATGTCCACGAACAACATTTTTTAAAGGAAACACATATTTGGCAAGTAATGATTTTAACTAGGTATAGACATAAATTACACCGACAAATAAATGTTTTTAAAATATTTATTCATGTTAAAAAAATAAATTAAATACGGCGAGCAATTTCCTGAAGATAAAATGTATTTATAATACAAATGAAACGTAAATATACATTACGATAAATGTCATCTTTAAAAAAAAAAAAAAAAACCTGTCCGCAACACACTTCGATAAATAAGATGACAACATATTTAAACAAAAATTACTGTCTGCAATACAAAACTTGTTTTCATTTCTCAAAAAAATACAAATGGCGTCCTGTAATTTTCAATGAATCTCCACAGAACCTTGCCTTTAAGTTCTAAAATTCACACATGCGAAGAAAGGCTCAAAAAGGCAAAAGCTAACTTATTTCACGGCTAACTTATTTCCTGTGACACTGGCACAACAACATTCAACAAGTTGTTGATGGTCTCTCTGAACTGACCAAATAAAATTGCAAATTAACGTATTAACTGTGTTTTATTTGTCTGCATCATTAATATTTGACATAACAGTAAATCCAACACAACTTAAAGGAAAGGAAAGTATCTCTGACAGCACAATATTCCTCAGATCGCTGCTGTCCAAAGTTGCCGTCCGCTTATAATAATTAGATTGGGCTTGTTTTAGAGAGTCACTGGTTGGAACTTGCATAAACACCCATACTCTAACATGGGTTCACTTGTTTTGAAAAGCAGTGTCGCTTTTTTTTCTATTGTTTAATCTCAAACTTGTACATTGTTAATATAACAAAACACGTTAAAATACACCAAGAGGTTTGTATCTGGCCTACTTTCAGCACGCTTAAAATTATCAAAACTTTTAATAACATAATAACTGCATCAAACAAATATGCATTACATTTAGGCCTACCTTGAATTACGTTTTCTATTATTATTATTTATTGATCCTGAGAGTCACTTTCATCGCTGTCACTTACTAGCAGTTGATTACACTCAAGCTCCTCCTCATCTTCCTCAGCTTCAATGGCAATGACAGAGACCCAGCGTTTATTTACATTATTTGCCAGCAGACCCGGCGCATATTGGAGACAGGCGATTATTTGAGACCCAACAATTATTTGAAGTTTTGCAGTAGTTTAAAAATATATATCTTGAACTTTCAGCTTTTTAAAAATAATGTGGGTGGCTTAAAAGAGCCTTTGGAGGTTAATAGTCTATGTCTGTACTTCTCTGGTTGGCTGCATCTCCTGCCCTGCCTGCAGCCACCAGTCTCACCCCCTGTGCAGCTATGCGATCTGATGCAGAATGTCTAGAAACAACAATTTCTGCCGGGCGATTGAAGCCACTCGGCTTCACCTCATGGGTTACAACGCACCTGGAGTGTGGTGATTTTGGAGTATACCAAACACCCTGCCTTGTTGCTTACACACACACACACACACACATATATATATATATATATATATATATATATATATATATATATATATATAGTATTGAACCATCTGTTTTCTACCTGCATATTAATATAATGTCATTGTAATATATCAAGGTTCAGTAGCTACTATTCAGAACAATGTTCAATGCAGCTTCCTTGTCGCTGAGTCTCTTTCCTGCCAACTAACATCTGGGCCCACGGGGCTATCCTGTCACAGCTGGCATCAGCAGTGAGCTAGCACCCCCTGGAGATTCAGTGGGCTGCAATTACAAAAAAAAAAAAAAAGGATAATTGGACATCCTCGGTGACCTTAAGGACCAAGGTTGCATATGGTGTGTTTGGGCACAAGGTGGTATGCTGCCCCCTCCAAGAGGAAGAGAAACTGCCTGCCCAAAGGCTGGAGTAGACCAAACTGGGGGAGGAGCAGCTGCCGTCTCCAGAGCCAGAAGGGGAGAAGCCTCTGCCATTGTACAAGGGGGAGGAGCCTCTGCCATTGTCAGAGCAGAAAGGGGAGAAGCCTCTGCCATCGTTAGTGTACAAGGGGGAGGAGCTTCCCCTGGCCCCAGAGTCAGCAGCGCAACCGCTGGGCCAATCTCAGCAGCCACTACACCTTCTGCTGAGGAGAGCATGCAACAAATCAGCCGCACATCCACGTCCAGAAGTCTCAACGCCCACAATGCTGCCAGCACTACTGCCGGAGTGCCCAGCATTGCAGCTACCAGCGTCACCACTGCCGGAGTGCCCCCACAACGCTGACAGAGTGCCCAACGCCAGTGCCTGCGTCACTACTGCCGGAGTGCCCCCACACCGCTGACAGAGTGCCCAATGCCAGTGTCTGTGTTGCCACTGCCGGAGTGCCCCCACACCTCTGACAGAGTGCCCAACGCCAGTGTCTGCATTGCCACTGCTGGAGTGCCCCCACACCGCTGACAGAGTGCTCAACACCAGTGTCTGCATTACCACTGTCGGAGTGCCCCCACACAGCTGACAGAGTGCCCAACGCCAGTGCCTGCGTTGCCACTGCCGGAGTGACCTGCATCGCTGACAGTGCCACCCTGTGTAGAAAAGCCCTGAGCGGGGAAAAGTCAGGGGGTAGAAAGGGGATTAAACAGGCACCTTCTTACAAAACCCAAGGGGTCACAAGAGGGGTTAAACGGGCACCCCTGACAGAAAGCGCTGGACTACTGAAGGAGGAGGCACGGGGACTACCTCCACCACAACCAGGGGTGGGTTTGTCAATTTTGTGGCCCCAATCAAAGTTCAGTTTAGGGGCCCCTTCTCCTCCACCTGTTATAATCATTTTAGCATTAACACACACACCAGTGTCTTCCACAATCCTACGTCATTATAAGGGCGGCTACAGTACCGACAGTGCACTTGAAATAAGATGTTTTCTTGTAAGTTAAAATAAGAGAGTAAAATACATTTTCTTACCTTCTAGTAGCTCTTGCTGCAATCAAAATCTAACTACCTTGGCTTTGGCTTCAGCAAAAGCTTTCATTATGTCCTCCATAGTCAAGGATCTCCAGACTCTCTGCTCAATAGAGATCATTGCTAAACCATTCAGTCTTTCCTGGGACATGGTTGACTGCAAGTACGTTTTAATCAGCTTCAAGGAGGAGAAACTCCTCTCACATCAGGCGACAGTGACGGGCAAAGTCAAGAGTAAATGCAGGGCTATGCTCAAATTGCCATACAGCTCCAACAGATTCTACTAGTAGATGTAACCCAGCATTTCTGATGGAGAAGAAATGTGATCTGCAAAAACAATGACAGCTACCCTCACTTCAAGGACCAAATCCTGGCTGTCAATCTCCCAAAGTGCTTTCACACTGTCAATGCGGCACTCCCATCTTGTTGCTGACAGACTTTTCACTGTGATTTTGTAGTACTGACCAGTGCTGTACTGAGGAGCTGAAGAGGTTGTAAAGGCGCTGAAGAATGCCGAAAAAACTCAGAGTACAGATGACTTGGCTGCATCAGCCACAACAAGGTCTAGTGTGTGACTGCTGTAGGAAACACACATTGCCTTATTGTTCAGTTCCAGGACTCTTTTCTGGACCCCCTGCTTGTGTCCCATCATATTACTTCCAATATCATAGGATTGCCCAGTGTTCAATTTTAAGTGGTTCAGCTGCTCAAGGAGGGTTTTGCACAAGCCTTTTCCTGTGGTGTCATCAACACTGATAAACCCAACAAAGTGCTCTGAGATGGAGGCCCCCACAGATGACTCACAGTTCACAATGCGTAGCACCAGGGACAACTGTTCTGTGTGGCTGATGTCTGGGATGCAGTCCAATATGACTGAAAAGTGTTTGGCCTCTTTCACTTTCTACACAACTGCATCACATGTTTTCTGTCCAACTAATGCATTTAGCTCATGTCTGATGGTGTTACTCAAGTAATAATCCTTGATTTCCTTTTTTGTCAATCCTTCTAAGATGTTCGCTCATTATGGGATCCATTGGGGATTATCCAGTCAGCCGTGTCCCGCCACCTCAACAGATTCCAGAGGGTGGAAGGAATTTCTGATTTCCAGACCAGAAAGTGTTCAACCAAAAGTTTTTTTTTTTTTTTTTTGTCCTCACGAGTCCGTATGGTACATTTATATTAAATCACAAAGTCACATGCCTTCAGGTTTACCCCTCACTCCCAGATTCCCTATTTGGCTGGTAATATAATTATTTGTTTGATTTTCCCTTCACTGCAGCAAATTAACTTCAGTGGTTTTACTCACCTGCCGATTTAACTATAAACGCAATTCCATAAACAACAGCAGTCATGAATCACATACCCCTTTCAAGCTTGTAACAGGTTTCGGTGTTCCAGTATTAATCCAAACGATCTGGAGTCTGTTCCCTGCGGCAACCTCCCACAAACTGCCCTGACTCTCTCAGCTTGCTTCCTTATATACACAGGATTCCCCACCCATCCTGTCTCTGTTGTGGAGGCTCTTGGGACATGTAGTTTTTACGCTCAGACGGCCATTTCTTAAAGTGGTAAAGCCTAGCTTCATCACTATATATACTTTATTTATTATAATTTATTTAACTAGGTAGTCACATTGAGATTAAAACCTCTTTTACGAGTGAGACCTAGCCAAGCAGGTAGCAGCAAGTCACTCGGACAACAAGAACAAATACACAATAATATACATTTAAGACACAGGCAAATCACATTTAAAACAATATATCACATTTAAAACAAAATACACAAAAGTCGTCAACTACTTAAAACAATTACAACTCTCAGTCACGAAATCATACAGTTTACTCTTAAATTGCAATAAAGATATCTGGGTCTGCAGCTTTAGTTTGGACTGGAACTCATTCCAGGACCATGGAACATAATAAGCAAAGGATCCTTTACCAGCCTCAGTATGCACATTTGGGATTTTAAAATGCAAAAAAGAATGAGATCTGAGGCTATGGTTACTATAGGAAGCTATAAGGTATTCATTTAAATACGTATATTCATATAATTTACATTGAATAGCCTTATATAGCAGAATATACCAGTGCTTCAACCTGCGTAAAGCCAAAGAAATCCAGCCTACCAAATCGTATAATATACAATGATGTATATTAAATCTGGTATTTATAATGCACCTCAATGCTGCATGATATAACGAGTCTAGTTTAACTAAAGTTGATGGTGATGCAAACCTATATACGGCATCACCATAGTCAAATAGCAGCAAAAACATATAAGCAATAAGCCTTTTTTTTTGTTTCCATAATAACATATATAACATGTTCATATCACAGTGATGTTTATAACGTATTCCCATGCCCAACAGACGAGTGTGGAAACTCACCTCTGTCCAGCACACTGCCTTCCGTCTGTTCCTTTAATACGGTCCTATTAGCATATGGTAAAACATCGATAATTAGAAACATGTGATGCAAACATATTCTAGGTGGACATTCAATATGCACATAGCGCAATCAAATTTAAATTGGTTGAAAGCCCTAATTCATTTGAATAAACCAATATCTGTGCGATAATTGTGATGCGCTAGTTCCAATAACTGCGCACCGCTGGCTCAAACAGTGTCGGAGCAACAGTCCACCCTGGAGTTGGGTACAATAGTACAAACATACAATAGTACAGAACCCTAACCCACTGCACACACTGGATGGGCAGATCAGTTATGTGTTTCATCACTGTATTGATATGATGGACAGCGGTGGTGTGTTTACATATACAGTTATATGTGTTCTTCACTGCTCCACAGGCATATTGGCATCCAACGTGTACCATCAAAGTATGGAAATGAAGATTGAGAGAAGGATGAAGAGGGGAGGGGGGTCCTGCCTCTTATCTTTGCTGTGTGTTGACACACATCTGTAAATTAATTTTATAAATACATCATACAACCATCTTGTAGCCCATTGCTTTATTTGGGTATTCCATAGGTTGCTGCGTATTATGGGTGTAGGGGTTGGCAGCTGCAGTTCGGAGAGCCAAGCACCGTCAGGGCACTTTTGCTGTGAAATGCATGCTAATGTTTTCCTAAAGCCAGACCGGTGATACGATCAACCAATCAAAGACCTGTATTTTCTCTGCAGCAGTCCAATCACAGTTCTGTTAACTGTAATTTCTGACCGTTTTTATGCAGCTGTCCAGTCTGCTGTGTGTCGATGTTGCTAATGGTACAGAGACTGTTCATTTACTGAAAAATCATAGTAGGCTACAAATAACATTTTAGGAGCGTATTTAGAATTAATTATTATTCTTACAAAAAAAATGTCATAATGAAAAAAATCCATTCCCACAACACTCAAAACCTTACAAACTGGGCTTAGTCATGATGTTCAAATGGGTGAGTAGAATAAATAACATAACACATTTCTGTGTATTGTGTATATAAAAATGCTTGATTGGTGTTTACTTTGCAGGTGAATGAACTCGTTACATTTACAAATCAAAGAGTGCTCTACCACAGCACAAAATCATTCAGAAAAAAAGACAGTGTCCAAAGCCTTTTTTTAAATTTTACTTAAAAAACATACAGCTATGTCGGATCAGCTGGCCTTTAAAGAAAGCTATATAATATTTCCTCGTGATACAATACTGTCCGTATTCAATAAAACAGTGACGTTATCAGTTCATTAATTTGAAAACTCGACGTCTAGCTATGGAGCCAATTGTGTATTTGAATGGTCCATATGTATGTGTGCAGGATGTATTGTGTGGTCTTGTCTGCTGTCATATCAGTACATACTGTGGCAACAGCAATGATAACAGCTTGTCGGGGTAATGCCATTACCAATGGTGACTGTCCATCATTCTGGATTCTGGCTGTTGTGTGCAGTTTGCTATATTGGTAGTGAATGCGCAGACGGTTTTGCGAGGCACAAACAGATTTGCGAATTGCTCAAAAAACTACCATATTCCAATGTCTCGCAACTGATTTGTGCCGTTTTGGAATATCTCTGATTTTGTGCCAAAGCACTATTTTTTTGCGAGGCACAAATTTAGCGAGGGGATTGTGCGAAGATCAAAGATCAGGCCATAGGTGTTAGAACAACTTGCAGGAGTTTAAAATGTGCAGATTGCTACTATGTACTTTATTGTTACAGGTACATGTAGGTACATGATTTATACGTAACTATTATTGTTAGAACTATACTTTGTGTTTATGTACTTTGTTGATGGCTTTATGTTTTACTACCTTTTACAATGATGGTGTACACACACCATAAACTGGGGGGGGGGGGGGGGGGGGGGGGGGGGGGGAGGAGGAGGGGAGTTTTAAGGTTCTAAAGAGTAATAAAAGAGTAAAAGTGCTCAGTAAGTTTAAAAAGAAAATGTATTTAAAATTTAAAAACAGGCTTCAGGCTTAACTTGGATTGTGTATTAATCAAATGCAGTATCAAAGCCTATGAATAACTGAAACACCAGCTCTCTTAATATTTGGGAGATGTGTTTGTAGTTGTGACTAGCTTATGAAAGTTTTTATAAACCTCTTCTCCTCTCTCTTGCACCATTAGGGTGAATATTTTTTCAGAAAAAAAAAAAATAATTGCAATATTTTTGGTAATATTGAAAACTCTTGTCAGAGAACCCAAAATACTGAACATAATATACTCATTGTCTATCAAAATGTCATTTGCTGTAGGTTGGAACATCAGTTGCTATTTTTAGTCAGTATTATATGTCAATTTTTTTTCCACCTTTTAGATTTTCAGCCTCCAATTCCTCTCCTTCTATTAAGTCCTGTCAATAGAACAGGCAGCATGTACTGATCCCTGTCTGCCTCCCTCGTACTTAATAAGAGCCCACGGCTTGACACGTATTTGATTGCCTGTAAAAGCAACCAGTTTGATCAGCGGTATTACAAAAACACATGTCAGTGTTTTTCCCCAATTAACGAATCTTATACATAAGTGTCCATTAAGAAGGCTAATAACAAGAAACACATTTGAAAATTAGGTTAAATTACTGAACAAAAAAAAAATCCTCTTTCTATGAGAATGCAGCCTAATTATTATTTATTAATACAATTTATTATAATTCATGTAACTTTTTGCACTAATGTAAACATTTTTACATAATTAACATAGCTCTTTTAATAGCTTTGCAATTCTGCTTTGATTATTTTTACAAACTAAAATCATATATACCTTGACTAGTGTCATCTTGGCCTGCTGTCATTAGTTTGCTAATTGAAGCCTCTTTCTCAATACTTCATTTTTCAGTGATATGTTTGTTCAGGGCAAAACAGTGACACTTTTCTAAGAAAAACTGGATGGAAGTGAAGCTAACTTTGCAAACTAAAAGCTGGCAAAGTCAGCTTCTTGCTTCGAGGACACATTTATGTAAGTCGATATTGTAATATTAACTTCAACAAATTTTTTTTTTTTTCATAAACAATGTCACACTGTCCGTCTTGGTGTGGAGCTCACTTCAAAGCCTTTTGTAACTCCCAAACTTCAGGATATTTTCTGCAATTAAGACTGTGCAATTTTTACTTTAACACAAACTGCTTTTTTTCTGATGGAAATCTAAAATCTAAAACCAGCTTTTATTCTCTAATAATAAAACCTCTCATATGTTATATATTCCTTTAACAAATCTTGAAAAACAATCTTTGCTATAGTGTCCAATGATAATTTGTTTTGTCAAAGCCCTGTTATATTGTAATGAATTGTCACTTCTGCCGATCGAATTGAATGGAACTATGCAGTTCTTACCATTGAACTAAAGAGCAAGCTCTATAGTCGAGAGGTAAGTATGTGTCTAAGGCTGACGTCAGTAAGTCTGTTTACATGAACATAAGTATTCCAATATCTTTCGGAATATATCGTTTTCCGAAAAACAATTCCGATATCAAAAGTCATGTAAACAGCACCTAAAATATTCCAAAAGTATTCCAAAAACTAACATAATTTATGTTATGTAAACACTTTTTTCAGAAAATGTATTGTAATAATGTACTGCACATGTGCAAAAGAAAAGAAAACACAGCGGTAATAATGATTAAACTTTTTGGATACAAAGAAACAAGACTTAGTACCTGAACAACGGGAGATGGGAGAACGAGTTGTGTTTCAACATCCATAAATTAACACTAGCATCTTAATTGACTTCTTGCAAATATTATAGCCCAACAAGTAAATTCTTTGATCGTAAAAAAAAAGATCAACAAAACAAGATCAAGACATGGAGAAAAGAAAGTATGAGAACTATTTTTTATCAGTTTTTCTAGGCAAGTTATAGAACGGCGTCTTATGTAAATAAAAAGCAAGCGAGTGGTGCATAATGGAAACTGCTTAATGATTTTGGATTATATACTATGTAATCCAAGGCATGCTTTTCTACTTTGTGTTGTATTTATTTGTCCGAAACAAAAAATATCAATAAAATAATTATAAATGGATGTCAGATTTCAGTCACCAATCAATTTACACTCATCCATTTGTTTAGGTATGGATACACTTATATTATTCATTTAAATAAAGTAATAGTATTTGATCAAAAGAAAACTTCATTATTACTACTATAGTTGTTCATGCAGAATCGGCCTATACTGTTGACACAGCAAATGAATTCCAGCTAGTTAAAAAGCATTGAGAATTTACAGTACCGGTGAAACTTTTACTTGTATCTCAGAACTGATGATCAAATACTGTTGATATATACTGTATCATGGTCATCAGCCTCTTCATCATGGCAGGGGATTGTGTTTGATGAAGGGATATGGAAAGAAAAAAAATATCTTTATTCCACCTACATAAAAAAAGATTTCTGGCTGTGCATTCCTGAATGACAGACATTTTTCACATTCATTTTTCTCCCTCCTGTTCTCAGAGATCACCCCATGCACACAATTGAACATTTGAAATATCAGAAACTATTTTTTTTTGTGCTTAAAGCTTTACTTTTTTGTAGTATAACAATTGTTTCCTGAACTGTGAAACAACTTGTTTTGTCATTTCCTGAGATTGAAATAAATGTTGTGGCAAGATTAGATGAACCAAGGATGTTAGCTCCCAGTCCGATTGCTTGGGACATTATAGTCATAACTATAGTCAAAACTGGAATGCATTGAGCGCCCCACTACAATGAGTGTGGCTGATTAGCACTGAAAAAGACTACCAGGGGCTTGTTTCTATATCACAAATGCATAAGTACAAATATGAAAGATCTTACAACAAGTCAGTACCTCCAATTTCAAACACTTCTCACGCATTTTTATGTTCCAACTTATCTAACTTGTTTTGGATTTGAAATATGAAAGGTAGGCTTGTAAATGCCTCACTCATTATATATGGTAAAACAAATGGAATAGACAAAATGGGGAAAAAGTTATTGGAAATTGAATTGCTCAGTTATCAAAGAAATACACTTAATTGCATGGGAAACCATCTTCTCTCTCGTTCTCTCACTGGGGAGGAAAGTCTCGAGTCGAGTCTTTGACATGCCAAGCTCGAGTCAAGTCATCTATCTGGCTCGAGTCAATTCGAGTCATTAGTTCTGAGAGTTCAAGTTAATCAGATTCATTTTACAGGAGATTAGCAATCTACAAGTAAAAAAGAAAAGGAAATTTCAATTAAATACAAAATTGAGATGTACAATAATTTGGTCATACATTACCCACTGACGTTCACCATTAAAGGTCTACAGTTTCTGCCTTGTGTTTTGTCTGTCCATTTCGATTCCTTGGCCTATTTATAAAGTAGATTTTGTTATTGACCATACAGAAGCCCTTTTACCTATGCTCATTTGGGTTGGATGTACAGTAATGGATACCACAAAACAAAAGAATGCATTTAACCATTTATTTACAATTTTATTGATGGCAGCCCAAGTGTTTTTCACTTTTTTCTCAACAGTGAAACTCCCTGTAGTTTTTTTTTTCGGATACCTTCATATGAAGGGATATTTTGTGGCATTTAATTTGATATTTGATATAGAGATCTTGCTTCAAAGCTTAAAACATAGCAGCTACAAAGGAAAATAGTCCAAGTACTGCCACTGAGGTGAAATCATAGTTTTAAAACCATATCATACTCACACATACAGTATCGTGAACAAGTATTTGCCCCTTGTATAATTTTCTACATTTTTGCACATTTTTCACATTGAATTTAGTCAGATCTTTTTGTGGGTTGTAGTAGTATATAGAGGGAGTCTGAGAGAAAAAAAAAATGACACCAAATTTGTGCTTCTTTCATTTGTTTGGTGTACAAGGTAACCAAACATGCAATCTTCAGGTGTGAAAAAAAGTTATTACCCCCCTAGTTAACTCAACCCAGTTAAAGGGATAATTAGGGTCAGCTGTTGGAATACTTTGGTTAACAATCAGGCCTGATTTGGGCCCAATATAAATCAGACTAACTTTGGCCCTTACCGTCAGAGTGAAGTTGTCAGCACACAGGTTCTAGAGGCACATCATGCCACGATCAAATGCAAAACGTGAAGGCTGGCGCAAAGAAGAATGGGCCAGTATCATAACGCCTCTTCTGGCAGACGAGAGCCAGAAGGCATACTATGACTTGGACCCTGGGTTGGCCAAGGACTATGTTCAGCTAAAGGCCAAAATCCTGGCTTAGCTTGGAGTCCCTAGAGTTGTATGGGCAAGATGGTTCCAAGTTTGGTGATATAAAAAGGAAAGACCGCCCCGGTCTCAGTTGTTCGACCTACTGCATCTGACCAGGAAGTGACTGCAGCCAGAGGGCAATACGTTCAGCCAAGTGGTGGAAACGCTCGTGCCGGACAGGTCTACCAGACACAACTAGAGAGAGGGTGGGAGAAACTGATTCTTCCATGCTGAATGAGTTGATCACAGCCTTGGAACGATACCTGTCAGCCCAAGCTCTGGTGCATAAAACTCTCCTGCCACTCTCAGCACCGAAGAAAGGAACTCACAGCCCACAAGCCCCAGAACCAGCCCACCTAACGGCTTGTGCTGGTTCCAGGGAAGCACCCAGCCAACACCCACCACTGTCGTCAGGGAGCACCGGAGGTGATGAATGTTGATTGTGTGCAGACCCTTTCCTGTTTCTTCACCAGCCCATCGAGTACCAATCCTTTTGTCACTGCAGTGAAGGTTCAGGGTCAAGATATTGTGGCATTAATTGATTCTGGGAGCACTGAAACGCTAGTTGGTCGGGACGTGGTTCCATCCCACAAATATAAAATAGGTAGCGAGGAGCTGCGCCTCTTTTATATTCATGGGAATTTAAAAGTATATCTCACTGTGTGTTTAAACATTGAAGTAGTGGGTAAACAGTTTAATATTAAAGTAGGGGTAATTCCTGCCCCACCTTTCTCTGTAATTAGAGGAAAAAATTGCAAACAGTTTCCTGAGTTGTTAAGTATAGGTTCTGGTTTAGTAGGACAGGACACAGAGAATCAGTCGTCCACATCGGAGGAGGTCCTTACAGATCAGGACTTCATGTCAGGAATATTCAAGGAGGTGTGTGCCCTCTTAAAAATTAAAACCCTGTACACGTGAGTGTACCACCCACAGACGGATGGTTAACTCGAACACTTCAACTATGCTCTGAAAAAGATGTTACAAAGAGTAGCCCAGGAAAACCCTGATGAATGGGACGTAATCATCCCATATTTAATGTTTGCATATAAGGAGATTCCCCAAGCATCTACAGGCTTCAATCTGTTTGAGTTATTATTTGGCAGGCAGCCTGGGGGCCTCCTGGATGTCCTGAGAGAAACATGGGAAGCAGAGCCAACCAGGGGGCGGGCAGTGGGTGAATATTTAACCGTCTTAAAAAATCGCTTAGTGAAAATGTCGGAGCTTGTCCGCAGTAACCTACAACAGGAACAATCACTGCAGCAGCGGCAATATAATAAAGGGGCACTGGCAAGAGAGTTTCAAGTGGGCGTCCGAGTCATGGTTCTGGTGCCCACGGATGAGTATAAATTTTAGCAAGCTGGCAGGGTCTGGTCGAGGGTGTGGAAAAGGTGGGGCCTGTTAATTATAAAGTGCACCAGCCTGGAAAAAGAAAAAGGTTTAAAATTCACCACAAAAACCCCAGACTGTTTGTTTTCAGACAAGCTGATATTGTCCAGTGTAAAACAGGTGGAGGCTTCCGAAATCCTCGCAGTCCCAATTGACTAGCAGCTGACCCAAAACTAAAAACAAGTAGAGAAACTATTATGAGCAGCATTTTAGACCTGCCAGGGTGAACACAATTAATCAACCACAACATCATCTCAGACCCTGGTGCAGGAAAAGCACATCAGAGTACCGGAGTCTAAACGGCAAGCCATGCTGGCCTAAATAAAAAAAAGTGAGAACTAGGGGTCATCACGGAGTCTCATAGAGACTGGTGCAGCCCTGTCATCATGGTGCACAAGCCTGATGGCTCAGTTAGGAACTGCATCGTTTTTTGAAAATTAAATGGAGTTTCTAAGTTTGATGCATACCGTAACCTTGTGCCACACCCCTGACAGAACTGATAAGGGTTACCAGGAACCAGCCCTGACAGTGTTCTCGACCATGTGAAGCGGCATTCCAAGACCTGAAACAGGCATTGTCTTCTAAGCCTGTTCTAAGGAACCCAGATTTTTCTAAAGATTTTATTTTACAGACTGATGCTTCCGGAGTTGGGTTAGGTGCTGTTCTTGCCCAAGATTTTAATGGGGAAGAACTTCCAAATATATTTCTGAGTAGGAAGCTCAGACCTAGGGAACAAAAATATTTAGCGATTGAAAAAGAGTGTTTATCAATTAGGTGGGCTATTGAAAAACTGAAGTATTATCTGTGGGGATGTCGTTTCACATTAGTCACCGACCATGCCCCATTAGCTTGGTTATATAGACAGAAAGACACTAACCCCAGATTGACTTGGTGGTTTCTTACCCTTCAGCAATACTGCTTTGATGTTACACACCGGGCCGGTAAGGATCATATAAGGATCTCTATAACAACTCTGTTTGGGTCCAAAGCTTATTGTTCGCTATAGTAAAAGGACAATCCAAAACAAACAATGTAAGCTGCTGGAGTAAGTTAAGGAAGTCACCTTGGAGAAATGCATTAGCTAAATAATTAACAATAATAGTACTGTTTGCATTCTTTGATTTTCTTTATTATAACAGTATTTGTCAGTACTACCATTATTATTATTATTATTATTATTATTATTATTATTATTATTATATAATAATAATAATAATAATAATAATAATAATAATAATAATAATAATAATGAGATTGTGAATAAAAGTAGTTCCCTTTCAATTCGAAAATAACCATCAACGTATGGGACATTGCCGTCAGGCAGTAGGGATTGGCTGAGCTTTATAGCAAAGGTGCCGATAGGCCTCTGCGCGAGTTGCCGTGTAAGCCCGCCCCCCTGGGAGCTTACTATACGCAGCATGCAGAGACTCTCTTCCTCTTTTGTCTTCAGCATCGGTAATGGTAGGTACTTGAGGTTGTGACTGTCTGTACTCACTAAGCTTAGGCTTGAGAAACTGGTTGTGGCCCCTTCTCCGAGTTTATTTCAGTTACATTTATTATTGGTTATTGGGTTATATAATATATGTGTATATATTTGCTTCGGCATTGCGTTTTTGTTTAACCTCATGGTCTCCGTCTTCTCTTTATTAGATCATTCTAAATTTATTGTGTGTTTTTGGGTTGTATATATATTTTTTCACAGATATATATATATATATATTTCTTAGGACAAGCGCCATTGGCTTTTGCCACGCGTGTATTGCAGCCTCGGTCTTGCCTGGCTAGACCCCGTGTTTGTGGAGTCTGCTCTGCAGCCCTCTAGAATCTTCCACTGCTGTGACCCCACCGCGTGGTAGCTGTATGGTTTGCCCTACAGTATCTCTTACAGTACACCAAGCACTTGCTACAGCGTCCAAAAAAAAAAAAAAAAGATCCAATTTTCACCATAAGAAGACGACCACCAAGCACATACTCCCTTAGCACCAAGGTAAGTATTAACACCAAATAAGACATTGTACCAGTACCAGCATCTCCGCTCTACGGGTCAGCTGACGCTTAGACGTCTTGTGCTAGTGTCTTGACTCTCGGTACTCGCGCTGCGAGGTGTCAGCGCTTCGGCGCTCGGTGTAGCGCTTCCGCGCTTGGGACTTCGACGCTCGATGCACGCACCTCGGCGCTTCGACGCTCGGTGCTCGGCACTTCGACGCCACGTGCTTGCCGCTTCAACGCTATATGCTCGGCGCTTCGACGCCACGTGCTAGACGTTCGGCACCTCGTTGCTATACGCTCGGCGCTTCGACCCTCGACGCCTTGATGCTACATGTTAGACACTTCGACGCTTGGCGCTTTGACGCTACGCGCTCGACGCTCGGCGCTTCGACGCCACGTGCTCGACGCTTGGCGCCTCAATGCTAGACGCTATGTCGCTTCATGCTCGACGCTCGGTGCTTCGATGCCACACGCTCGACTCGCGGCACCTCGACACTACACGCTCGACGCATCAGCGCTCTGCCGCTCAACGCTCGGTGCTTCGACGCTAGACGCTCGGCACTTCGACGCTCGACGCCTCGGCCAATGTTTGCCATGCCGCGCTCGACTAAGATGTCGGGCTTTCACCACTGCACGTCCTGCCGGCAAAGCTGCCTGCCAGTGACCCTCATGAGGAGTGCGTGGCATGTCTTAGGCCAGAACATGCCACAACCGCGTTGGCGGATAGGGCTTTTTGCCATCTTTGTGCTGGATTTCAAGCACGTGCCCTTCAGCAAAGGGCTAATAAGCCAGTGGGTGGGCACTCCCCTTCGTCGGGATATTCCCACACCATTTCAGCCCCGCCGTCGTCTATTGTGACGCCGCCAGGGCGACTGCAGCTCTCCACGATCCCGGCCTCCCAGATTACAGCCGGTCAGAGGTCCCCCACCAAATGCTCTCGAGCTCGTAGCCCCTCCCCTCCTAGGGCACGCCCTCGTCGGGAGTCTAGCTCACCCTCCAGATCGCCTCGACGTAGAAGACGCTCTCGTTCCTCTCGTCGCGACAGGTGATACAGAGACAGGGGGTGGTGGAATTAACCTCCAAGATGTCACAGTTCATGGAGGTTATGATGGGACAGCAGTCCCTTCTCATGTCTCTAGCTACTGCAGTGCCTCGAGCCCCAGAACAACCCACTGGGCCCATCACCAGCCAACCAGTGGCCCCCCCACAATCTCCCTTGGCCGTTTCCCTTCTAATGCAGCCACAGAAGGAGTGGAATATCGATGCCGTCTCCAGAGATGCCTCTGACATCCTGGAAGGGGACAGTGTAGAGGCTGAGGTAGCCTCCCACCACTCGGACCAGGACGCTGAGACCGAGGTGATGGACACTGACGACCCTATGTGGTCTGTGGTAGGCAGGGCAACCCGCCACTTGGGTATCGATTGGCCCAAGACAGAGTTTCCCCGGCGATCTCTGTTCAGCCAGCATTCCCGGACTTTGTCAAGGAAGTGCAGTCTACCTGGGGGTCCCCGGCCTCTGCTCCTGCGACTTCTCACAAGGCTTCGGCCTTTACTATGCAGGGGGCCAGTGAGACTGGTCTAGCGTCCTTTCCACCGGTGGACGCTGCGTTCGCCGCGTTGGTTAAAACGCCGACACTATCTGGGCTTACAAAGGACCCAGCGTGTCCTAATAAGCAGTGCAGGACCACAGAGCTACACCTCAAAAAAGGGTATTCTGTGGCCACAGAGGCAGGCAGACTGTCTAATGTAGCCAATCTACTGGCAGTTTACCAGGCGGCACTCATTAGAGACCTACCTGAGTGCCCTTCTGCGGCCCTCAGAAGCGAGCTAGGCACAGTCAGCCAGCTGCTGGTGAAGCTAGCCCAGCTCAACGCAGGAGCATTGTTTCTATGGTTGTGGCCAGAAGACAGCTCTGGCTCTCGCAGGTGAGAGTGCAGGAGCCTGACAAGGCCCCCTTGCTGGACGCTTCAATTACACCCGGACACACATTTGGTCCGGCAGTGGAGGAGATGCTGCAACACTCAGTCAAGGCACGGGAGGCATCGCAGCAAATGGCCAAGATGTGGACAAATAAGCAGTTCCAGCCGAAGCGGCCTCAGGAACAGCCATGGCGTAAGACACACGCCACAGCAGCAGGCGCAACCACGGGGTAGTAGTCCATCAGCACGCGGCTAGCCTGGTTTTACAAATCCGCGGCGCGTAGAATGGAGCCCTAGAGGAGGTGGCAGGTCAGGCCCCTCGTGGGCGAGCATAGCCAAAGCAGCTCTGAGACACACAGGCAGCTATTAGCCCACCCTTATACTGTTCCACAGCTCTAGTTCTGGCAACAGTGCGCCAACGACATCTGGGTGCACAAGACCATTTCCACCGGGTACACCCTTCAGTTCCAGTTAAAGCGCCCCCCCCCCCCCCCCCCCTTCAGGGGGGTGGTCGTAACTGCAGTGAAGGACTCGGCTCAGTCCTCAGCTCTGAATGTGGAGATACAGGCACTGCTCAGGAAGTGTGCCATTCAACAAGTAGACCCTGCTCTGATCGACCAGGGGTTTTATTCCAAATACTTCCTACTGCCCAGAAAGGATGGCGGGTTCCGCCCTATTTTAGATCTGTGAGTACTGAAGAGATACCTACGATGGTTATAGTTCAGGATGCTTATGCACAGGCACATCATCCAGTCAGTCTGACACGGCGACTGGTTTACCACTGTGGACCTTACAGATGCGTACTTTCACATTCCCATCTGCCCGGGTCACAGGAAGTATCTGCGTTTCGCATTCAGGAGCAGGATTTCGAGTTTTGTGTCCTCCTATTCGGTCTGTCACTAGCTCCTCGAACCTTTTCCAAATGTATGGATGCCATTTTATCTTCTTTGCGGGCTCAAGGTGTCTGACTGCTGAACTATCTGGACGACTGGCTTGTCTGCGCGCAGTCGAAGGAGCAGGTGGCACAGCACACAGTGATGGTTACAAACCACCTTCAGCGGCTGGGTCTGAAGGTCAATTTAGAAAAGAGCCGCCTCGTGCCAAGCCAACAGACCGAATTCGTGGGTCTGCATCTGGACTCAGTGTCCACAGAAGCAACCTTATCGACATAAAGAGTTGCCGGTTCAGGTTGAGAGAAACAATCAGCATGGAGCTGTGCCAGCGCATGCTGGGGCTGATGGCTGCCACCTCACAAGCCCTTCCTTTGGGCTTATTACACCAGAGACCTCTACAGGCCTGGTTCAATGCCTTCACGTTACATCCGCGGAGAGACAAATACTGCAGGTTGACGGTATCCCGAACCTGCTGGGAAGCACTACGCTGGTGGAAAGTTCCCTCAAACATCCTCCAGGGCATTCGCCTGGGTCCCATCTTCCGGAGGGAAGTGTTTATGACCGACGCTTCCAACCAAGGTTAGGGAGCAGTCTGGAATGGCTCAGGCACCCGCGGAGTGTGGTCAGGACCCTGGAGGTCAGCCCACATCAATGCTCTGGAACTCAGAGCAGTGGACCTCACCCTCCAGCACTTCTTGCCGGTGCTTCTAGACAAGCATGTGTTGGTGCGGTCGGACAACACCACGGCTGTGGCATATATCAACCGCCAGGGCGGCCTACGGTCCACCCGCCTTCACCGAATGGTAACACGGCTGTTGCTATGGGCACAGACCTATTGTCCCAGGCCGAAGGACGGCTTTGGCACCCGAACCCCAAGCTCATGCAGCTATGGGCTTGGCCCCTGAACGGGAGCGCCTGTCAGCCTTAGGGCTTTCAACGGCGGTAATTTCGACTATTCAGAGCACTAGAGCACCCTCTACCAGGTCGCAGTACACGTACAAGTGGCAGCTGTTCCAAGATTGGTGTCTAGCGGGGGGCCATGACCCAATATCTTGTCTTATGGCAGTGATATTACAGTTTCTACAGAAACTGTTAGATGAAGGGAACTCTCCCTCTATACTTAAAGTGTATTTAGCCGCCATATCAGCTTGCCATATCTGCATTGACGGGTTATCACCAGGTTGCCATTTTCTGGCATCGCAGTTCCTCAAGGGCGCAAGACGTTTGCGACCTCCAAGGACGACCAGTTTACCGTCATGGAGCCTTGACTTGGTGCTAGAAGCCCTTACCAAGGCACCATTTGAGCCTCTCCACACTGTGGATATGAAGCTCATGTCTTTTAAAACTGTGTTTCTACTGTCAGTGGTATCAGCCAAACGCGTCAACGAGTTACATGCAGTGTCAGTGCACCCGTCATGTACTCGTTTCGCAGGAGACAGTTCTAAGGTCTCCATGCACCCAAATCCAACCTTTTTACCAAAGGTCATATCCCCGTTTCATATGAACCAAACAGTCGAGTTGATCCATCTTCCTCCTTTTTCTTCCCCAGAGGAAGAACGGTTACACATGCTCTGCCCTGTGCGGGCATTGAAGTGTTATATAGATCGTACAACGACTGTGAGGCAAACAGAACAATTGTTCATATGCCATGGTTCTAAGACTCTGGGTCAGCCATTGTCTAAACAACGCCTTTCCCATTGGATAGTGAATGCTATTAAATTAGCTTATGAATCTGCAGGCCTTTCACCATCAGGGCAGTTGAAGGCACATTCCACTAGGGGTATGGTGACATCCTGGGCCCTCTTTAGAGGGGTGCTGGTGTCTGACATTTGCGCGGCAGCCAGTTGGTCTACACCGCATACTTTTATAAGGTTTTACCGGTTAAACATACTGGATTCTTCTGCTCCACTATTTGGAGCATCTGTACTACACTCTATGGCACCTCAGGATGCCAATATGGTGTTCACTATTCCACCTTAGGAAAGTTGTCATTGCGAGCATAGACGCTGAGGCGCAGCTCCGCATATGCCTAGATGTATTGCCTACGCAGTTGCGTTATGACATAAGTCTGTCCTACTGCCGATAATCCTCCATCGCGACACTGTTCCCATACCTTGATGGTTATTTTCAACTTGAAAGGGAACGATAGGTTGCGGATGCTACCCCGGTTCCCTGAAAGAGAAAATAACTATCAAGCTGTGAGGTCGCTCCGGAAGCCTTCACGGCCTGAAGAGCAAAAGAGGACGAGAGTCTCTGACGTGTAAGCCCGCCCCCCTGGGAGCTTACTATACGCAGCGCGCGCAGAGGCCTATCACCAGCTTTGCTATAAAGCTCAGCCAATCCTACTGCCTGACGGCAATATCCCATACCTTGATGGTTATTTTCTCTTTCAGGGAACCGGGCTTGCATCCGCAACCTATAGAATTACAAGTACGGTACCTGTTCGTGGCATGCTGCATCCAGTATTCTGGCTATATACAATTCGTTGAAGAAAAAAACGCATCAACAAAGTTTCAGTTTTGTTTCAATTGCAAATGTTAATTTAACTTGTGTTTCTTATTTAGAGTGCATGAACCAACATCAGCAGCAGTTAGATTATTTATTTATTTATTTAATCATATAATGAAGGCCATATAGCGAGGATGTAAATAATATATCTAGACTCAGCTGACGGTTTGGACCCAAGACTGTTGCTGCACTCAGTACAGTAAGTTACAAACAAGCACCATTTTATTTTTTTTATAATCCGAGTTGTATTCAATTATTTTTTCATGGGTTGGGAAATAAAGTTAATGATTTAATAAAGGTTACAGCAAGATAACAAAATGTGAATTTTGGTGAGCAGAGTACAGTAGCTTGCAATTTCAATCTGTAACTTTGTTTAAAAAAATCACAGCCTTCAATATAAATGTATATACTTTGGCTGTTGTAGTGTCCATTTTAAACCTTTGTTTCACTGGAGCAGACAGAGTCATGTGACATACACCAGTGTACTGACTGGATAGGATTGCTTGTGTTGTCAAGATGTTGTCAAGGGTTTTACACGTAGCAATCTTTGGGGGATTTGGTTGCAAGCAATTTACAGTAATTGCAACTAATAAATATTAGTAAAATTCCAGACTTTTTCAAGACTTTCATAATGGAGACATGGTTTTTCAAGCATTTTCAAACCCTGGGAATCAGTTTAGCATTTTTCCATACTTCCAGACTAGCGTACAAACCCTGTATGATGTAATTAAGAAATAGAGATGGTTAACAATGCTAATTACAGCAGGAAGCAGAGAGGACAGAAATAAATGTCAAAAAATGTTTTTATATAGCTTGCTAAAGTTGGTTATTCTGAAAGTTCCATTAGTTTCATTTTATCCAAAACTGCACATACTTATCAAAATACTATAACAGATTACCACAGCCTAGTTTCTAAACAGTAAAACCAACGTGGTCATGAAAACCCTTACATGCTACTTTCTCTGTTTAAATCTGAATTGATTAGTATTTGCTTCTCACAATGATATAAGTTATTTTAATTATGGAACTGTAAGGTCTACAGAAAAAAAAAAATACATTTACGTGATTAAATAAATGCTGGTGTGTATCCACTTTCTGTAATGTAGCTCGATACTGAAGATTCAGTCTGCCAAATCCCGCTAACAAACTGTTACGTTCCTTTACCATAGCCAACGACGGTCTATGATGAGTGTCTTGTGTCTGAATGATTTAGGTCACCATAGAATCTGGAATGGCTCAAACTGCTATCTTATTTCCATCCTTGAATTGTAATTATTTGTACAGATATGGCTGACAGATGACAAGGGTGTTCGGACTACATTTTCCAGTTTTCTCTTTCTGAATGGTGATTGCAGTAGCACCATGATGTTTACTAGCTAAACAGTGTAAAATACAACCTCTTACTGTACATCACGAATGTGGAGCATTTTATTTATTTATTTATTTATTGCACACACTTCCCCGCCCCTCAGTTACAGGAGAAGCCAAGAAGCAATCGGCTCAGTGAACAAACAAACTAGATGCTAATAAAAGCCTGGTGTAGTAATACAAAAATAAGTTTTAAAAAAGTTAACCTCAAGAAATAATAGACTTTTTAACGGTTGTTAAAACAGTTAATTTCCAAAGAAATTAACAAATTAATCACAGAAGTTAACTGTGATTAAATACAGCCCTAATTTGAGGAAATTGAAATAAGGAGGAAGGAAACTGTGCAATGATGTTGTCTTGGATGTTTATTTAGTGATAAGCAGATCATATTGTGTATTAATTTTAGAAACATTGCTGGTAATTTAGGTACGCCTAGATAAGGATATGTACTATGAACAACACAACAACTTGTACACAACTGTCCCATTTGCTTGTCCAAGTGTTTGCAATAACACTTTGTCACAGATGGCTGGGTGGGTGGCGTAAACAGATCAGGAAATACATAGGCTCATTACTGCAGGGTGAGACACAAATGTGCTTGTTCTTTATTGAATAAATAAAACAAACCGAACATAAACAAAACGGCACAGTGGACAAAATAATAATAAAAAAACACAATAATCAAACAAATATGGTGCTGGTGGAAATCCAGCATGAGTCGCTGTTGTTGCTATAAGGTTCATCTTCTCCACTCTCTCTCTCTCTCTCTCTCTCGTTCTTTCTCCGCTCCCCTCCCCCGCAGCACTCAGCTGCTTTGCTTTTCATACATGTGGCCATCCTCAAACTGGCAAACCATTAACCAATTTAAAGACGGACACATTCTGCATGTGTTATTTTTGGCAGGGAAGGTAATTGTCAGGTTCCCTGCCAAACCAAAACCAAACTAATACTAATACAAAATAAATTTAAATAATAGCAACAATAATACAAAAATACAAATAAACATAGGGGTGGGGGTGTACCCCGTCACACACTGGTATAGCACTTTTTGGTCAAATAAGTTTTCCAATCTGCTTTGCTTTTGTTTTCTTGTTTATTCTTTAAAACACATTTCTTTAAAATAAAAATAAATAAAAAAAGAAGTACAGTACTGTAAATAATAAGAAGAAATAAAACAAATAAAAATGTGCCTAGTTCTTGGAAACAAAGGTGTTTTCAAAAGTTCTGAATCTGACAAATTAAAAAAAAAAAAAAAAAACCTAGTAGTTCTCTAAATGCAGATTCTTCGTACTAGAAATAGGACCCTAAACAGTCTACTTGTTCTGGTTTGAATGCACGTCTTTGTGCTGTTACCACATCTCCACCAGTGGAGAACACTCTTTCAGCCGGGACACTGGTCCCTGGGGTGCACAGGTAACACTCGTGATCCTTCCACCAGTCAAGAAGATTTTCATTTTGAAGTGCTGCCTCTATATATTTTATGACCTCATTCTCTGCTTTCGTAGATCTGTAGTAGATCTGCAAGTACACTTCTTGCAATGGGAGCAGAGTAAGCCTTGTTATCAGGATCAGCATTATCAGGTTGATGCAGGTTCACAGATATACGTTTAGTGTAGGCTCTTGTTGCCTGGCAAAGTGGGCTTCTCCAGGCTGGCTGAGCTCACAGTCAATTGCTGCTGAAATACAAACATTAAGATCAACAAACAGCTATCATATTTAAATAATTGGGAACGCATTAGTAATTTAAACATTTCTTTAAAAAGTTGTTATGATTAAATGCAAGGGTTACTTTCAGGCAACTTTCTATATTGTTCTTTATTTTGTTATTAAGATGTTGGGGCATATACAAAAAAAATAATATTACTATTTAAATACAGTAAAACAGCATTTGTTAATAGAGTTAAATGCATCACAACTATATATGATTATAAAAAAACATGACACACAACAGTAGATAAAACAATACTAAATAAAATATACATGAAAAAAAAAACATTCTTGAATATTTACTCATACTGTTCTATGCAGGATATTGTACCAGTTTTTGTATTTTAGATTAAGTTACATAATACATGTAACATTGTACTATACAAAAAATATTTATACGCAAGCTCTGAGTAACGTTAGCCTACCTGGTTCTGAGACTTCCACGGTTCTGCAGCTTCCAGCAAAGCCAAAAAAAAACCCATCCTTTACACAGATTGATTGGTAGGTGAGGCTTCTAGGCTGCTTACTAATAAATAATATTCACTGATTATCAGTATAAACACCAATTAATGCATGATCATCATTAATTTAGCCGATCAAATTTTACTTAAATTAAAAAAAAAAAATTAAAAATCACAGCGTACTGATACAGAGATCACTGTAGCATCAAGAAATATATCCCAGTTTACTGTGTGAATCGATGAATCAGCACACCCCTAGTTACGACTATGGCAATTTTTCAGAATATGTATAATATACAAAACACTACAGTTAAACCTTTATTATCCTAACTAATTTGGGACCAGAGAGTGTTTGCTTAATTGAATTGCTTGGATAACTGAGATTATTTATGACTCCTAATCAAGAATCCCTTTTTACCTGCTAAGTATAACACACAGCATTTAGCTGTACTGAGATTGAGGGATGATTAGCACACATTCTATAACAACAGAGCACAGCACACAAGAAGAGAGGTTACAAAGGGGACAGTTCAGATAACAGAGGTGTTAAGATAACCAGGGTTCAGAAAATCAAGGTTCAGTTCTAAGTCTTAAGAACATAAGAAAGTTTACAAACGAGAGGAAGTCATTCGGCCCATCTTGCTCGTTTCGTTGTTAGTAGCTTATTGATCCCAGAATCTCATCAAGCAGCTTATTGAAGGATCCCAGGGTGTCAGCTTCAACAACATTACTGATATAAAATTATACCATATAGAAGTCTATTACCATTCCATAAATATATCCTACTGTGGAAGGGGTGTGGGTAATTCACTGACCAGGAGACAGACAGGTGTAATTGAAAACACCACACAGGTGCTGAGTTTTATTTCAGGGGAGCGTTGGGTTTCTTTAGCCCGCAGAGGGCGCTGTTGGTCCGTGGTCTGCTTACCAACGATGGTAAACACAACCACGGGAATACCAAGCAAGGGTAAACAGTTCAGGCGCACTCGCAGGTGCTTCAAAACAATACTACAAAAATCGAAGGCACAAAGAAACAGGAAAACTAAAACAGTAACAAAACTACAAAGAAAAGGTGCTGCACTCTGCAGCAATATCCCGGTCGCCGCTGCCCGTGCGACCCGGATCACCGTCCTACACTGCCGGCTACCTAGCCTACTCGGCTATCCTTATTCAGGGATCTGCCCAAGGGTTCCCCCCTCCCTCACTGTCTCGCTCTGAACCTCCATTCCGTTCGGTCGTGGACCAGCGTTTCCACGCACTCTACGCATTTAAAAGGGCAGATCTGAGGAAACAACAGAGCGTTAATTTATAGGGCTAACAATCTCCCAAGACGCGCCTCTCAGCCATTCAGAGAGGGGGAAAGTCCACACACCCACTTTCCCACCTCCCCGTGTCACTGCCATGACTCACAGACGGTTGTTGGACGACTGCCGCCCTCTTCCTGCAGCCCGTGAACATGCCAGCAGAGTCAGCACAGATCTCTCCCCGTTACACCTACATTAGTTAATGTGCCACATTATCTAAATACAGCATGAATGTTTGAAATACAGAAGTACTATTACTCACCATTTTGAGAATTTTAATGTTTTAATGTTTTCTTTTTAAATAATGGTGTGAATCAGCTCCTGGCTCCAATGTGTTTTATTAACTACAACAAGTAACGTAATGTAAAAAGTACACTGGCAATATTAGATAAACCAACATTAAACAGTTGTTATCGGAATCCCACCTGATTATGATTGAAGGAAAAGTTGTGCTTATCAAATCATTAGGTGACTCCTTTTGTATTACTATTTTTTGTTTAAACTATAATATTTTATTATTACAGCTATCATTGTGACAGCTATGTTTAGAACGCTCATTATAAAAGCAAAATGTTTTATCAACCTAAGCTGTTTTAATTTTTTTTTAATGAAATTAATCTGGGTTACCCAGTGTCTCAATAGGCTACTGACCCATAATTCTTCTATAGTTACTATTACTTTTCATTTCTGTTCCTAGTTAGTTACTCGATTGGTGTCCACATACTATATTTCATCAACAAAAGAAAGTGAACAAAGACATCCATCTGTTTCATTGATAAAAAATATTGTCTGTACTAATGAACAATAGCAATTATCACTGAAAGATTAACCGATTTGAAAATACTAGTAGAACCACCTGTAGACTAATTTAATAGCAATTAGTGCCCAAGCTGACCAAAAGTACATATATTTATTAAACAATTAAAGCTGAAACATTCTTGCACCTTAACTTTTCAGAGAGGATCAATGAGGAACCATGCTTGTCTGCAATGGAATGATGCTATTACTTGCCACCAAAGAATAATTAGTGTCACCTCTTATTGAGAGTGGACACGATCGAAATAACCTGCCTATAATATGTTGCTGTCTGAGACAGGATCTGCTTTGTCTCTATTCTTGTCAGGCACTCAGAGGTGCTATTTCCTAGCAACGAGGAAATGTTAATTTATTACTCTGATTAAATTACTTGGTTAAGGTCAAGACCATAAACTACCCTCTTGTAGCCTTGATTTTCTTTATTATTATTACTGTTGTTATTATTATTAATAATAATAATAATAATAATAATAATAATAATAATAATAATAATAATAATAATAATAATAATTTGTACTTTTACTCATGTAACTGGAGTGGTCCAGTTATTGTAAATGCCCAGTGAAGGAATGGACTTTAGATAGTATGAAATATAACAGTGCTAGCATCATTATTTTACCTTTCTGAAGCATTACTCTTTTCTTTTTGTCATAAAATCATGATCAGCAGTATTGTCAATTAAAGCTGACAACTTAAGAAAGTAGGACACAATCCACAATCAAGAAAAGCTTTATATGGCTTAAAAATGTGTGTGTGTGTGTGTGTGTGTGTGTGTGTGTGTGTGTGTGTGTGTGTGTGTGTGTGTTTAATATTTATTTACTGGATATGAACTAATACTTGAGAAATGGATAAGCCCAATCAAGGCTAACTCATAGGTATAAAGTACCTAGCCAGAGGGCATAAAAAGGCATCTGTCACAATGTTCTCTTAGACGGAATACTGTTGGGATGATCGCTTGCCCATTTCAACCAGTGTTGGCTCAGCATCAGTCTGGCAATACCTCACCTACTTAAAAACAAAACAATCCCATCCATCAAAAGTTTGTGAATATGCCTCTTTCTTTAAATGTATTTCACAGCGTCTTGTCATGGAAATTTGGGTGCATTTCAATCTATTGTACATCACATATTATATATAATATACATATCTATATAATATATATATATATATATATATATAATATATATATATATATATATATTATGATATATATATATATATAAATCTGTTACTGATACTGCTTCTAGTGAATGCAAAGGAACAGTTTTATTAGAAATAAAACTATGTAAAGAAAAAATAAAAGTCCAACAACTAAACTAAATGTAACACCTGTCCACAGAGACAGAGCGGGGCAAGCGCCACAGAATGGACAAAACAGTATAGCCCGACTACGCCACCAAGGGAATTTCACCCTCAGAATTAACAAACAGTAGTTTAAAGCACGTCTCAAATAGGTTCTTTTATAGGGCGTGGAGCTGGGATACAAATCAGAAGGAGCACACAAACTACAACTATTAAAAATAATTCCAGGTTTTATTTGTAGAGCACACAGACACAGATCATAAATATGCACAATAACAAACAACTACTACTACCATCGACAGTATATAACCATGCAGACTTGACGGAAGAGTTAAACACTTACATAGCAACAAATTAACTGTGCAAAAACGCTAACAAATACTAATCAGAAAAGTACAATAAACAAATCAAATACACCAAACACATCTTTAAAACATGCATATACAAACCAAAAAAAACAAGTGCAACACATTGCTATTATAATTAACTATTCCATTTTTTTTTTTATACACACAAAGCAAGTGGGTTATCATTGACAGTGCAGATCATTTATCAAGTAATCATATTGCGAGCTGGAGTCTAGTCCTATCACAGGAATTTAACAAAAACAGTCATAATACACGAGTAGAGTACAGCAAAACAGTACATAAAAGCAAAATAAAACAACCAGGGGGATATCTAAAAGAACGGAAGCTTAAAACACAAACTAAAATCAGGGAAATGGCAGGCTGTCAGGACATTATCAAGCGTGTGGTGGTCCAAGAGTAGCGGGCCACATAATGTAAACAAATTTGCTGTTTTGAAACATTAAGTTGTAAACTAGTCAGTCCATTTAAGGATTTCATGACAACCAAGGAAGGCTGTAACGGACTAGAAGATAATAATCAAATTGGCTTACTCACGTCTTATATTTAAATGTTACTGCCGCTATTCGCAGACCACACACAAAATAGGGACGATAGGGACGAAAGATAAGGGGGCATTCTAAAAATGAAAGTAATGAAAACAATAAACAAACACAAAGTGCAAGCTGCTACATAAAGTAATACAGAAAGGAAAAATTAACTAAACTAAGCAGTACAGAAAGGAAAATGTAAACAACGACACCCCACTCCCGATAGCTGCAATAGCGTTAATGATAGCCGATTAGCAATAGCGTTAGCGTTAACGTTAATATTTAAATTCAGAGCATCCTTAAATCAGTCTCATATAGATGTTTTGGTTCAGAATGCAATTGTCATTCTTGTGAGATAAAAACAGTCTTCGCGTCCAGACAACCTTACGGGAGTTATCTACTATCAAGACAGCTAATTTGGATTCTAGCTTTAAACGCAGAATGATAACTGCCTTGTAAAACCTGCATCAATTTGTATAAATCACAAACAACAAACTGTTACTATAATGTTCATTAACTCAAAGTATGAATTGAAAGCAATAATACTTTTCTTACATTCTGCCTCAAATAAAATGTTAATTTTACTTTGTCTGCTTATAGTTCATAAGAGGATAAAAGCACTACGTGTTGAAGACTTAACAGACTTTCACTGCCTCTTCCAGCCAGTATGTCATCAAAACAGGCACTCAAAGGCTCTCCTGAAGGCAAGGAAGTTAAAATTCGGGGGTCTGTCTTCCTTCTGGTGCATCTCCACACCAGAATATAAAAGAAATGTTTTTGCAAAATCAAGAGTCATTAACTATTTATGTATTCCACTGAAACAGCAAATCCTGCACAAGACGTGCATTCTTTGTCTGAGTATATCTGGGGTATTCCATCGCAGACTCTGGCACTGCTAGCTTAATAACAGACTGAATCTATTTCAGTCTCTGTCTACTTCAAATGATATGTCCAACTATCTTCTTCCGGTAATCAATCGGGGATAAGTTAGAGATTTTATTCCAAGTACTTTTAGGATTTTAGACGTCTTGCATGCGAACTCCCACACCAAGGCAAACACTGGGGTCGTTATCCTGAATCAAAGTTTCTGAAAACGGTATCTCTGTTCAAGTCAACTGCAGGCTGTCTTCAAATTGTCAAAGTTCAGAGCCTTATTCTGTGTGTCAGGGAGCCCTGCTTGAAAGTCACGCTCGTCCTTTTCTACACCTCTCTTCATCTCGGTGATTGGCTGTGTAGCAGGGGGAGATCTGTGCTGACTCTGCTGGCGTGTTCACAGTACTGCAGAAAGAGGGCGGCAGTCATCCAACAACCGCCTGTGAGTCATGGCAGTGACACGGGGAGGTGGGAACGTGGGTGTGTGGACTTTCCCCCTCTCTGAATGGCTGAGAGGCGAGTCTTGGGAGATTGCTAGCCCTATAAAAAAATGTTCTGCTGTTTCCTCAGGTCTGCCCTTTTAAACTCGCCGAGAGTGTGGAAGCACTGGTCCACGACCGAGAACCAGTCGGAGAGAACGGAACGGAGGTTCAGAGTGAGACAGTGAGGTCGGGGAACCCTTGGGCAGACCCCTTAAAAGTATAGCTGAGCAGGCTAGTTAGCCGGCAGAGTAGTACGGTGATCCGGGTCGCACGGGCAGCGGCAACCGGGATATTGCTGCAGAGTGCAGCACCTTTTCTTTATAGTTTTGTTACTGTTTTTTTTTGCCTGTTTCTTTGTGCCTTCTGTTTTGAATTATTGTTTTGAAGCACCGGCGCCGGTATTGTGTACCCTCGCTTGGTATGCCCGTGGTTCTGTTTACCATTGTTGGTAAATCAGACCACGGACCCACAGCGCCATCTGCGGGCTAAAAAGAAATAAGGCACCCTGCAAAATAAAACTGGGCACCTGTGTGGTGTTTTCAAGTACACCTGTCTGTCTCCTGGTCAGTGAATTACCCACAACCCTTCCACAGGCTGGTTTGTTTATTTAGGGCTGTACCCGAGTCCACGTGGAGTGTTTTCCCATTGGCTGTTCTTGTTCTGGGATGGCCCAGTGTTCTCAGTTGGTCTGCTGTTTTGTCCCTGTCGGCTGGATTTATGAGGCAGACTTTTCTTTGTCCGTGGTGTCAAAACATTGAAAACCGTCTGTTTTTTACCTTTTGGAAGACACCCCTTGTGCCACAGGATTTGTTCAACGATGGTGAAGATAAACCACCAGTATTTAGTTTACGATTCTTTTTAAAAGTATTATTTGTCAGTGGGGGAGTTTGTGATATAGATACAAGCAGATACTGAGAATGGCTTCTGTAGATTCTATTTCTGTTAATTTCATAAACAGAATGTTATTATGACCCAACCTGACGCTTCACTATTGTCTTTGCTCTGCTGACAGTTTTTCATGGGATACACATCAGTGTAGAAAATACCTTGTCAGTTGTACAGTTCTGAGAAAAAACAAACAAAAGAAGAATAGTAAATGACAGAGATTGTGGAATTTGAATGTTGGGATCTTCATCCCTGTTTCTGTTGCAAATGCATCTTGTATCTTATAGAGTCCGTTGTCACGCCTGGATGGTTCTTGCTTGTCGGCATCCAGCTCTCTAATCTCCTGTAACTGCCTTGCTCTAGTATAAATCCAAACTGCAGGGTTTAATTTGAACATGTATAATACATTTTTTCTCTGACAGGCAAGAATTATACAGAGTTTGTAAATTAACTTGGTTTCAAAAAAGAATGGCATAGGTGTAGAAAGATGGTCCAGGCTTTTCAGTGACAGGCCAGCTGACAGAATTTGAATATTGAGCTGTTTTAAATCAGTTCTTACATCCAACACACACACACACACACACACACACACACACACACCTACCTCAACATTAGGGTTAGGACCATAGAAGAATTGCATTTAGGGCAATTCATTTAATTTTTCAACACTCCAATGTTGTTTAAAAAAATGGCAATCTCAGGGGCAATCTCACTATTTCGATGGCCATTCAAAAACAGAGCATGTAGGATAAGTTGTAAGTGGTGTGATACAGTGGTCTAGAAAAAGCAATGGCTCAAAGAGAACGTTTAGTGTGTCCAAACGAACGTACCGGTAGTTACAGTGGCTCATCTTTCTGCATCTATGCCAAAAGAACTCTATGTACATAACATGCACATCAGAAATCATTCTTCCCTTTTTCTTTAAATTGAAAGATAAATGTGTACTATCATGATGTATTTTATCATGAGATCTGTGAGTAAGGAAATTACTCTGTTCTTTTTTTAAGTTCAGCATGGAGCTACCAACACCAACAATAAGGCACAAAACTTACTGTCGCATATCCGGCTGTGGTGGGACCAGAGTAAGGGCGGATATGTAAAAAGGTGGATGAATGAATCCTGTTTTAAATACCATTATACAATTACCATATTCAAACAAATTTGTGATAGGCAGATACACGATGGATTACTGTATATGGATGCTTCTGTAAATCAGGGTCAGTAGATTAGGTCTATAAACAAACATTCTATGCCTCTTCCTTACTTCTAACATCTGGTACTTTTTTGTTTACAAAAGAACTCCTGTCTCCATCCCTTTGACCAGAGCCGCCAATTACCCCCAAAAGTGGATTGTTTAGGGGCTCCCCCACTATGATCTTTACAATATAGTAATTAAGAATAAAGACACATTCTAATTCACACCTCCTTTGCTCCAGGGCCATGTATTGCACTGTAGATAATTTTATATTTATCAGTGTGTGTTATTACAAATGAGAAGTGTCGCGCATATATATACCATATATATATATATATATATATATATATATATATATATATATATATATATATATATATATATATATATATATACAGAATCTTGAGACATTGTAACATAATCTATTTTTAGTTAGAAATATATAATGTATGAGGGATTTCATTTTTAATTAGTGTAGAATGCCCTAATGTATGAATATATGGATTTCTATTGTAATAAATATAAGAAGACAGAATTGTTTATGAGGCTGAAGAGCATATATTTAGTATAAGAGTAATTACACAAATATTCTGACCCTCAGATGATACAAACATAATTTATATTAGCATCTCTACTCTCTACAGACAAACAGTTCTCTTCCACTTGCTATGTAGAGATCAATTTGCAGACAGAATCATAATCAATCATTAGACTGCCAGGAGGAGGTAACAATATGAACAGATCAGCAAGCATTTGTTTTCCCTTACAAGGCTTACTGTATGGCAAAAAAATTCAATAATTGTGTACTGATCTATAAGGATGACATTAAATAAAATATTACCAAGCAGTCGTGTAGTTTTATAACAAATATTTACTTTTTTGTTTTCAGTTGACAAGTGTAATTACTTGGCTCCTAGTCTTTCCTCATTCAGGAGGTGTAGCTGTGACGTGTGATAGAAAAAAATTCCTCTCTGAATTGCAAATGTACAGTAAAGACTAACTGATAAAAGAATCATCCCACCACATGCTGAAGAAAACACTCTGGCAGCAAGGGATTCAGTTCATTATGAGCACATGCCTTTGAGGTAAAAGGGCAGGTTGTGAAATGCCTGGGTCTGTCAACTACCTGCAACACCCAACATTTAAAAATCAGTTTAAAAGCTGGCTTATGCACTGAGGAAATAAAATGGGATACAATATAAAAATTGGTAGGTTTCAAAAGGGGGGTGCCAAATAAGATTAAAATATTTAATATACACTGGGGTATATTAAAGATCTTTATAAAATGGGTATTTTAAATACTCTATCCCAATTGGTAAAAACAGGTCACATGGGGGTGTTGATATTACAGCATATGTCGGTACTTCTTTTCAAAAAGGGGCAAATCACTGGTAGATATCCATACACCACTAAAGCATGACTGACGAGATTTATGTAAATGTTGACCTTTTGGCAAACCGAAGTGTACATGAGGTATTGAATAATTCTGAATTGGACATCAATGATTAATTAAAGCTCCTTCTCCATGAACTACAGCATTTCCACATCTTATTCTGAAAATAATAGTTTAAAAAATATATCTCAAACTTTCAGCTTTTTTAAAAAGGTTTGGGTTGCTCTTAAAAGAGGCTTTGGTGGTTAAATGAATGTTTTGTTGCCGCTGGCCCCAGTCTGCCTGTTTTTCTTCTCTGGTCGTTCTGCCTGCTGCCACTGGTCCCACCCCTGCACAGCTGTGTGCGATTTAATGCATTTATAAATGCATACCCAACTTTCTTATGAACAGGAACATTTATCTCATTTCCAGAGAGCCCTGGTGAATACAGTGATTGGGTTTTGGTATTTTTAGCCATGATATAAAATCATTTAAGCACAGTCAACTTTTACTTTTTATCGGTAAATGAAAATATTATATTACAGGATGATTGTATTACAAGTTAAAGGGTACATAAGGAGCTTTTTATTTGATTGTGTTACATGTTCCCATTTGTTGCTACTGTTTACATTAGGTGTGTGTACTGTTTTATTTTATTTATTTTTTTTACAATTTGACATCTTTTTAACAGTAAACATAAACAGTTGTAGCAACAAATGGGAACATGTAACACAATAAAATAAAAAGGCCCTTATGTACCCTGTAAATAAAGTATTAAATTAAGCAAAATCATGCAGATTCTATGATAACACGTACCAGAATTTGTGAAAAGCTGAAATCATACCCTCAAACTGGATTGCATGTAATGTTGAATGATTACGTTATGCTTGTCAAGTGGGGTTTATAATGACAGTAAACTGATTTTCCATTTCTGTAAGGATTCTACCATAACTGAAAACACAAGGAAGTCAGGTATGATTATGAATTCACATCATTGCATGCTATGTTTAAATATTGCATTATGTAATTTTAACCAGTGGATTGATAAATAGAATCAAAGATTAATTAAGTATTAAAGAATTCACCTAGCCAGAATATTCACTTATGCTGTGTGAAGCAAGGAGTTATTTTTGTCCAACTATACCCAGCTGGGAATCCACCTGGATTGTAATTGTCAATTTGTAATCTAACATCAGAAAACTGGAAAGGCCATTTGAGATTTGGGAGCTATTGTCACTTCCCCTAGACCAGTGGTTTTCAAATCTAGTCTACTGTGTACCCCCATCTGAGATGGGGTCACAATATACCGTAAAACTGGATTTTTTTAAATCTTAGTGTTTAAATTATTTATTGGCATATGAAAATCAAGTATAGTCCCTGGCTATTTTGGCTCATGTTGAAAGTCATACACATTATAACGTCCTCTTTTACATGGTCATTCGATGGCCTCAATAACTTCTTCATTGGCAAGTGCGACTACTGTTGTTTCAGATGCCTTTTCTTCTGCATTTGAGTCAGGAGTTCCTGGATTGTTTTAAAACTTTACCCAGCAGACAAGCATGATTACGAGTAATTTAATTCAACCAAGTAATACAGTACTGTATTCAAAAACATTTAACGGCTTTGTTCTACCCAGTAATACTTTAGGGCCTGCACCATGGCAACAGAGAGCATGCACATGACCAGAAATAATGTACTGTAGGACTGCTGCACGTGTGTTGTGGATACGGGGTATGCTTGTCACACTTTTTACTATTTATTTCTTCAATCTAGTGACATTCTGACATTCTGTTCCTCATTAATTTGAAGAATAACACATGGACGATATGGGTAGTTAATATTGCTCATCTATGACAACCTGCCAAAAACGATGATTGTCACTAATTATGTGGTTGCTTTTGCAATAATGCAACATTTTTTAAAATAACAAAGTTTCTACTGTGTAACACAGGATTACAATGACAGAAATTTATATTTGTACTTTTTATATGACCATAGGCTATATATAACATAAACAATATAGGTTTATTTCCTATGTATATTCCCAATGTTGAATCTATAGTACAAAATAATATCACAGCCTCCACAGAACAAGAGGACAAACAGTAAAGAATTTAAATAAACATTATGTGGTGACATATTCCACATGCTGGCATAAAAAAGTAGAAACAAAACATAATTCGAAATTGTTATTATATAGCCTATAAATGATATCCTATAGTATATATATATATATATATATATATATATATATATATATATATATATATATCACGGACAGGGAGGGGGTTAATAGCTCCCTATGTGCGAATGCACATTTGTGTGTTTAATTGGTTTAATAAAAACCTTTTGATGTGTGGAACGCTATGTTTGTGGGTGTTTATTTTGTGTTACAGGTAAACAGCTTAGCTGTCCTGTTTTTTAGTCAGGTTCCTGTGTTGTATGTTTGTTAGTGCTCGTAAGAGCTAGGTGTTTATTTTGTATTTGTTTATTTTTGTTTGTGTGATATTAAAAATAACGCTTCAGTGCTGGAAACTTCCATTTCTGTGTCCTGGGTCCTGGGTCCTGGGTCCTGGGTCCTGCTTGTAAAGGGGCAACGAACCCGTAGTGGGTGCAAACTAAGTGAACCCCTGGTTTTATCAGCTCAATTAAGGGGATAATTAGAATCAGGTGTTTAAATAATTAGGTAAATCTTCAGGGGTGTGTTTGGGAGGCCTCACACTATATAAAGATCAGAAACTTTGTGAGTTTGGTCTTCACCATACAGGTGTGTGGAAACACATCATGCCACTATCAAAAGAAATCTCTGAGGACCTCAGAAAAAGAGTTATTGATGCTTATCAGTCTAGAAAGGGTTATAAAACTATTTCTAAGGATTTGGGGCTCCAACAATCCACTGTCAGACACATGGAGAAGGTTCAAGACCACAGTCACTCTACCCAGGAGAGGTTGCCTTAGCAAAATCTCTCCAAGAATAAACTGGAAAATCATCAAGGAAGTCACAAAGAACCCCAGGGTAACATCCAAGGATCTGCATGCCACTCTCGCCTTGGCTAATGTGAGTGTTCATGACTCAACTATCAGAAAAAGACTGAACAACAATGGTGTTCATGGAAGGATAGCCAGGAGGAAACCACTGCTCTCTAAAAAGAACATTGCTGCCCGTCTGAAGTTCGCCAAAGAGCGCATAGTTGATCCACAAGACTTCTGGAACAACGTTCTCTGGACAGACAAGTCAAAGGTAGAACTTTTTTACCTTAATGGTAAACATTATATTTTGTGAAAACCAAACACTGCGTTGAACAGAAGAACCTCATCCCAATTGTCAAGCTTGGTGTATCATGTATAAAAGTATCATGATTTTGTGTCATTTCTTTAATCTTTATCTATTATTAGGACTTAGATTAAGATCTAATAACATTTTAGGTTTGAAATATGTGAAAATCATAAGGGGTTGTCACAGAGACGGCCAAGTGGGCGGCGTCAGAACCAGGAAGGAATGAAATATACAAAGACGATGCTGTGAAATGAAATGACGAAGACGCCTGTTGGCGCCGGTTTATTACAAAATAAAAGGTTTAAACAAACACGAAAACACAGGACACGGCACTTCGCGCCAAAATAAACAGACAAACAAAACGAATAGACACGGACAAAACACATAGTGGACGAACGCTACACAAACAATTGATTTATAGTTCTCTCTCTCTCTCTCTCTCTCTCTCTCTCTCTCTCTCTAACCCCGAGTATGTCACAACGTGCATCTATATATACTGTTGTGCTGGGATTCAATTACCAATTAATTATTCACTTGAATCCCAGCACGTGAATTAAAAAGTGCAGTTCCCCGTGCTCACATATTACTACATTTTACTTGCACGTGAAGTGCTGTGCAATCCTCGTGCCTAAATACACATATACATTTTTAAACACTCGTGTTACACAGACCCATTTATATCCCGTGTACCAATGTCTATACACCAACATTTAAACACACCACACGCAACACATAACAGATAATATACACAGGGGCAGGCACTTTGTCACAGGGGTTCACAAACTTTTTCTCTGCATTGTGCCTGTGGGTGGGTGTGCGTGGGTGTGTATGTCTATATATATATATATATATATATATATATATATATATATATATATATATATATATATATATATATATATAAATGCAATAGACGCAGTAGGAATCATTTATCAAGGGATCATGCAGGGTAGCATAAAAGGGGCCAGAGAAATGTTAATCTTTTCCTTTGCTTGGGTTTGCACTTTAACTGGGAAGGACTGAGCAGTAGTGACTGCCAGAGAACATTCGTGAGTGTTGTGTTTGTTTGTATGGTTTGTTAGTAACTTCTGTGTTTATTCAACCACCAGACAGCTAACGCGTATCCGGAGCTGTCGCACTGGGCCAGAACAAACCGGATCATCACTGCACTAATTGTCACGAAATAACATTGTTTATTGCGAAGATTTATTATTTGGTCGCCAGACCCGAATTATAATTAAACCCACTTTCCTACTGGATTACAATTGTCTGTGATTTCTACTGCACTGCATCACCTCTACACCTGTTCACAATCCCAGCCATTTTGCCACAGCCCCTAATTGGGATGATGAGCAATTTATTTCTAGCTTCATGTTATCTTTGCCTAATCTGAATTCCCACATTTTGATCCTGGGTGGGGAATTAATTGCTGTATAAACCCCACTCTTGGCCGCTCCTCCACAAAATCTATTGCTCCCTCAAAATCCGCCCTTGCTATTCAGTCTTTCCTTGATAATTGTACAATTTCTGACCCCTGGCATTTCTTTGCCCCTACAGCCCGATATTATTCTTTTTTTTTCACATGTCCACCAATCATTTTCCCGCATTGATTTTTTTTTTTGTTAGATAACAAGCTTCTCCCCCTTCTGTTCACTTCTGTTATGATAGTACTGTGGTCTCTGACCATGCCATGCATCTCTAGTTATGGAACTGGCATTTCTAGATCAAACAGACTCTCATCCTCCTTGGTGTTTTAATTCACTGCTACTTTCCGACCAACATTTTGTAAAATTAATTTCCTCACAATTTGATTTTTTTATTAGCACAAACGCTACACCTGATATCTCCTCCTTCACCCCGTGGGAAGCTTTGAAAGTCTACCTAAGAGGACAGATTATATCCTATGCTGCCCATGAAAAGAAAAACAAAAGACTGTCAGAATTAACAACCATTATTTTACAAATAGACAACCTTTATGCAAACTCACCCTCTCCTGCTTTATACAAAGAGAGACTTACATTGCAGATGGAATTTTTTTTATTATCTACCAATCAAGCAGAAGAGATGTTATACAAATCACAGCATGTTTTATATGAGCATGGAGACAAAGCTAGTACAATTCTAGCCCACAAACTCCAGCAATCAGCATAATTAATCAAATAATTAATCATTTAATTACATGGATCGAAACACTAGTCGGACCAACAGCAGACCAGAAGGAAATAAATAACCAATTTAAAGATTTCTACTCCTCACTTTATATATCTGAATCCCGGTCTGACACATCATGACTAGACTCTTTTTTTCAAAATCTTGATATTCCCAACATTGACATCCAATCTAAAACCATGCTGGAGGAGCCCTTTACATTAGAGGAGGTAACTCAGGCTATTACGACCATGCAGAGTGGAAAGTGTCCTGGCCCTGATGGTTTCCCTATAGAGTTATATAAAAAATGTTCCCAAAATTTCAGCCCTCTGCTGATTTCCTTGTTTTCAGAATAATTTATATTATCGTCCCTTCCCCAAACTCTTTGTGAGTTATCCATATCCTCGATATTAAAAAAAGGTAAAGACCCCATTGAGTGCAGGTCAAGCCGTCCTATTTTCCTCCTTAATGCTGACGCAAAGATCCTGGCTAAAATTTAGCTTTGCCTTCTATTATTTCCCAAGAACAAACTGGATTAATAAAAAAATAGGCATTCATTTTTTAATCTCAGGCGCTTGTTTAATATTATATATACTCCTTTGACCTCCCAGAGGTCTCTCTCGATGCAGAGAAAGCTTTCAATCATGTTGAGAGGGACTATCTCTTCGAAACCTTGCACAGATTTGGCTTTGGTGACAATTTTAGTTCCTGGGTAGATTGCTATATTCACCCCTTCTTGCCCTCTGTCCATACAAATAAAACGTACTCTAAATCTTTTCCACTACAGCGTGGAAGCAGGCAGGGCTGTCCTCTTTCTCCCCTCCTTTTCACAGTTGCTATTCAGCCACTTTCAATAGCTTTTCAGTGTAATCAACATCTCAGAGGGATATTTAGAGGAGGACAGGAGCAGCTGCTCATCAGTATCTACTAAATACCTCATTGACACATTGGTCTGCAGTCCTCCTCAGTAATGTCCCCTCTTTATGCAAACCATTTATTCCCTTCTTCTCTGCAAGATAAAGCTTTCCATATTTGGCGTAACCATGGTATTAATTCTATCAAAGCTTTGTATGTTGAGGGCACTTTTGCATCATTTCAACAACTTTCTCATAAATTTGACCTCCTTTGAACTAATTTCTTTTGCTACTTACAAGCACATGACTGTAGGTAACAAGGTGTCCCCCCAGTTTCCCGCATTACTCCAAATTCCCCAACTGACTCAATTCTTAATTTGATTCCAATTTTTAAGGAATAATGTCCCAAATCTATTAAATGTTTGTCTTACATTGCCTGTCACTGTCCACATTAAAAATACTCTGGGAACAAGATTTAGGCCAAGATATTGCAGATGGGGACTGGGAGGCAATGCTTTCCTGCATACACTCTTCTTCTATCTGTGCTAGGCATGGACTAATACAATTTAAAATTATACATAGTATTTGACTAAGCTTAAACTTTTCACGATTTACCCTGAAACTGACTCAACATGTGACAGATGTAAACAAGCCCCTTCTATACTTTTAGATATGTTTTGGTTCTGTCCCTGGCTAAACTCTTATTGGTCCTCTATTTTTGGCACTATTTCACAAATTTTGCAGCTACACATTGACACCATACCACTACTGTTTTGTTTAGTGCGGTACCCAGCACTATTTGTTTGCCCAAAGTAAAAGCAGACACCGTGGCATTTGAAACTCTCTTGGCTAGGCGCTTAATTTTGCTAAATTGGAAGCAAGCTGCCCCGCCCACTCACATCTGCTGGATTAGATATGTGTTGCATTTTCTCAAGTTAAAAAAAATAAGCTTACTCTTTGTGGCTCCACTGAGAAACTTTATACAGCATGGCAACCTTTCTTATCTTATTTTGATTGCCTCCAGCTCCCATCCCTTTCCTGATGCTCCTGTTTTGGTTGGCTGATGCCTTATCTGCTTCGCACCTAGAAGACCTACTGTTTCACGTTGTCATTCTTTCCTGACTTCTACATCTTTCCCTTCCCTCTCCCCTCTTTTCTTTTTTGTGATAATTTTTTTTTTTAATTTTATACAACTTACAAAATACATTCCACTCTCTCCCCTCTTTTATCTGATAACTATTTGATTTCTGTAAATGATGGTAAAATCTCTCTCTTGTCATTATTATTATAAAACCAATAAACAGAATTTAAAAAAATAACAATAATTGTGTTCATTACATATCCAACTGGTATCGATGGCTGATCATTTTTCCCTTGTTTTGGTCCTCCTCCTCCCTCCTCCTCCTCCTCTTCTTCTTTTCTTCCTTCACCGCATTGTCCGCACAGGGCTCCCTCTGGGGGGAATTGAGTCTCACTCCCCCGGCAAGGCCTGGCTCCGCCGCCCAGGTTCCTCGTAGGTCAGAGGGGACCCCCGGCCACACCTATTCTTTCGCAGCTCGTGCACTTTAGCCTCAGCAAGGCTCTAATCTACACGCCTTTCTCTTAACCCTCTCTCATTTTCCTCCAGGTCCCGTGGGCAACCAGTGGGTGGCTCACGCCTGATGGAGGTCAGTTCTACGGACGAGACCTGTCTGGATCTTTTTCCTTTCCAGGTCTGGGTACCTTTCTGTCCCCCTGGGGTAGGCGGGTCTCCCTACCACCAGGCAAGCTGCTGGGACGGGTCCTCCACTGAGGGGGGGGATTTCCTCTATCCATGTCGTCCCCTACTCGCCACAACCACTCAAACAACTAGCGGCTTTTCAAGCAGTAGGGGATCTGTCCTGTCTGTTCGACTTTGTCACTAACACTCTGTTGCCCAAGTCCTACAAGCACTCCATTCCCCTTCTGCCTTTGCAGGCGTTCCGTGAAATACTACACATTTGTAAAAAATGCAACAGCATTCAATGACAGTTTTTTAGTTTTTGTTTTTTATTTTAGCCTACAGACTGCAGAACTACTACCCTGCTATTTATATGTAATATTAATGTAATTTAGCCATGTGCGATCAACGCTCACTCACTGTCAGCAGCCGGCTGGGTGTTTATAGAGTTAAACTTGTCCAACAGAAGGGAAATGCACACCAGTATGCATGTGGTTTTATTTGAAAGGAGAGTCAACATTGTTAATTCGATTGTTTGGTTGCAAAGTACTACAATGTGGTAAAAAAATCAGTTGTCTGCCATTACAGGATTTTTTCTCATGTATCCCAGTTTGAAAACTGCCTTTGCTGAACTCCAACACCTGGTCATTGTTTTCCTGTGCTATTCAAAAGATGATCCCAGAAGAATAATATCTGCACAATATTTGTCTGTTTCTCATAGTTTGACTTAAAACATTATTAGGAAATTATGACCAATATATTATTTTTCCAAATTGCTTTAATCCAGTAGGATTAGTTGTTTCTGATTAAAAGAATAGTATAAAGAAAATGTATTTTACGTGAACAGTAATATGTTAGCTGAAATACTGTTTTTGGTTCCTAGATACAATGATGAAAGTAAAGTGCTTATCTGTTTGAGTGGTGATTCTAGACTGTCTTGAAAAAGGTCATTGTATTTAAGTCATGGAAGAGATCACATATCTTCAAAAATGCTCAATTAAAAAAAAGAAGTAAGATAGGCTACCTGAAAGGAAAAGAGTTTGGTAGTTCAGGTATTGATTTTTTTTTTTTTTCCAAGGTACTATAGTTCAGGTAAAGGCTACTTGACCAGATTGTGATGCTGCAATGCAAGATTCCTCTAAATTAATTATTGACACTTGTATAACAGAATGGTTCAGCCTTTCAAAACTTTGTACTCACGTGCTGTCATCAAGTCCATGGTTTTAATATGTTAAACTGGCAAAGAGGCATAGTCGGGAAAATTTTGACGCAAACTAGTTCTTCTCCTCCCTCAAGGTTATTCTGTGTATCAGAAGATAGAAAGCATTTGAGACAGAACGGAACGTAAATGGATGAGAATGGAGAGTACTTCACAAAAGATTAGTTCAAGATCTGCAGTTAGCAAAGACATGGAACTCCAAGTTTGTGTCTGCGGCTGGAACAAGGCGACAATGTCAGGGGTTTGAAGATTCATCAAGGGAGAATGAAATGCTTGAAAGAGAAGGAACAAGGACCTAGCATTGATCAGTACTTTTTACGAAGTCAGTCAAGTAAGTCGAATGAAATCCAGTGACAGGAAACAAACCACAGTTCGCAGGATATCAGCACCCCTGTCATAGACATGAGGAGGACTTGCATGGATACAACTAGTGATGAACCTAATGATCCTTGTGAACCCGGTCAGACAAACCAGCATAAGAGAGAAAAGAACCTCAATGGGCACAAGCCTGGAGTTAAATGGCCAAGAGCTTGTGAGAAAACTACGTGGGACACAGTAATTACGGATCTCTGTTTTGCTTTGGAAAGGTTAAGTGGAACAGCTGAAAAGAAACTGGATAAATTTGGGGATATCATCTAGGAGTATGGAAACGAGAGATCTGGAGTTAAAAAAGGAAGGAAAAAGTACAAACTATTCCTGGAAAGTCTAGACGGCAGAAGGAGATTGAATGCTTAGTTAGAGAAAGGAGGCAGCTTAGGAAGCAATGGAGAAGAGCAGAACAAAGTCAGAAGGAGGGACTCAATCTGTTACAAAGGGTCATAAAAGATAAGCTTACAACATTGCACAGAGCTGAGTGCCTATGGAAACACTACAAAAAGGAGAATGCAAGAACTAACTTTTATAAAGATCCACTCAAATTTGGAAAGAAGATAATCACCAGTGAGAAAAATGGTACACTAAAAGCATCTAAGTTTGAGCTGGAGAGATATTTGGAGGAAACACATACAAATTCAAAAAGGCAGGAACCAATGTCAAGTCCTTCAGACATCCCACTTATCAATCAACCAGAATACCAATGGAAATGGTTGGGAGTTACATACAGCCTCAGCAGAGTGGGACTTTATGGTAAAGGAATACTGCAGCTACCAATCTCTGCTCTAACCGAGGAGTTTAAGTGCGCCAAAGTCTGACTGGAAATTACATTAGCAGATTCATGCGACAAATGTGTAAGGGAGGCAGCGCCTGTGTTGAAAACTCAAAGAAAACGGGCAGCAAAGAAACCTGTGGAAGAAGCTAAGGCTGCCCTTCGAATCAGAGATATGGGGCAAGTTCTGCATGGAAGAGGAGGTCTTGGTCTCAGTTCAGCTCCTCCTACATGGCACCAGGCAATCCATCTCGATGGAGGAAGCTGGTAGTCAACGAGGTGCAAAAGCAGGAGGAGAGGATCATGTGTGTAAAGGCCTTTTCCCAGGCCAAGCAGGGAGAATGGATGAGATGGGAAAGAGTGGAACAACACAAGATTGGCTGGCAAGACCTATGGACATGGAACAGAGCAGGATCAGTTTCCTCATTAGATCAACATATGATGTTCTCCCATCACCACAGAACCTAAACCTCTGGGTGGGTGAGGATCCCTCATGTCCTTTGTGTTCTTCACTTACAACATTAAGGCACATTTTGATAGGATGTAAGGTGGGTCTTAGCCAAGGATGGTTTACTTGGCACCATGACCAGGTGCTGCAATGTTTAGCCTTAGCATTGGAAGACAAGAGTAACCTGACCAATAAGTTGCCACCATTTCCATCAAAACATTACACACAAAAGACAATATTGCTCTTTCCAGGAGAGAAACCACCAAGAAAAGATGTTAAAACCAAGCCTCGCCCGGGAAAACTGGAAGCTGCTAAAGACTGGAAGATGCTGGCAGGTGTTGGTCAATGGCTTATTTTTCCACCTGAGATTGTCACCACTAACCTTCAATCAAACATTGTCTTGTGTTTTGGATCAGCACGCCTTGTTCATCTGGTAGAGTTAACAGTGCTGTGGGAGGATACTTTGGATGAGGCGTATGAGAGGAAGAAACTTTGGTATGCTCAACTAGCTGCTGAAGTGGAACAGCGGGGATGGATAGTCTGAGTTTACCCAGGGGAGGTGGGTTGTCAAGGATTTATGGCACACTCTACTACCCGGTTTCTCAGAGATGTTGGGTTCAGTGGCCAAGAGTTGTGTCGCACAGTGAAGAACTTATCTGAAGCAGAAGAAAGGAGCAGCAAGTAGCTGTGGTTGAGATGGAAAGATTCTGGATGTGGATCTCAAGCACAATAGAAACAAAGCAACACTGATTATGTGTAAGTAAGCTGGGCTGTGCTGAGTGGGAGATGGAGGAGGGTGATGCTGGGATGTTGAGCCCTTTTGAGGTGTTGTGGGCTAATCAACGAAACACTTGAAGACCCCAGAGATGTGCCCTACTTAGCTCAATCCAGATGTTTGTCATGTTGATGCGCTGGGCAGACCGCATTGTGGTTGATCCCAGGAGTCAGCATCGCAGGTGTTGTGTGTGCTGAAGCACTAAAAAAAAGCTGATCCCTGGAGCCAACATCTCACTTCAGCCAACAACACCAGGCAGAAGGATATCTACATTAATAAATGGAAAGAAACGCAAATGGATGGAGATGCAGATGGATCACATTAGTTTACTGTAAAGCTATGTCTTAGTTGGTGCATATCTTGGCAAGAGAGGAGTTCAAATCAGCATGAATTTTTAACATCTACTCTCATGTAATGGAAATCAGGCAGTTCTTGAAAGAAGGGGAATTGTTAGCAATGACCCTTAAAGTTTAAAGTATTTTAGATGGATAATAGACTGTATGTTATGAATCTCAGGTCCTCACTCATTCTAAAATTCTATAATATGCTTATGCTATTTTAGTTATAATTTTTGTATGAAACAAAGTACTTAAATTTGGAGATTGAATTAATTAACAGGAAGACAGTATCAATAAAAAGCATGAAGGGTCATTGAATATTATGTCAGTTTCTTATTATGGACATAATGCTAATATTAATACTAAAACAAGTTGCTTGATAACGCTTAAAATCACATCTAATAAAAATGAACTAACACCAAGTCAGCTCAAAAACTGACAGCTGCAGGGTTGGGCTTTGTCCTCCCAAGGTTGGTAGCTCGCTTACATCCGCGCTCGAGTTCCCGGGTTTAAAAGAGGAAGCTGGCTCTCGAGTTCCTTGGTGTAAAAGAGACGGCTGGCTCTCGAGTTCCTGGGTGTAAAAGAGGAGGTTGGCTCTCGAGTTCCTGGGTGTAAAAGAGGAGGTTGGCTCACAGATTCTAGCTGTAAAAGAGGAGGCTGGCTCTCGAGTTCCTAGTTGTAAAGGATCAATCTGCACCCACATGTCAATTTATGTGGCCTGAGGCCTAGTGCAGCAAAAATCACGCGTGTTCATACAATAAGAGGCCACTCCAATAAAGTTCTGTCTTCACCAAGCACTAATGCAGACACTTTCAAAAGTGGGCTAAAGCATGCTTATTAAATCTCATACAGGCACAAATTCTGGCTGTACCCATTTCCCCGACTGTGGGATTCATAATAATGTGTAGTTAAATAGACCTATAGAGGCTGACTCCTGGCAGTTTATAGGGAGCTGAGAACTTTACATGCCTGGGAATCTTTTAAATCCCACTATCATAGATGGATAAGTAATGAATAATAATTCATAGAAAAATATTTCTGTCAGAAATTACTGTACAACTTTTTGAATAAAAATTACAGAAAAAATATAGACTTAAATAAACTAACATCTAACTTTCTCAGATATGTGAGACAGGTTACAACTAAACTATCTGATATATTTATTGGATTTTAAAAGATTTGTTTAATAGCACTTTGGTCTCTGAACATTAAGACAGGATTCTGATCTTCACTTTCATTACAGCTTAATGAGTTTGATGGTGTTTCCAGTAACAGTATCTCACAGCACAATTGATTATGGAGTTGTTTTCAAATCCATCAACATTAAAGGGCTGATCACATACTAATAGGCTGCTCCATGAATATTTCATTTAAAGTGCATAATCGGTTTTTAATTTTGTAAAAATCATTATGAATCAGAGCGATAGCGGTCCTTATCGGTATTTCACAGTCAGGCACTCCTGTTGTAGAGGGTGTATTCACTTGGGGCTGGTGGGGAGGGTAGAACGACCAACCCAGTATTATATAGTATTATTGTTATTATTATTATTATTATTATTATTATTATTATTATTATTATTACTGCCATGCTCCAAATAATTATACTAACTAATTGTGCTACCACAGATACAACAAAGTACTTTGAGTATTCGTCCAAATAAACTATTGTTCACAGGGAGATGATGAGGATCTCACCCTGCTTGTAGTGCTGTTTTACACATAAGCAATAACAAGAGAAGGCGTGGTTTGTACCCACTAGATTTTCAACTTTAAATTGTATTAAGTATATCCTTCCTCCAACGTAAAATAGTCCCTATACTTTGGAATTAGAGGGCTATTAATTAGCTTGAATAATTTATTGCCGCTGAATGTTCATTTACTTCGTAGATATGCAAATATATTTACTTATTTGTTTGTTTAATATGCTGCAACTTGAATGTTTTCTTTTTTTGGTGAAGGAAAACTTAAAAAATGTACTTACATGTTTTTATACTGGTATATAAATTTGATTTTTGAAATGTCTGTTCCCCTGGAATAATAACACTCTACAACTTTACATTTTAAATGCCAAGCCTTCATTTATTCTCACCACTACTACCCAAACTCTCAAGCTCAGCACATCAGCTGAACTCAGAGGGGCAGCACCAGACAGGCTGGCTTACTTGCTTGCTGGGAGCCACTCATAGTCAACACAAACAAAACTTCTTACTGCATTTTAATGTCTTGATTTCTGCAATTACTACTGTTTACATGAATACTCCTTGCATGAACAACTGAACCTAGTTTTTTAATTGAAAGTTAGGGTAAATGAATATATAACTAAAACCATGTTTGGCAAAGCTCAGTACAAGGTGGACATTGCGTAGTTCTCAGTAGTAAATGTTAACTTGAATAAATTCAGAATTTAGATTTATATGCCAGTAAATCATATGGAAATGAAAAACAACTATGCCTTGGTTGTTGTCATCACTTTACATAACAAAATGTGCATAGTCATCAAGATTTGGAATAGAATAACCTTTCATTTGAGGCCATGAAATAACATTTTAAAAGTTCCTTCTGTCTGTGTTTTAGGAAGTCCACCTCACTAGCTGAGCCACCATAGTCACACAGTATGGATACTTCAGCGTTTAGTACAGTAAAAGAAAAGGACTCATTATATTAATCTCTGAATCGGTGACATTACAACCAAATTAAAATGCTACAGCCATGTAAGAGGTCTGGATTTGGCAGTTACAGCACTTTCAGTGAAGCAATCCTGGGTGTATGTGTTGGAAGGAGTGGGTAATGGTTTTTGGAAGAAGATGGAATGGCTAAAGAAATAGCCATTAAAACAGTAGAAGGGCAATGGAAAGGTGTGTTTGCAATATGTCTCAAATGTTTTGGGGTTTTGTAGTAGTTTTACATGGCATTTGGCCTTTAAGATAATGCCAGGTGGTTAGGTAGTCTTCTCTGGTATATTGACGTGCACTGACACCAATATCAATGTTCTCAGGTAAACCCAAAGAAGATATATTTGAATGACTTCTTGCTTAGTTGTTGTTATAATTTTGTGTGTCATTAATTTACTTAGCTATGATATTTCTGGGGAGACTTCTTAGTAACAATATTTGTACTTTGACTCCTCAAACCTTTTCAGATGAATGCCTTACCAACATTCTCAATATCTGAAAGGTGGTTTGTTAAATATAAAAAGCTTCAAACTTACATTTTTCCAAAAGTGGATTTTGAGATTAAATTATTTATGCACAGCAGCAGTTTAAAAAAAAAAAATCAAATAAGCCACAGCAGAATCCATGGGTTGTAGCTCAAATTTAGGTAATATACGCAATTCACTGTCAACCTTCTCATACTTCACATTGCTATGTAACAGATATTATCAAGACCCCTCAACACATAAGTGTGCTTACTATTTACAGCTGTGGCCAAAAGTGTTGCACCACTATAGAATGAACTACTTCTATATAAACTCGAATTAAATCTGCTGAATAATGCTACATTAACATTTAATTACATAACAGTTTGTAGTTTTCCAGTGATACTTAATGAAAAACTGTCAAAAATTAAAAATGTCACAATCTGAAATTATCATGAAATACTGAAAGGCTTCCAGTAGAATTTTGATATATCATTTTGTAGTTTCTTTGATTACATGATGTTAAATAAAAGATCTAATTTATGTTCATATAGCTTTTTTTATTATTGTCTCAATCCTAAAATTCTAGATGATGCAAAACATGTGGCCATAGCTGCTGAAAAATATATATTAGCGTTAAAAGAGATTAGTTGTATTTTAGGAACTAAAAATAAATTGCAATATGTAGCTTTTTCTAATCCAATTTCTCTTTGAAACCGAGTAGTGTGACAGGCAGTATTTTTCAATCTAGCTGTATTTACTTTTGTTTAGTTTAAAATAAGCTTTTTGTATTGTACGGTGTACTGTATCACTGTAAAACCAAATGTTTAAGAATTAAACATGACATTGAACACCTAAGAGAAACAGACAATAAACACATCTTGATGTTTATTTTGGAAACACAATCAAATTACACACTGATTATAATTTAAACATGTTCATTATTTATCTCCCAGTATGAATACTTAGGAATGATGCATTAAAATATTTTTGAACAGGGTTATCCCTTGCTGTGTTATAGGCGTATAATGTATATACAAACAATTCAAAATAGCAGTCACCAAAGACGGAAAGAGAAACAGACAGAAAGACAGAAGCATTTACGTTGTATCTCATTGTTTTTGGTCAGCTATATAAGCTTTAGACACATAACAGGGAAGCTGTTATTAAAATAAACATGCAACGCGTCTCTCAGATTTAAAGCTGAGAAATGTGTAGATGTATTATTATTATTGTATGTGAATGAATTGTGTAGGTATTTGCAAACTGAGGGAATACAGTAACTTTTTTTTTTTTTCCTCGCAATTTAACAATGAATTGCAGGCTATTTAATCTAACTGTGTGATGCTGTCTTGCTGTGCCATTTTTTCATTCAAACGAAAGTTTTAACCTAATAACTGGAGCTTGCTGACGCTCCAGTGCCTTCTACTGTCTTGTGCGCTGGACAGGAAACATGTGCTAATATTAGAGGATCATTTTGCAGTTTCTATGATTACACGATCTTAAATAAATTATGTTCTATAATTTAGTTTTTTTAGTTTGTCTGAATCCTAAAATTCTAGGTGATGAAAAACTTTTGGCCATAGCTGTAGACCTTAAGTCACTCTTTTATAGTTGGTTTGGTCAGGTTTGTTTTCCTTTTATAAAATACAATGGAGTACAGGTATTTCCTAAACAGAGTTAAAGGGCTACTGCTACAGTTTTAGAGCATTAAACAGCACTGTAAAATACTCAAAAGATTCCGTCAATTTTCCCAACTGGGCATAAGTTGAGGCTCTTAAGGTATATAATTGGCATGAATAAAAACAATCAGCAGATGATCATCATTTTAATAGCTGGTACTGTATACATAAATAGCTTCATGTTAGAAGAATGGACATGGTACATGCAGAGAGCAGAATCAAACCATTGTCACCTTCTTCAGTGAGGGAGTTGTCCTTGGAATCATTTGTTTACCCTTAAAATATACAAAGTATGTTTAAACATCACACCATCGCGTTTGCTTGTTTGTTTAAACGTCTGTTTTACCACACAGGTGTGCCTTGCAGATGGTATTGTTTCCTCATCCTAGTGTAGAAGGAACAACTGTTACTTCACAGGCTGTGGGATAATCTTCTCTGATTTCACAGTACAGTTAGGGAATACATATTAATCAAGCAAGCTATGCACATTTTCATTAAAAAAATCTGCTAATGTTGTTAAAAAAATCTGCTAATGTTACAAAGCTAGAAAGGAGCAAGGTTGATGCTGGAGCTCTTAATTTTCCTGATGCTTTGAAATACTAATGTTTGGTTTCCTTTTGGGAAAAAAAAGATGTTGCTGGTGGAAAACATAATGTTGTATGTGATGTACTTTATTGTACTTCTCCCTGTCATGACTACAACATTCACTGGAAATTATTTACTTATATCTGCCGCTTGGTACAACATAATAATAATAATAATAATAATAATAATAATAATAATAATAATAATAATAATAATAACACCGTGTAACAATTTTTTTTTTTTTTTTTGGTTCCTAGGTAGTAAGTGTTATTTCCTAATTGCTTATGCCTCAAAAGTATAGAAAATGGCTATTATTCCCCAGAAACTTTGCTTTTGTGACCAGGACAGTGATATTTTGAAATGTACCTATTTTCCAGAACATTCCAGATAGATTCAGTGCTGAGTAACTTCTAGAACTTTCCAGTAATATAAATAGTAATATAAATACAGGGGACTTAAGCCCACCAGTTCAGTTTAGTTCCAGCTGAATAAGTGTGATACATATCTGCATTTTTCTGAGATGGCATCAAGAGGCTGCAAGCATCTTGCAGATGCATTTTGCTATGTCTGCGGCCAATTTATCAAGACAAGAGTGAAAAAGTACTCCGTGGAAGCATCTGCTAAGATGTGTGAGGCCTACAAGGCATATTTCGGCATGCCTGTCGGGGATCAAGACAAACCCTGGGCACCTCATTTCACCTGCGAGCACTGCAAAAAAAACTCTGGAAGGTAAGATGGACAATTGTTGCTCGGAATTTTATGTTATAAAATTTGTTAAAAGTTTTTAATTTTAAAATGTTTCACAATTTTCAATGTTATTGAAAAAATATATCATATATGAAAAATGTTGCGAGAATCTCTTACACATTAGTCATGGGTGAAATAAATGTATTTTTGTAGGATGGTACAGAGGGGAAAAGAAAGCCATGAAGTTTGCTATCCCAAGAATTTGGCGGGAACCCACTGACCACTCAAGCAACTGCTACTTCTGCATGGTGGACCCTTCCAAACGTCGGACTGGCAAGAATGCACCTGCTATCACGTATCTGGACCTTCCTTCATCCATCGACCCGGTGCCACACTGCCATGAGCTCCCCGTACCCACTCCTCCGGAGAGAGAGCAGCCGTCTTTAGAAGAGAGCAGCAAGTCAGAGAGCGAGGAAGACGTTCTAGATTCAGATGATTTCAGAGGTGGAGCTGAGGAGAAAAACCCACACTACCCCAACCAAAAAGATCTCATTGACTTGATTAGAGATCTTGGTCTCACCTAGTCCAATGCCAAGCTTTTGACGTCTAGGCTCAAGCAGTGGAACTTGTTGGATGAAAGTGTGCAAGTCGCAGATCAGAGGAAGTGTCACCAACCTTTTTCCAGCTTCTTCACCCGGCAAGATGGACTCTGCTTCTTCCACAATGTGACCAGACTGTTCGAGGCAATCGGAATCGCCTGTAACCAAAATGAGTGGCGCCTCTTCATTGACAGCTCATCCAGGAGCCTCAAAGCCGTGCTGCTCCATAATGGTAACAAGTACCCGTCTCTTCCCCTGGCTCACTCGGTGCACCTCAAAGAGGATTACAACAGCATCAAGACCTTGCTGGACGCCTTGAAGTTTGATGGTACAGCTGGGAGGTCATAGGAGACTTCAAAATGGTTGCATTCCTGATGGGTCTCCAAGGCGGTTTTACCAAGTTTCCCTGCTGTCTTTGCCTTTGGGACAGCAGGGACACCAAGGCGCACTACCACAGGCGGGACTGGCTACAGCGGACCGAGTTCTCTGTGGGGAGGAACAACGTCAAGTGGGAGCCACTGGTGGACCCCCGGAAGGTGCTGATGCCACCACTGCACATCAAATTGGGCCTTATGAAACAATTTGTCAGAGCTCTAGATAAGGAGTCGGCAGCCTTCAAGTACCTTCAAGACTTCTTTCCTAAGCTGTCTGAGGCAAAGGTCAAAGCCGGTGTCTTCGTCGGACCACAGATAAAGAAGATCCTGGAGTGCAATGAATTCACCAAGAAGCTCACTAGAAAGGGGAAAGCGGCTTGGAACAGCTTTGTTGCAGTGGTTCGGGGCTTCCTGGGCAATCACAGGGCCGAAACCTATGTGGAGCTGGTTGAGACTCTGGTGAAGAATTACGGCACAATGGGCTGTAGGATGTCCCTCAAAGTCCATATCCTTGATGCTCATCTTGATAAATTCAAGGAAAACATGGGAGCGTACTCGGAGGAGCAAGGCGAGTGCTTCCACCAGGATATACTGGACTTTGAACGCCACTACCAAGGACAGTATAACGAGAACATGATGGGAGACTACATTTGGGGGCTGATTCGTGAAAGTGATTTACAGTATAATCGTAAATCTCGAAAAACTACTCACTTCTAAATCTTTTGTAGTTATTTTTGTATTACTTTTGTATAAATACATGTTAATTTGGATTCATATGTTGTTTTTTTCTGACTTTATGTGACCGAAAAGACACATTCACCCGTTTTTCCCTGGAAATAGGTATCACTGTCCTGGTCACAAAAGCAAAGTTTGTGGGGAATAATAGCCATTTTCTACACTTTTGAGGCATAAGCAATTAGGAAATAACACTTACTACCCAGGAACACAAATTGTGCTACATAGTGTAATCTTTAGTTTTATATAAGAACACAACAACATAAGAAAGTTGGTCAGGTTCTCTGACCTCTGTTTTAGTTTATCTATCTTTGTTATTTGAAAAGACTAAATCAAGGCATGCCTCCCCTCTAGTCGGTGCCTTGACAAATTGTGTTAGGAAGCAGTCATTTGTCATTTCCACCATTTCTACTTCATCCTTCGTGCTACCCATCGGGTTTTCCCATTTTATTTGGGGGAAGTTGAAATCCCTCATTAGTATGGCTTCTCCTTTGCTACATGCATTTCTAATGTCATTGTATAACAGATTATTTTGCTCACCATCTGAATCTGGTGGTCTATAGCATGCTGCTATTATTATGCCCTTTAAATTTTTGTCCGTTATTCTGACCCATATTGATTCGGTTTTATTTTCTTTGTCCAGGTTTAACACCTGGGCTTCAAGACTGTTTCTTATGTATAGCACTACCCCTCCTTCTCTTCTGTCCTGCCTGTCTTTCCTATACAGTTTATACCCACAAATATTATATTCGTCCCCATCACTCTCAGACAACCACGTTTCTGTAACACCTATCACATCATAGTTACCTGTTAGTGCAGTAGCTTCAAGTTCTAGAATTTTGTTTCTGATACTTCTAGCATTTAGATAAATACATTTAATGGTTGTCTTACTTGAGTTGTTGTTCTTGTTTTGATGCGGTCTCCCTTCTGTTTTTTTGTTGATTTCTCCCCCCTTCCTTTCTAGTTTAAATGCTTCTGAACCTGCTCGAGGATCTTTTCTCCAAGTAGACTGGTTCCCTTGTTATTTAAGTGCAGTCCGTCCCGTCTGTACAGATAGTCCTCGTTGTAGAATGCGGTCCAATGATCAAGATAGATGAAGCCTTACCGTGTGCATCACATCTTCAGCCATGCGTTTTGGTTAATTATTTCCAGCTGTCCATATGGTCCTTTGCAAGGTGCTGGTAGTATACCAGAAAATACCACAGTTTTGGTTTTCTCTTTTAATTTCCTTCCTAGCTCTCTGAATTTGTTTTGCAGGGATTTTGGTCTGTCTCTTCCAATGTTGTTTGTACCAATGTGGACGACTACTACCAGGTTGTCTCCTGTTTGTTCTAGGAGCCTGTCCACGTTCTCAGTGATGTGCTTGACCAAGGCTCCCGGAAGGCAGCACACTGTTGTAGTAAGGGGGTCCAAACTACAAATTGAACTTGCTGTGTTTCTCAATATGGAGTCCCCAACAATCATGACCTCCCTTCATAGCACTGTCACAAAGACGGCCGGAGTGGGTGACATCAAACCAGAAACAGGAAAATAAACAGAGAGAGATGTGGTGTTTGGTGAAGCTGAGCGAATGCTTTTGCTCAGCATTTAATAAATAAACAGAACAGAAAATAAATGGTGGTAACAAACAAAAACACAAGGACATGGCACATTCGCCAAAATAAACAGACAAACAAAACGGACTAACAAAACACTGTGAGCAGATATTTTACTTATATTATTTATGATCACAATGATTACCTCCATCTCCTATCCCGTTCTCCACTCACCGAACACACAACCCAGAGTGGGTGAAAACATGCTGCTTTTATGCAGCTGTACCGTGACTTGACTGCTTCTCAATCATTCAATTGGAGTCGCGGTACAACTGCACGTGAATTAATAAACTGCAATTCCCTGTGCTCACATATTACATTTTATCTGCATGTGAAGTGCTGTGCAATCCTCGTGCCTAAATACAAATATACCTTTTAAACACTTGTGTTACACAGACCCGTTTATACCCCTTGTACCAATGACTATACACCAACATTTAACACACCACACGCAACATATAACAGAAAATACACACAGGGGCGAGCACTTTGTCACAAACAACTTTCATAGTGGACCACCACCGATCTGAGCCCCCTATAATGCTGCAAGAGGCAGCCGACTGAAAACTCTAAATCCTTTTTGCTCAGTCCCTTGCCTTGAACATCATCTTCACAATTTCTGCATTTATTCGAATTGCTGTTATCTATGCAGACAGCTTGATCCAAATCTGATTTTGCAGAAATATTTTCATAGCACACTTTCTGTTTTAATGAACCACTGTTTTGTGAGAATTTGATAACTGTGATGCTACAGTCAGAACATACTTCCTTTGACTGTTTGAACAAATGCCACCTTTCAGAACACTGTTTGAGGTGCCAGATGACTAGATTTTCTTTAGATTTTCCAGTCCTTCACTCTATTTTCAGTGAAAGCGAGGTCTCTTATAAACCATCTATAATGCTTTATCAATACTATATAACGTAGTTATTAAGTATATACACTGAGTAGTTTCCTACACCATCAAAAGGCACTTGGAAACTGGAGGAAACTCTGTAGAGGTCTGGCAGACCCAAAACCACAACAGAATCAGAAGACATGTTTCTGAGAGTCAACAGCTTGCGTGATAGGCGGCTAACAGTTTCAACTGTGAAGAGAAGACTTCGAGCTGCAGGTTTGACACGTCAAGTGGGAGTAAGAAAGCCATTGCTAAGATAGGAAAATAAGAAAAAGAGGCTTGCCTGGGCCATGAAGCACCGCCAGTGGAATCTTCAGTTCATCACGCAGGGTTTTTGTACGCCGTCGAGTAGGCGAAAGGATGGTTCCTCGGTGTGTGACACCAACTGACAAACATGGAGGAGGAAGCGTGATGGTCTGAGCTCTTTTGCTGGATCAAGAGTCGGTGATTTGCACAGAGTGAGTGGCACCCTGAACCAAAACTGCTACCACAGCATTTTGCAGCGCCATGCAATACCCTCTGGTATACGACTAGTTTGTCAGGGGTTCATCCTACAGCAAGATAATGACCCAAAACATACCTCCAGGCTATGTCAGAACTACCTTAGAAGAAAAGAACAAGACGGTAGGCTTCAAATCATGGAATGGCCAACACAGTTTCCAGACTTAAACCCCATTGAGCTGGTTTGGGATGAACTGGACAGAACGGTGAAAGCAAAGCAACCTACAAGTGCAACACATTTGTGGGAACTTCTGCAACAGTGTTGGTAAGAACTTTCCGAACAATATTAGATTCCCATTGTAGAAAGAATGCCACGAGTGTGTTCGACAATTATATTTGCAAAAGGTGGCTACTTTGAGTAACAAATTTAGATTAAATTTTGTTAAACAAAAGGATTCTATGATTTCTTTTTTGTCTCCAATTGTTTATTTGTTCTATGCTTTAATTTCACAGTACGTTGAGACGTTAAATTGCGTAAATTTCAATAAAAACTGGAAAATTGAGGTGTTCTAAAACTTTTGACCGGTAGTGTATTTATAAAAAATGAATAAGAAGCACTTTAATATAGAGCATTACCAAATTTTAAAAAAATAGTGCAGTTTGTTATCCTTAATGTGTTATATATATATATGTAGCATCCCTGAATGGTTTTGAGGTCTGTTTTCTGCTATAAACTATTATACAGGTTCTCAAAAAGTCGCAGGAGAATGAATCCAGTTTACAGCTTTTATTTGTGTCCGTCAGTCCGACTATTTTTCCAACTCAACACAATGAATGAAGCTTAGTATTCAAACTCACTAGTAACAGATTGTGTGTCTCGCATGGTAAATTGTTGGGTTCAATAAATGCAGTTTATTAATATAAATATAATGGTCACTCTGGAGAATGCTACACAGGTGAAATGCTGCATGTGTTTTTTTTATTATTTATTTACTTTTTTTTTTATAAAGACACATGCACAAATAAATGTAAGTATACCGCAAGGTTTCCCACCGCCAGTGTAATATGAAAAACTGCACGGTTTACTACTTTCCGCTTTCCGCTACCACTCTCAGTGTAATCAGACCTTTACAACGAATCAGCTGAACTTAAATGTTTCACCTATTTTAAAAGTGGCTTGATTGTTTAGAATATACACTTTCATAACTGTCACAGGCGCTGGGTTCAGCGCTTCAGAGCTCATTGAAAACTTGCATTGCTTCTACACGCGAAGAGCTCAGAAATCACTACTGTGCATGTGCTCCAGGAGGGAAAGGCTTCAGCGCCCCTGAACCAATTGGAAACGCACTGTGTGCAGCAGGGGTGAGAAATAAGGTGTTGCAGGTAACAATTATCATAATGTTAATAACAGTAGCATAATAAATATAGCGTTAATTTACAGTATAATCATAAATCTCGAAAAACTACTCACTTCTAAATCTTTTGTAGTCATTTTTGTATTACTTTTGTATAAATACATGTTAACTTGGATTCATATGTTGTTTTTTTCTGACTTTATGTGAACGAAAAGACACAAATTCGCTCGTTTTCTCATTGGAAATAGGTAAATTTCAAAATATCACTGTCCTGGTTACAAAAGCAAAGTTTGTGGGGAATAATAGCCATTTTCTATACTTTTGAGGCATAAGCAATTAGGAAATAACACTTACTACCCAGGAACAAAAAAATACAATGTATCAATATAATGAATATTAAATTTAAACTGGTAAGGCGCAACCCTTTTCGTCTATATACACGAGCCGCCACTGAATTGGACACACTAAATTAAAATAAAATGAAAAATAAAAAAAAATTTCACAGTACAATTAATATTTATTTTAGTCATACCACAGGTATATTAAAACAGGGAGTGGGTGAAAGCCGGACCAAGACAAAACTGCATGGACAGGGCACTAATGGCAAACTATACCACACAATTATTATCTATCACAATCCATATTGTCTACATATTAAAAAAAAATAGCATTACATGAATTTCAATATATTTTAAAGTGCTGCTAGGCCAAGACAAGACTGCCTGAATGGAGCACTAAAACTTCCTATAATTATAAATGTTTTTAATATATAGATGAGTAATTCTGTGGTATAGTTTCCAAGACATTTCTCATTGTTTTGGCATCCTGTCAGTTTTTTCTTGGTCCTGTTTTCAACCACTCCCATTAAAACATATATGATACTACAGATGAATTGCATTTAGTAAAGAGATTATTAAGGAACCAAACACGGCCATCATTTGGAAATCAGTAATGCAGAACATTAAATGCTGTTAGTCAAACAAAAAGAACTGCAAGTAAACCAAAAAAAAAAGAAGAGTGACTTAAAGTGAAAAACTAAATAAGAATTAGCATTGGCAAAAATATCTGCTTGGATGGTGAACTGCCTCTGGATACTTATTTAACCTCAATCAGTTATAAACATGGAAAACATCAAATGAATTGGGGGAACAGAAACGACATTCCAGTCCTCAGACAGTCACTAATTGTACGTACTGTGTCTCCAGATTTGTTTAGATAGGCTGTGTAATACAAGCACACTTTCTTATACTTGTATATATTTATTTATTGTCTGTATAAGCTACATTCATATGTGCTGTATATATTTGGGTGGATGCGTATTTGTAATATGGCAATGTGATAGGATTATAATATGTAACCCTGTGTTGCATGTTATGAGTCTGACTACATGCAATCCTAACCATTATACAAAGTTTTAACTATTTATTTTTTGTCTGGTGCCTACAGGGTTACCCAATAACTATATATATATATATATATATATATATATATATATATATATATATATATATATATATATATATGATATGAAAATGTAATAAATGATGCACTGTGTTTCTTATTGTAGCCTATTTATTTAATCATATGTATTGTTTTACATGTGTAGTCTGCTTAACAGGATAATCAACATCAATCTCTCACTGCAACCTAAACATTCATGTGACAGGCCAATTTGATATCTGGACCAAACAGTTAAATCGTGTCAGTTCACGTGGCTTAGAGTTGCAGACGAATGTATTGGCACCATACACTTATAATACAAGTAAACATGTTAAATACAAGCATTTTGTGAACATTAGCCGCTAATAAATATGCCAAAGACCAAAAACACAATTTCTGGTAGTGTAACAATCTTTATACTAAAAAACTCCACTTACAATAAACAATTTAAAATATTTGTTTATAGCAAAAGTATTGGTACCTTCACATCAGAAGTCTGTAAAAATGTAATACTAATAAATACTAATAAAACATAGATTTCCTTGATTGAAAACCATTACACAGTAACTAAGCTGCATTATAGTAAATAGCCAGAAAGCAAGGTCATTATTTCCAACATGTTGAAGAAGAATATTTTGGCAAAGATGATAAAGATGGTCAAAACAGAGGAGTTAGATTCACGTTTGAGAACAGCACTTGTATCAAACTACAACAAAGGAAATAGCTCCAGAACTGTATCAAAGAAATATGGAATACCAAAATCCACAATCAGAGCAACAATCAAGAAGTACCACAGAACAAATTCAACTGAAATGCTTGAAAGAAGAAGTGGACATCGAAAGAAAACTATTGGTATAACATTCCAAGAATCATCCGAGCAGCAAAAAAAAAAAAAAAAAATCCAAGCATAAAAGCCAAGGACTTAAAGAAAGGTTTCGAAGCATCAGAAATAATAGTGCATGAAATAACTATATAGAGGACAAAGAACACAGATGAGTTGTGTACACGTAGACCTCACTGCAAACCATCTTAAATAAGCCAAGAAAATAGAAACAGAATCTGAAGAATTTTCAGAAAAAATGTGCTGGTCCGATGACTTTAAAATATAATTGTTTCCTTAAAAATGAATCATAGTATGTTTGGAGAAAAAATGGAAAGCCTTTAATGACATAAACTTGTATTTTTTGCATTGTGAGTGAAAAAATGACTTTGGGCGGGTGCCTATTTTTTGGGCTATGTGGCAGAGCAGAGCTCTGCTCTTTAGAAATTGGCAGGGATGGGGTTAAATTCCCCTACCTGCCTGGCTTCATTGTGTTCCGGTGGCTGGTGTTGATTAGATGATTAGTTTAATTAACGATCAATCAGCGTCCAGCCACCTGACATAAAAGGAGACCTCTGCTTCCCATTAAGGAGGAGGGAGCTGAGGAAGCAGGTTGGTGTTTTGCTTGTATGTTTGAACGTTTGAATCCAGTGAAGGCATTGCCCAGCCTGGAAATTGTTATTTTTGTTATTGTTGCTTTTTGTCTTGCTTTATTTGTGTTTAAATCCCTTTGTTTTTGTGTCCCATTTTTGTGTTTATTTATAATAAAATAGTTATTTTTTTGAACTACAGACTGTCTCTGGGCCTCTATCCACTCGCCAGCCTGCCACATTTGGTGTCAGAAGTGGGATAGTGCCACCTAGAGGCTCAGAGCAGTATTATTATTTTTTGGGGGGAATTTTTGGGATATTTTTTTTTTTTGACAAAAAAAAATAAATGGGAAAGAAGAGCAGACAGCAGCAAATATAGGAAAAGCAGCAGCAGCTGAAGAAATGTAAGCTGTTGCAGCCACCGCTGGAGGACCCGTCCAGCCTCTTCCCCTGGTGTTCCTGGAGCGGGAAGGAGGACCATCGTTGGCGGTCCTGCCCAGACATGCCACCGGCAAAGTGGTGTGGCCGGTGTGAGGAGGACGGCCACAACTGGGCAGGATGCCCCTACAACCAGGCCCAGGAAGAGGTGCCGTGTTCACCCCGGGCATCAGGGGCGACCCCACTACCTCCAGCACCACCACCTTCACCACCGTCCCAGGAGATCTGGGACTGGTTGATGCACCCTGAGGCAGACCTCGTCCACGATCTCCCCATAGTTATTAACACACTGTGGCGTCGAGATGGGGAGAGGTGGGAACAATGGAAGGAACAACACCACCCGACGTCCTTCCCAGAGGTTGCCCTCATGGTGGTTAATTACCTGGCGGTAGACATGGGAGATGCCCCGGTCACTCCAATAAAGAGGGGTGAGCCGCCTTCCCGAGAGCCAGAGAGGGGTGAGCCGCCTTCCCGAGAGCCAGAGAGGGAGGAGGAGCTGCCGTCGTCCCGAGAGCAAGAGAGGGAGGAGGAGCCGAGAGAGAGAGGGAGGAGGAACTGCCGTCATCCCAAGAGCCAGAGAGGGAGGAGGAGCTGCCGCTCCCAGAGCCTGAGAGGGAGGAGGAGGAGGAGGAGCCGCCGCTCCCAGAGCCCCAGAGGGAGGAGGAGCCGCCGCTCCCAGAGCCCAGAGGGGAGGAGCCGCCGCTCCCAGAGCCCAGAGGGGAGGAGCCGCCGTCCCGAGAGCCAAAGAGCCGCTCCCACAGGGTGGAGGGGTCTCCCCTCCTGCCAGCTGCGGAGAGTCTCCGGTCTCCACTCCTCGATTCGGACACGCGAACGTGGCGAGTCCCGGTACTCTGCCGCCTTCACGAGAGCCCAGAGAGGGAGGAGCCGCCGCTCTCAGAGCCCAGAGGGGAGGAGCTATGGCCCAAGGATGCCTGCCTTGCACCGCTCAGGGATGACGCATCTGCATCGCCTGGGGTTGCCTGCTGCTCCGCATCGCCTGGGGCTGCTGGTGTCTCCTTTTTGTTTTTTAGGCCTCGCCGAGGGTCCGCCGTCGCCGTCGCCGCCTCCGCCACGAGAGGGGGCCGGGCCGCCGTCGCCGCCTCCGCCACCAGAGGGAGCCGGGCCGCTGTCGCCGCCTCCGCCACGAGAGGGAGCCGGGCCCCGCCGGTTCCGCCACCAGAGGGAGCCGGGCCGCCGTCGCCGCCTCCGCCACGAGAGGGAGCCGGGCCGCCGTCGCCGCCTCCGCCACGAGAGGGAGCCGGGCCGCCGTCGCCGCCTCCGCCATGAGAGGGAGCCGGGCGTCGCCGCCTCCGCCACGAGAGGGAGCCGGGCCGCCGCCTCCGCCACGAGAGGGAGCCGGGCTGCCGCCTTCACCATGAGAGGGAGCCGGGCTATCGTCGTCGCCGTGCTACCTTGGAGATTCTGGGCCCCCTCAACCAAAGAAGTCTTGGGGGCTCTGACATCAACCCCGCCCACCACCACCACCCACCAAAACAAGGGACATAAAGGGACATAATTGAGGGGGGAGGGAAGGGGGGAGTTGGCCGATTGTGGCCGGTGTACGTTGTACATGGGGGGAATTACAGCCATGAGTTTATTGGATATGGATACATTTCTACCAGCTTTGCACATCTGGACAATACAATTTTTGCCCATTCTTCTTTGCAAAATTGCTCAAGCTTCGTCAAGTTGGATGGGGACCTTTGGTGAACAGTAATTTTCAACTCTTTCCAGATATTCTCAATTGGATTGAGGTCTGGGCTTTGACTGAGCCACTCCAGGACATTGACCTTTTTGTTTTTAAGCAAATCCAGTGACAAAAACTACATCATGAAGACGAAGGAACATTCAAAGCAAATCCAGAATAAGGTTCTTTAAAAGCACCAATCAGGGGTAAGATATAAGAACATTTCCAAGGCATTGAATATCCCCTGGACACAGTAAAGTCCATTTTTGAGAAATGGAGAGAATATGGCACAACTGTGAATCTGTCTAGAGCAGGCTGTCCTCAAAAACTGAGTATCTGGGCGAGAAGGGCACTAGTTCAGGAGGCCACCAAGAGGCCTATGGCAACTCTAAAGGGGTTGCAGTCTTCCACGGCTGAGCTGGGAGACACTGTGCATACAGCAGCAATAGCGCGGGTGCTTCACAAAACTGGCCTTTTTATGGGAGAGTGGCAAAAAGAAAGCCATTGTTGAAAAAATCTCTCATCAAATCTCGACTAGAGTTTGCCAGAAGGTATGTGGGAGACTCTGAGACCAAGTGGAAGAAGATTCTATGGACTGATGAGACCAAAATAGAGATTTTTGGCCTCAACACTAAGCACTATTTTTGGCACAAGCCTAACACTGCACATCATCCTGAGAACACCATCCCTACCGTGAAGCATGGTGCTGGCAGCATCATGCTATGGGGATGGTTCTCTGTATCAGGGCCTGGAAAGTTTGTGAAGATAGAGGACAAAATTTATACAGCAAAGTACAGAGAAATCCTGGAGTAAAACCTGCTGAAGTCTACAAGAGACCTGGGACTTAGGAGAAGATGTAATTTCCAGCAGGACAATGACCCCAAACATGCAGCCAAAGCCACACTGGAGTGGCTTAAAAACAAAAAGGTCAATGTCCTGGAGTGGCCCAGTCAAAGCCCGGACCTCAATCCAATTGAGAATATGTGGAAAGAGTTGAAAATTGCTGTTCATGAAAGGTCCCCATCCAACTTGACGAAGCTTGAGCAATTTTGCAAAGAAGAATGGGCAAAAATTGTATTGTCCAGATGTGCAAAACTGGTAGAGACTTCTTCATATCCAATAGACTCATGGCTGTTATTGCTGCCAAAAGGTGCCACTAGCAAATATTGACTCAAGGGGGTGAATACTTATGCAATCAATTATTTTCTGTTTTGTATTTGTAATTAATTTAGAATAATTTGTAGATTTTATTTTTCACTTTGACATTATGGACTTTTTTTGTGTTGATCAGTGGCCCCACTGTATACTAGTTGATTAGACTATATTTACGATATTCTTAAGCAAAATACTAAGCTATATGATACACAACCCCTACTGTTTATATCACTGTTGCTAACCATTGTAACAATAACAAGCATCAATATCTGCCATATGACGTACATTTCATTATTACTTTGGGCTGCAAACGTAGCACTTTCTAAAAGGCACAGTCTGGTAACAGGTGTTATTGCAAATGAGAATTTGTTCTCAAGCATTTTACTTGATTAAAGAAAAGGAATAATTGATTGATTCATATGAGTCATGTCAGCGTTATTCCGCAATTAAAATAAAATGCTAAAATTGAGTGCCCCCACATCAAATTATAAGATACACAAACAGCACTATTGAATAACAGTTCATTTTTACATTGGTACACGTTCAAATTCAAATGAAGTTCCACAAACATACCAGAATGCCATCAATCAATAATAAACAAACGTAGGTCTATCATTTTACTTTACATGTTACTAGGGTGACCAGATAGCAAGAGTGAAAAATCGGGACACTTCAGTTGGTGAGGGAAGGAAGAAACCTTGTGAACTACTGCACAATGCAAGCAATGCAAACTATATATCTATTTTTCTGTAGATAGGATTTTTTTATTCATTCATCTTCCTGTGTGCATTGCACTTAAGCAAAAACAAAAACTTAGAGAAATGTCATTTAAAAAAATACTCCAAAGTGGTTAACTTTCTTGTTTACTGTTCAGATGACATTGGTGTTTTATCAGTACATCTGTACTGGCTTTTCTGTGACCTGCTGTACGTAGCAGATTTAGGTTGCTAAAATCAAATTTTCAGCATTAGACATAAAATACCAAAAATATGCAACAAAGCAAAACAAGCAAAGTGTATTTTTCGGCTGAGGATCATGTCAAGATATTTCCCAACTGTACATGCAGATGGAGGTAATGTTTTACACATCTTGTAATGTGACTTAAAGAAAATACGATTGATCTCTATAACTTCCTGTTCACATGCACAGCACGCACAAAATAGTTACATTTCAACACGTGTAAGGCTGCGTGACAGCTAACACGTGTAAGGCCAGCTGGTAGCTCCATTATAAAAGGGAAGGTGCGTGTTCACTTCAGGGGTTCTATGTTCTGAGGTGTGTGTTCTGTGTGAATAAACAACCTTCGTTTTTTACAGTTTCCTTGTCTGGGCTCAGTTATTTCCGGACCCACAAGACATAACAAATTTTGCAGTGAGGATGGGATGTTGCTAAAAAGGATTCAGCACAGTTAAAAATAAGAAAAGAGCCAAAGGATGGCTGCTTATGGAAGAGCCGAGGATTTCCAGTTTGACGGAAATGATGAAAGTTTCAGATTGTACTTGGATAGGCTTGAGCAGTACTTCTGTGCTAACGGAATCGCAGATAGAAAGTAAAAAGAAGGCAGTTTTTCTAGCAGTGGCAGGCTGAAAGACACATGGAGTGCTCACCGACCTTATGTTTCCAGACAAACCTAGCGAAAAGGGGTTTGATGCGCTAAAGAATATGCTGAAGGGGTTTTATATGACAAAGAATAACTTTATCGTTGAGTGATACCGTTTTCATACATGGAACCAATTGGAAGGAGAAACTGTAGCTGAGTTTCTGGCGCAGTTAAAGAAACTATCAGTAAATTGACATTTTGGGACATTTCTGCAGAAAGCTCTATGAGACCGGCTGGTTTGTGGACTCTGAAGTGCCGAACTAAGAGACAGGTTGCTGAATGTTGCTTCTACGAAGGACCTAATGCTGGCTGCTGCTACAGAGATGGCCTCAGTGTACGAAAAGCACAAAGAAAATCGCAAAGCAGTTTTCTCAAAGGCAAACAGTGTCTACAAATGCTATCAAGGGAAATACTGTTGCCGATGGTGTAGAGGAGCCCATGTTTTTGTTATTCAGGAATGAGCCATGCTCCAGATTCCAGCTATTTTAAAGATTTACAGTGTCGGTGTTGCAGAAAAATGGGACATGCACAGCTGGCTTGCCGTTCAACTGCACTGAAGAAGAAAGCAGAGACTGCTGGAGAACGTCGCAAGGCCACTAGCGGGGCTCTTTACCTCGCAAATAAGCCAATGGACACCCCAGAGTCCCCAGCGTTAAGCGCGGATTCTGAGAACAGTAACTCTGAGTCTGACTGCAGTGTTGAATTGTGCACTGTAAATTCTAGCATTAATTTTGAAAAACCTACCAAAAGTACTATGTAAATGTAAATGTTAATGATGTAGTCGTGAGAATGGAAATAGACACAGGAGCTGCTGTAACTTTGATTTCGGAAAAAGTGTACAAACAAAAGGTTCCTAAGGTTAAGCTCCAGCCGACTGATTGTGTCTTAAAGACATATACATTTTAAATGCTTGATGTGTTGGGTAAACTCAATAAAAGTGTAACTTACCAAGAAGAAATCTTTGATTTGGCTCTGTGTAATAAGTACCAGTCTGTTTTCAGCCCCGAAATTGGTTATGTGACCAGAGTTAAGGCTAGTCTGAGGGTGGCTAAAGACGCGCCACCAAAATTCTGTAAAGCAAGACCGATATCTTATGCTTTTAAACCAGCTGTAGAAAGCCAGTTAAAAGAGCTGGAAAAACAGCTTATCATTTCAAAGGTTGACTTTAGTGAATAGGCTGCTCCTTTAGTATGTGTGCCAAAACAGGACGGCAGTATATGCATTTGCAGGGATTACAAGGTTACCATGAATCCGTGGTTAGAGATGGACCAATACCCAATTCCGAGAACCAGAGATCTGTTTGAAAAATTGGCAGGGGGAAGACCTCTCCCAAACTTACTAGCAGGTGGAGCCCAACAAAAACTCAAAGAAATACTTAACAATAAACACAGCACTCGGATTGTTTAAGTATAACCGACTGCCGTATGGGGTAGCTAGTGCCCCTGCTGTTTATGGAGCAGATCTTGCAGGGTCTGGGTCATCTGTTATTTGGACGACATACTGATAACAGAAAAAAAATCACAAAGAACACCTGGTAAACCTTGAAATGGTGATTTCTAGGCTAGAAAGTCATGGCATATGGCTTAAGGAAGCTAAATTTTCTTGCAGGATTCAGTAAAATATCTTGGCAAGAAATAAATGCGCAGGGAATTAGTCCCATCACTGAGGAAACACAAGCTATGTGCCAGAACTGAGATCATTCCTGGACCTTCTAAATTACCAAGGGATGTTTATTCCGAATTTGTCGAGACTGATTAGCCCCATGACTGAGCTACTGCGGAAAAATGTAAAGTGGAAATGGTCTAAGAGTGACCCGATGCTGCCAGTAGTGCTGGTGTGCAATCCATCTCCTGTAGGAATTGGAGCAGTTATTTCACACATGTGTGGGGATGGCTCAGAGCGCCCTAAAGCTTTATCCTCTCGTACACTGACTAAAGCAGAGAGAAGTTACTCACAAATTGAGAAAGAAGCATTGGGTATAATTTTTGGAATTATGCAATTTAAAGAATATTTGTGAGGAAAAAAGTTTACTCTTGTGACGGACCATAAGCCTTTATTCTGGGTCCTAAAACAGGAGTACGGTCATTGGTGGCTGCCCAAATTCAAAGGTGTGCATTGATGCTATCTGCTTATCAATATGACATCAGGTACAAATGTTCTGAAGATAATGCTAATGCGGACGCATTATCCAGATTGCTGTTAGATGTAGAAAACCCTCACAGCCAAATCCAATATATCTAGTCTCGTTCGCAGATGAGCTGCCAACTAGAGCTAAAAAGATAGCAGCAGAGACAGATCATGCATTGAGTAAAATGAGGAACTATACACTATCAGTCTGGTCAAATACTGTAGATGAGGATGGTCTTACACCTTATGTAAATTGGAAAACAGAGCTAACTGTAGAGAAAACGTTGTTTTATGGGTTTTCGAGTGGTAATTCCAGAGAGTTTGCAATCAAGAATGTTAATGGAATTACACGAACAGCACCAAGGCATTGTAAAAATGAAAATGTTAGCTTGCAGTTTGTTCTGGAGGCCAAGTTTAGATGCTGTTATAGGAAAAAATGTAAGGAATGTGAAATGTGCATGGGTAGCAGAAACTTACCTGCTTGCCACCCATTGAAGTGGGCTAGTAGACCGTGGCAAAGGATACATGATTACGCAGAGAAAGACAAACATACTTTTCTGGTGGTTATGCATATTCTAGATGGACTGAAGTAGTGCTTTTACCAAATGCCACTTCAGCAAAAACAATTGAGGTATTAAAGGAGTTATGTGCTGCCTATGACGTACTCGATCGGCTCCGTACCATCCAGCTTTCAACGATGCTGTGGAACGATTGGTGCAGACATTTAAATGAGTTTTTGAGAAAAGTAACAAACCTGGCTTGTCAGTAGAGCATCGAGTTGCAAATTTTCTGTTAGCTTATAGATCGACTCTGTAGTTGACAATAATGAAAACTCCAGAGACAGCTTTGCATGCATTTCTCATTGCTGAGATTGGACACATCACAATACATGCAGCTTCAACAACAAAAACGAATGCAGTGGCGGAATGCAAACTGTAGATCTACACTCAGGTCTCTGCTTCCTGAACAATGTGTACTGGTAAAAGATATCAGGGGAGGAGGAAACAAATGGCAAAACAGGATAATTAAAAAGGTGCTAGGTCCAGTAATGTACATGGTTTTGGTAGCAGGTGAACTGGTAAAGAGACACATAAATCAAATGTCGGCTGTGAAAGAGAATGATGTATCTGAGATTGAAACAAATGAAAGAAATACTGTGTGGTGTGATGATGATAATGATGATGTTTCTGTATCCACTGAGTCAATTGGACATAACACTGAAAATGTTGGAAATGCTGAAAGTGGAGGTAACTCTGAAATGTCAATGTCTGTAATTGTTTCAGATGGGGAAAATGTAAATACCTAGTCATGTACAACAAGTTCTGTTGTCACTCGTCCCAAACATAACAGTATGCCTTCAAATAGATTGAATTTGTAATTTTAAAAGAATAAGGAAATAAGCAACAGAGAGGTGGAGTTTGGTGGAGCTGAACCCTTGCTTGCGCTCAGCATTTAATAAATAAACAGACAGACAGACAGAGAAAATAAACGGTTGTAACAATACAAAAACAGGACAAGGCACATTAGCCAAAATAAACAGACAAACAAAACGCACTAAACAACAAAACAAGGTGAGCAGATATTTTACTACTACTACGACTACTATTTTCATTATTCGTATTACCTCCGTCTCCAATCCCGTTCTCCACTCACTGAACACACAACCCCGAGTGAGTGAAAACATGCTTCTTTTATGCAGCTGTACCGAGACTCGACCGCTAATCAATCATTCAATTGGAGTCGTGGTACAACTGCACGTGAATTAATAAAGTGCATTTCCCTGTGCTGGCATATTACATTTTACTTGCACGTGAAGAGCTGTGCAATCCTTGTGCCTAAATACAAATATACATTTTAAACACTCGTGTTACACAGACCCATTTATATCCCGTGTACCAATAACTATACATCAACATTTTAACACACCACACGCAACATATAACAGAAAATACACACAGGGGCGGGCACTTCGTCACAGGAACATCAGAGGTGATTGTGCTGTCACAACTTACGCTTCTGATTGGGCGGGTTTCATTGGGTTTTCAGGAAGAAGTGGGCGGGTTTTTGTAAAAATACTTGGCAACCCTGTACCCTAGTGTCAGCACTTGTGTTGAATTAAATCTGTTTGCCTGTGCGCCAATCAACACCCAATGTTCTGTGTTTGACTCATTATTATTAAGTGACCACCCACACACGTAACAAGTCCCCTGTTGCAATAGGAATGTGTAGTATTTTGGCATATATCTCTTAAAAAGTATAATAAATGTAATAGGAAATAACATACACTTTTTAAAAAAATGCTGTAAAATGACAGAAAATGCAGCACTGTAACCGCTACTTAAATTTACTGATAAAACCTTGGCTTCAAGACATATCGCATGTGACCACCTGGTAGAGTATTTCAATTCGGGTCTAACAAACATGTCATCTGGGAAACTGTCTATATTTATTCAGGGTCTGATATGGTGCGGACAAGATTTCCCCTGCCCTATTCTTCCTCTCCGATGACTTCTATGTAATCAAAAAATGGCAGACATCTTCCCACTACTCCTATGTATAAGAATGGGGTTAATATCTCATTTTTTAAAAGCTGATCTCTTCTGGTGCAAATGTGTCTTCCACCTTCGTGGATTGCACAGATCATATTATTAACATGAGAATGCTCCCAGTTGTGTTCACAAGCCGCTATTAAGCAAAGCACTCAGACTGACCTATGCTGATTCTGTTTTTTATGTTCTCATGATAGGAATAGAACTACTGATATGATTTTGATAGAAATTAACAGTAAGGTACAAACTTAGATGCTATTGGGTTTGAAGTCAATCTGTGAATTGCATGTAGCCCCTGTTTTCACCTCTCTCAGAGTATCATTGAAATAGTCAGTGAAGGATTCTCATGTACTGGATGGGAGTTCACGTTATTTGATCGATGTGGGAGGGGGACGGGACGAGACGAGTATATTTGCCATGTTTACCAAAATATACCAGTAATCAGGTATAAGTAATAAAAGAAGGGAAATGGCTAATCTAAACCTAAACTTAGTCAAACACAGAAGAAAATACTATAGGGTAAAAAGTAGTAGACAGAAATGCTTCACAGTAAATTATGTGTACCTCAGTAGTAAGGCCTACCACAATTCTTTTCCCCTCTGGTCTTCAGAGTTTTCTTTTACATGAAAACATCTAAATTCATATATTAGATTAAAAAAAAACAAAAAAAACAGATCAGAAGTTGACTTTGATGAATATCCCTTAGTAACCACAGCAGTGCTTAATTTAGACTACAGAAAATATTAATTACTTACATGCTTAACAAACTATAATGACTTGGTTTTGCATATAAATCACATCATATATTATAATGCCTGTGATAGGTAGAACCTATACATAACACTTCAGGGCAGCAAATTCATAATGAATTCTGGCTGAATATCACAGGAAAACACCAGAATATCTTACGCACTTCCTTTGAGTAATTCATTTTGAATTCAGTCGTGTTAATTCATGTGGATTTAATTAGCCTTATAAAATGACTTGGATAAATTAAACGCTGTGATTGGCTGAATAAGATCACATGACTGTGCAGTAAAAATTGTCTTATTCATGGCTAAATCACCTCGGAAGATCAACTTGCAATACTGGCAGTTGGATTTAAGGACAAATAGATATTCAACATTTTGTATTTTTTTATGGTCAAACACTAACAACAACAAAAAAAGTTTAAAAAAAAATCATAATCAATTGCCATACATTTTCTATACAGTCTCGGTCTCCTCGACCATGGAAATAGTTTCTGTAAAGCCCCAGGCTTAAGTACCAAATTCCGCCGGATCGAAGGATCTGAAATCAGGGTGGAGATTGGTTGTATAACAAAAAACAAATATATACTGTAGGTTCATATTTTCAAGACTTTATAAAGTTAAGTACATTACAGTAATTGCAGCCTTCAGTGTGTTTTATAATTCAGTGAGCAGTTTTGTTCAGGTTGACTAATATAACTGATGTGACATTCTGCATGAAGTTAAACTAGTGTTGACTAGAGATTTGGGCAGCAGATTTGGAGGAATAAAACAATAAAGGTGCAGAGTGTGATTATTGTACTAGGGAAACAGTGATTTCAAACGACAACTTTACTACCAAACTGTATAAAACATGTAAATAAGCAGTTACATTTTTAATTTTTCAAACTGCACTTAAAAAATATAACCTTGAATATCAAAAAAAAAAAAAAGAAAAAGAAAGATTAACTACTCCGCAGTTATAGGTTTTTGTAGCTTCTAAAGAAAAGGTATAGGAACTCATTTGCACCGGCAGAAGGACACATTACATAAAATGAAACTTAACATTTAAAATGTTATTGTTTTTTCTTTTCTATTTATAAAATAAACATAAAGCCATTTTATAAGTGCAATAACCCACTCCCTGATGCGTGGTAAGACATATCTTACTGCACTTCTGGATGGTTGGCAATGTCTGACTACATACCCTGTCATGGGTTATTGAAAGCCATGCATTCCTTGTGAGAAATTAGATTGTGAGAAATGTTAATTCATGCATGAATGCGTGATTATACATGTGATCAACATCATTTACAAAGGAACATGGAATGAATATGGTAATTAAATTCAAATGAATTAACAGGGCTGAATTAAAAAAATGAATTACTTCAGAACTAATTTGCTTTGTATATACCTAATTTATAATGCATCTGTGAACTTGTGACCTGTATATGTCATGTAAAAACACAAGTAAGGGACTTGAAGGAGGTGCAGATAAAGTAATATGCAACCACTACAAGTATAAAAGTAATACATAACCACTAAAACAATACAGGTTTATAGGAAGGTACTGATGTAGCATATTCTGAAATAGATACTTTTGAAGAATCCTTTCAGCTTTCACTACAAGTTTAGGGTCCTGATACTATAGTAGGCCAAGTATTTTTGTCTTTTTCACAATACGACTCTAACCTGTTCTACTTCAAGTTAATATTTTCAACAGAAGTGGCCCATAGGCCCACCCTCTACTTTTGTCTTTCCCAGAGTAAGAGTATGAACTTTGTTCTTATTAGTTTCGATGTACGTACATTGATTCTTGCAGCCTGCAGCCATAAAATAATGGCTGCAGACAGCAGAATACATTATTCTAGTTTAATTTTTTAACATGTAGCAATCCTGTTTTCTTTTAAAGGTAACACCTTACCTGTAAGACATGCAGTTCCAAAGGTGCGTAGCTAGTTGTTCCAATGACTTACTGTTAAAGTACTATTCTGTCTCTCTTAGCTCACATCTCCTTAGTGGCAGCTGCATAATCCCTAGCTGGCTGCCTGTTTTGCTAAATGCTGGGCTGTACTGTGATTCAAAAGTCCAGAGGCAATATGCTGAGAATTATAAAATGTATGGGGTGCATTCTAAAATACCTCAAAGAAAAATGTATGCACCATGAAATATGATTCACAGATAAAAACTACAACAGAGGACATATGCTGCCCTCATACATACTGCTAATTAATAACTCTCAGGAACAACACAACATAGTCTATGATTCTTTGCTTGTATTTGCTTTTCATATTGTACAAATATTTAAATATGATACAGATGAATTTCTATTTTCATAACCTGAATTAAAGTAAAAAAAAAAAAAAGTCAAGAACCAAAGAGTTCTAAGAAATGCCACTCTAAGCATTGGTTAGCTCTCAATAATAATAATAATAATAATAATAATAATAATAATAATAATAATAATAATAGTGCCATGTTTATGTGCAGTGGTCAAATGTTCAGTAACTTTAGTGTCCACAGCACTGCCTGTATGAATGAAAAGTTCTCATAGGACTTAGCAATGTACTAAATAACACGTGAACACATAGAATTGATGAGAAAGGAATAGCCCTGCAGTGAATGCACAGATTGGTTTGTGATACATGAAACATAACAGTCAGGATCATTTTCTTTCATCAATTAAGTAAACACACCTTACAAATAAATTGGTGGAGTTGTGGAGTTGGTTTTAAAATGTTGTGTTTTCCAGAATAACGTAAACAAAATAATAGAAAAATAAAGGTTTCATATTCATGAAGCTATTGTAGATTATTTATTTATCAACACCCTCTATACATGTTTTATGAACATTACACATTATAAAATTAATCAAAACAGACTTTCTGTGACTCATGAATTAAAGGTTTTAGACTAGGGCTCAGTGGTCTCTAGTCACAAAAACATTCCTTATCAAAAAGGTAACACATATGCTTTCAATAATTCATAGCTCAAATAAGTTCTGAAATTGTCTAAACAAAAGGTCTATAATCTTTTTTTTTTTTTTTTAATTGAAGATTTAATTGAAAAACAGCCATTTAAAAATATTATGGCATATACCATATTACTCACATAGAGCATCCATTTCTGCACAAGCACAGATCTTGGTAGTACACACACACACACACACACACACACACACACACACACACACAGAGTTAAGATTTAGGGGTGCAGATGGTGCACTTCACTGCACATCAAGCCTCAAGGGTATAACCCATCTGTTGTCTTCCTAACAAGCAGGCAGTGACACAAAAATGGTTACATTCCTACTAATTAATTGTAAAAAAAGAAAAAAAATATATCCATGGTATTTGGCACCAGAACATGGCTAGCAAAGCTAATAATCATCTAAAAAGCATATACACTCATAGTTCTATTAAATGCAACCTGATTCAAATATCTGGGACTGCCGAAAATATTGTTGCAGGAGCATATGGATGGTGATATGGCTCCTTGATAACCTAATACATTTGCAACCCCTGCATGCTCAAGGGACGCCTTTTCTTTCCCCTTTAGTATAAGAAAACAAGCAAACAAAACAGTCAACTCAGAATTTGCTGCTTTAAAACTTGCTGCAAATTCCTTTTGTATTTTTTTTTCACATAAGATACATCTAAGAAATTAGATACAGCTAAGAAATTAGTATCTCTAAAATCAAGAGCTTGATGAACCCTGAATCGAGCAACAATTTAGGGTAATTGTATTATACATATTTTTGTGATTAGTATTTTAGATTTATATTATTTTATCTATTAACTTAAAATATGATTTTATTTTGGACTTAACCACTTCAATACCATGATGTACACATGCACTTCAAATTAAAACCCACTCTCAGTACCATGCTGTACCTGCATACGTCAAGTTTTCCATTTTATTCTATGATCTGTTTCTCAGTCTAGTGTTTCAGGTTTCATTCTCTAAGGCAGTGCTAGCACTGTGGAATGCACAATGACAGTCGGGGGAGGGTCAGGTGACATTTGTATCCAATTGCGTGTCATGTAGCGATTCCAATCTACCTGTTAGTGTTTAGAAGACTGAGATATATTGCGGGAAGCCATTCAACTTTTACAAGTATATATATATATAGTGTTTTAACTTATTATTTTTTGTTGTAGTTGTTGTTTATAGCGAACGCTAAACATGGCAACGTACGTGGAGAGCGACAACAGGAGTGAAGTTGGTTTGAAGGATTTTGATACCAGCGACAGAGATGCTGTCTTATCACTCAGCGATAATGATAAAGAGGATTTGTAGCCAAGAACAGTACAAACTGTACAAACAAAACAGCATGCAGCTACTTTACAGGTAAACCAGCTGCAAAAGGGAAGCTGTTTGGTTTGAAAAGGCAGTGCTGTGATGAAATACTATCAAAACACAGAACTGGGTACAAGGCAATAAAGCAGCCGTCTGTGTCAGCCACATCCATCACAATGCCTGTGCAAAGTAGCTGTGTACATGCATTTGTGACTGTCCCTCCAACACAAGGGAAGAAGAGACAGCAAAAAAATAGTGCAGGGTCTCCTACAAAAACAAAAGAAAGGACACAAGAAAAATGTGCAGTGGTTGCGAAGGTAATCCTGGGTTCTGTTGTATTGAACATTTCAATAAATGGCACAAAGCAAGTCGACAATGGCACATGTTTTGATGTTGTTTGATGTTTATTTGATAATTACTGTTTACTGATTATTATTCTTATTAGCATTATTAGCAGCATTTTTATTTTCATTGTTTAAAAAACAACAACATGTTTTTATCTCTATATTGAACATGGGTATGTAGTACACAGGAGCATAAAGGGTTAATGAGAAACACAGTTTAGGTTATTTATTTGTGTTTTATTCACATCATGTTAACATTTTATAGCAATTACAGGTTTGAAAACGTTATTATTGTTATTTTAAATGTGGTACCTGGGAAAGGGTTTCATTTTTACATCTGGAGTTGAAGTGGTTAAGCAAATAGTTTAATAGTGAAACTACAATTAAACACTTAAAAATGCATCTGAGCTTAGTGGAATTGTAATAGCAATTCAAAGATCAAAGCTAAGCATTGTAAGATGTAAAGTGTAGTGTAGGGTGATTGATTGTTTGGCCCTGGATCTCTCCTTCTGGCACGATAGGAGCCGCCCTTGTTTGAGGTGCGACCTCAATGTCGGTCAGAGGTCACCAAGGCCGGGTAATGGAGGACCACAGACTCCCCAAACTAATCCTGGGCAGAATGCTTCCGCCTCTAGGAAAATACACCTCCAGTGCAATGAACCCTTAGTACGAATGTACCGGTACGTTCTGCAACTTTAAACTTGAATTACTGAGCCTACAAAACTACTGATCACATAATATTGTAACACTAGTTTTCTGTAACACCTTTGTATTGGTCTCTTATGCCTTCTGCCAGATATTGACTGAATTACATATAATAAACCCAGTCACAAATATGTCAACAGTCTTTGTAAACTGGCAAAAATTGCTCAATGAGAAAGAAGTATTAGTAATAATACTGAATTCAGATTCTGATTTAAATTTAAATACATACAATTCTTCCACTGAATCAGATGTCAGCGAGTGTGTCAGTGAAGACATAAACAAATGACAGCAAAGAGGCGGTGCCAAGCTCTGTGCACTGCTCCATACTTTAAGAGGTATCATACACTGAAGCATTAAACACTCTCACTCCCTCCGCCCCCACAACCTGTTTTCCCGGATATGATGTATTCATGTCTCTCTCTCACTTGTCCTTTTTTTTTGGTAGGACGTTCAACATCACCCACACCAAGTTAAGTGGCCTCCACCTGTGTTAAATTGTAGTGATACACACGATTTCAGGATAAATTCAGCAGTTCCTGTAGGTTACCTCTCCTGGGTAGTGCATTTCAAAGCGAAGACTCAACCATGAGCACCAAGGCACTTTCAAAAGAACTCCAGGACAAAGTTGTTGAAAGGCACAGATCAGGGGATGGTTATAAAAAAATAAAAAATCAAAGGCTTTGAATATCCCTTAGAGCACGGTCAAGGCGATTATTAAGAAGTGGAAGGTGTATGGCACCTCCAAGGCCCTGCCTAGATCAGACCATCCCTCTAAACAGGGTGACCGAGAAAGGAGATGACTGATCAGAGTGTCTACCAAAAGGCCAATGACAACTTTGTAAGAGTTATAGACTTTTATGGCCTTGACTGGTCAAAGTGTGCACGTGACAACAACATCCCAAGCACTCCTCAAATCTGGCCTGTATGGTAGGGTGACAAGAAGGAAGCCATTACTCAAGAAAGCACACCTTGAATCCCGTTTGAAGTATGCAAAAAAACACTCAGGAGATTCTGTAGCCACGTGGCAAAAAGTTTTGTGGTCTGACGAAACTAAAATTAAACTTTTTGGCGTAAATGCAAACCTAACACAGCGCTTCACCCTAAGAACACCTTCCCTACTATGAAGCATGGTGGTGGCATACATCATGTTATGGGGATGTTTCTCATCAGCAGGGACTGGGACACTTGTTAATATAGCAAAGTACAGAGAATGGAGAAAAGTACAGAGAAGTCCTTGAGGAAAATCTGCTGCCCTTTGCAAGAAAGCTGAAACTGGGACGGAAGTTCACCTTTCAGCAAGACAACGACCCAAAGCACACAGCCAAAGCTACACTGGAGTGGCTAAGGAACAAAAAGGTAAATGTCCTTGAGTGGCCCAGTCAGAGCCCCGACCTAAATTCAATTAAAAATGTGTGGCATGACTTGAAGACTGCTGTCCATCAATGCTCCCCAAGGAACTTGACAGAGCTTGAACAGTTTTGTAAAGAAGAATGGTCAAACATTGCCAAATCTAGGTGTGCAAAGTTGGTAGAGACCTATCCCAACAAATTCACAGCTGTAATTGCTGCCAAAGGTGTTTCCACCAAGTATTAACTCAGGGGTGTGGAGACTTATCCAGTTATGATCTTTCAGTTTTGTATTTTTAATATATAATTTTTTTCTCAATAAAAACTTTTTTCCCCTTAACAGTATGGAGTATGGTATGTGGATAAGTGGGAAAAAATCCTCATTTAAATGCATGAAACTCTGAGGCACTAACACAATAAAATGTGATAAAAGTTCAAGGGGGTGTAGACTTTCTACAGGCAATGTATACAGCTTTCAGTTTGTTTGAATGCGTGAAGAAGACAGAAAAAAAAACTCACTCCCGTAGGACCGACAGTGCATTTTAAAACTCACTACTCAAAGGGTTAAATCTCATAAATAACAAAATAAAATAGAGAAGATATCTCCCCTTATGGTTTATATGGAGCCGCCCTCTGTAGAGGTCAGAGGTCACCAAGGCCGGGTGACGGAGGTCCATCAACCCCTCCAAAGTGGATCCTTAATCCTTACTAACGCACAATATATATATATATATATATATATATATATATATATATATATATATATATATATATATATATATATATATCTCAACTCACATTCTGTTCCGGAAGGAGCCACCTTGGAAGAGGTGCATCCTCTGACGTTGGTCAGTGGTCAACCAAGGCCAGGTAATGGAACATCGACCCCCCCTAAAGTGGATCCTGATAAATAATGGACAACTGTATTTGAACATTTTTGAGTTCTAAAACTGAAGTCATGATGTACAGCTGTACTGCAGACGATTCTATTTCAAGCTTTTTATCAGATGTTGGTTTATGTTAACTTTTGCAGTGGTTGTTGCTGCTCTGATAGTGTGGGAGTGGGCAGAGTATTGAGAAGCTGGTAAGTGAACTCTTGGCAATAGGTTTGAGAGGTGGGCAGAAAACTATTGACAAGTGACTGGTACTTGGCTATACAAGATGAATAGAGGCTCTGAAGAAAGAGATGGATGTATTGTGATATTTTGTAACAATTGTAGTACATAAATAACAACCACAACAATAATAATAATAATAATAATAATAATAATAATAATAATAATAATAATAATAATGTCATGCTGCTAAGTATTTAGTGATTACAGAATATGGGCATAAGGAAGAGTTTGTTTGCTAGAATTGAATATGGACGCAATCTTGAAGGCATAATCCAGAATTGGGAAGATGACTGATGGAGTTATAGCTGAATTTTCCACATCGCATCTCTGTGTATCAACTTGTGGACGCAGAAGGGCTGCACGCTAACAGTCTACAAGTGCAAACCAAGAAAATATTTAATTTTACTGAGCACATTTCATCCTTCCGTTGCCATCGGGAATGATGCAAAGATCCCTGAGATTCTACAGTTTTATAAATCCACGAAGTTTGGAGTTGATATAGTAGACCAGACACATGACAGCTGTGTTGTGTGCAATAAGACAGGGTGCTGCAAGTGTCGACTCCACAGGGAACTTTTTTTGACATTTCACATTTTGAACAGTTATATGTTTCCATCTTTTTAACACTTATATGTTCCATCTTTTGAATAATTGAACAGTGCACATTTTTTTAAGTTTTACCATTACATCTTTTGAAGAGTTGTAAGTTCCATCCTTTGAGCTTTTTAACACTTTTAATGCAGTCCTGTTGTGCACGATTATTATATTACAAAACAATTCTCTACTGCTCCACAGAGTGTCATAAGCTCCTGCTGCATCAATCAATCTTTATTTTATATAGTGCCTTTCATAGTGGCCCACCATCACAAAGTGCTTTAGAAGATGCAGTAACACCAAAATCCATAATACTTTAAATTCAGAGAACTGCATAATACATGATATACATTTAAAAAAAAACAATGCCTAACACAGTACAGTGAAAAATGCATAATACATGATATAGGAGTAGCAACACAGCAGATATCAGGCTTAAAGAGCATGGAAAACAAGAGAGAACAAGTGGGTCTTGAGAGTTGATTTAAAGCGAGCGATGGTGGGAGCATCATACACCAAAGCTAGGAGAGAGTTCCAACGAGTCAGAGCCATGAAGGTAAATGAGCATTCTCCAAGTGTGGTGCACTTTTACTTGAGGATAACAAGAAGGCCAGAGTTGGAGGATCTCAGCTTGTGGGCAGGGACATAGTGGGTCAGCAGGTTGAGGAGGTACTTGGGACCTGTGTGATGAAGGGAATTGTAGGTGAGCAGGAGCAGGTTTTGAAAGTAATCCTGAACTTTACATGTATCCAGTGCAGCTGGAAAAGACAATGGTAAGGATCCTGGCAGCGGCATTCTGAACAAGCTGCAGTCGTTTATGGTGTGTGCCAGGAGACCGCCATGAAGAGAGGAGACAAATGCATGACAAAGTATCTCTGTATCCGGGAAGAAAAGGTAGGGATTGACTTTGGTGATGTTTTGAAAATGGTAGAAGGAAGATTTGACCACAGAGGAGATGTGGGCATCAAAGGAGAGGTTGCTGTAAAGTAGTACATCAAGGCTTCGTGCTGTGGGGGAAGGCAGCAGCAGACAGTTTCTGAGGTTCAGGGCAGCTACATTGAGATTCTTAAGTTGAGTTTTAGATCCTACTAGAAAGAGTTCAGATTTGCTTGTGTTCAGCTGAAGAAAATTGGCAGACATCCAGGCCTCAATGTCTTGAATGCAAGCAAAGAGCCAGACCATGGCAGAAGGGCTTCCACGGTCAAGTTTTAAATAGAACTGGGTGTCATCAGGATAGGAGGGAAACATGAGGCTGTGTTGGTGGATGAGGTGACCCAAGGGAAGCAGTAGATATTGAAGAGAAGGGGCCCAAGAACAGATCCTTGGGAGACGCAACAAATGACTGGGTTTGCAACACCACTGCATCCAGCATAGACAACAGACTGCATGTGTCCGGATAGGTAAGAGGGCATCCAGGAGAGACAGGTTCCAGAGATCCTAACATATTTCTGAAGGTAGTCAAGAAGAATGCCATGCTCTATGGTGTCAAAAGCGGCTGTTAGGTCAAGGAGGACAAGCACAGAGGCAGCAGCAGCATTAGCATTAAGCAGGAGATCATTCACAATCCGTACTGTGATACAGCCAGAAGCCAGACTGTAGGGATTCAAGCAGATTGTTATCTGTGAGTTGTTAAATCATCTGAATGGCAACAGTCCTTTCGAGAGTTTTGCAGAGAAAAGGGATTGGAGATGGGATGGAAATTAGATACATCATCTGGGTCAAGGGAGGGTTTTTTGAGTACTGGGGTAACTCGGGCAAGCTTAAGGGCAGCAGGAGCCGAGCCAGAGTCCATGGACAGGTTGAGAGTGTGCATAACTGAAGGAGCAAGATCAAAAGCACAGAGAGAGACAAGGTTAGTCGGCCAGGGGTCCAGGGGGCACGTGGCAGTAGTTGATTTCAACAGTAAACTGGAGACATCAGGCGGTCAAGAGTGTAGAATAGATGTTGTTAATTTTGTTCCAAAAGAAAGAGGAAAAATCATGACAGGTAAGAGAGGAGGATGAACAGGAGATTGGTCTGTCGGTGGCTGGATGTAGGATTTGGTCATTGGTCAGAAAGTGAACATGAGTGCATGCCTATAGCTACCGAGATGGTCGGTCCAGATCTCTCTGTGAACCGATATTCCTGATGACCTCCTCTTACACGCAAGCTTGCAGCAGGCAGACTTAACCCTTTGCAGTCCATTTATTCAGTACTTGTCAGGTGTGTCAGGTCCAATTTATTTTCACATGTGCTGTTTATTTTACAATCGCTGTTTTAAAATATGTTTTCAGTGTAAAACAGGTTTAAAAGGCATTGAATCACAAAAGGACATTCAATAGTGTATCCAAGCCCCACCCCTTGTTCGCTGTATTTGCCACATATCTCTTTATAGATATGCATTCTGATAAATCCTCTCAATATTGGTGGAGGTTCTGTTTTCTGAATACCTTAGAGAATAAGTTTTATCGATGGTTGAGACTGGAGAGGTGGGCATGGAGATCCGAATAGGTGGATGTGGAATTGTATCCCTGAAAGAAAGTTTGTAGGCGTAGATAGTGATGATCATAGCAGTAGGCTATAAAGGCAAGCATGTGATTGAATTCTGTTGATGAAACTGAAGACATGGCACAGGAGGACATATAAACTTCCCAGGCTGATTTATAGGAGGCTTAGGTAGATGGAGCTGTAGAGATGGCCATGTAAGATCTTGCTGAGTTGATAAACTTGGATTTCAATACAGAATAAGGTCCTGAAATTGGGGCATGGGGTGGCTGTGAGGATCGGCTGACGGAACCAGCTGATGGAATTTCTGAAACTGAAACCAAAGAGAGCATCAGCTATGGGATTGAGAAGACCAGGCACATGAACTGCTTTAAAGAGTTACAGTTAACAGATAAACAAGTGAGGTGACGGAGCAAGCTATTTATGAGTGGTGTTTTGGATCGTCCTTTATTGATAATGGCTACATCTGTATTTGAGCATTTTTTTGGCTAGGACTGCATCAGGGAAGTCTATCCAGAATATGAAGCACAAAGGTTAGTTTATACATATTTAGAAAGATCCAGCACAATGCTTCAGACTGTGTTGAAAATGTCTGGACTGCTGCGGCAACCAAAGGCTAGACAGGCTGAAAAATAAAACTTGTTTTGCCATTGAACTCCAAACAGGTGCCATCGAGAATGATGAATTGGCATGATTTTAAAAGCATCTGAAATGTCAGCTTTTGAATATTTTCTGGTTGCCATTCCTATGGGGCTGATGCAATAGACAGAAAAAGGAGGGGTGTTGAAGAGACCAATCAGAAAACCTTTACCAATTTATTTTTTCAATAGGGCAGTTACAATTTCAGGTTAATCGAGATCAGACTTCAGATTCAAGCAAGTGTAACTTGAAGTGGGAATAATTTGGACCCCTGTTAGGAAACCATCTTGAAAGAACAAAGGATGAGACGCAATGTTCAGGGTGAAAGTGTAGGGGATCGGCCAAGACCGGGATATTGATGGGGGATGATGGCAGTGGGAGTCATTGATTGGTGTGGGAAGTAATTTTTGATCGATGGGGACAAATGCTTCTGGATTGTGCATCTCTACAAAAATTACAAATTTGGTGGAAGCACACAACGACTTTATGAGTACTCTAAAATTTAAATTATTGCATAATTGCTTTGCTTCTGAGATTTTTTTTGTCCTTAGACTTAATGCAAGGTAGTTGGAGGGAACAATACAGAAGGAGATTAAGCAGGCTGTGTTTTCTGGGGCGGAGGGTCTAGACGACTGGATATACTTGCCATTGGTTGTCTACAGGAGGAGGCTGCTAGTGGGTATAAGGTGGCAGAATGGTTAACTGAACCACAGACAGCTCAAGAGTTGGCCCGAAGATCTGAAAAGACTTGACTAAATAGGTCATGGTCAATTTGAGCCCAGTTAATAACGATGTTGTCTTGACATAGGATAACTGCTGCTTTGGAAGAAAAAGCTTTGTGATATTCAAAAAAGAATGTGCCACTATATCGAACATGGAGGTCAACAATGTTGATAGGTAGCAGTATAATTTTGACGATGATTAGGATAAACATTACATGAGATGAGGATGCTAATACAAATTCACTGATTGTTAGTTTTTTGAACAGGCGGGGATCTCTTGATTTCAAGATAACAGATACTTCTCCATAATCTATTGTGCAATAGCCGGTAGCATCAATGGAGGATATGAGGAGAGAAATTTAATTAACATTAACAATTAACTTTAAGTATCAATTTATGGTATAGACTATTTAAAAGTTTTGAGCTGGTCCAATCTATGAAATGCATTTCCTTTGGAATGTTCTTTTTGGTCCTCCTTGCATGAGATGTTGTTAAAGGGGGACTGTGAGAGCCTAAACCTGCCTTCTGCGCTGCATTGAACAGAAGTGGAAGGTGAAGCAGAAAAATGTGATCTGGTTGACGGATCTGGAGATTCCAAGGAGCTTTGAGCTGCAAGAGTAGCGTGGAGGAAATGGAGACCGGTCAGCTTCAGAAAAGGGGTCGATCGAAATAGATTGCTCGGTCTGAGAAGCAGCAGGAACAAATGGAAAAGCGGATGGAGATACAAGAGGGATCTTGACAGGATTCGGAGATTGAGGTTGGTTTTAGACATAAGAATCATTGTGTAGATAATCCATGTTTTCGGTTCTGTACCTACTTGCAACTTACTCAGAAGAAAGGCTTGCAAAATAAGTATTGGAAGGTGAGCCATGACTATATAGGTTGAGGAACCAATAGGATTAGTGTAAAGAGCTGAGCCTCACTTCTAGAACTATGCCAAGCCTTGATATAAAGCTATTTGGAATATCTTTCTTTTTGTGTTACTATTAACGGGTTGTTTACTGAAATGCACAACACAACATGAAACTGTTAACAGATAAGCTGCAAGTAGCAAAACTAGTTTAAATAATGCATGTATAGTTTTTTTTTGATGCTGTAAAGTATTTACCGTTTATTTTTAAAGTGACAATGAATAGAACCATAGTAGATTGTATGATTTAATAGCCAGTTAAGTTAGATCTTTCATACTAATTACTGCCCTGTGCTGTATTGCATTGGTTTTGTATTGATTGAAACTGGATGTCTTGCCCAGGAGAGTTCCTGTACCTACCCACGTGGACTATAACACCTATGTGTTACCCCTACTTTGTTTCACCCAGCCTGGGAAAGCTTCAGTCTGTAAAACCGTCTGAGGAGCAGTAAACACTCCTATGTCAACTATTGAGCAATTAGGACATTTTTGGATCCTTAATAAGTGTACGTAACCAATGCAATTGCGTATACTGTACTGAAACAATATACTCATCTTGTTCTAATAACCAAAAGAAAAGAAAGAAAAATAGTTGCAAGTTTTGCTTATAGCAGATAACCTGTCTCCTACAAACCTTTAGCACTGCAGACCAGTGTAACCCCTCCAGCCAAATAGCCTAGGGTTAGATATTGCACAATGAAAATATGCAGGTCACTTCTATCCAGTGACCACACATAAACCCCTCTTAGAGTGAAAGCATTTTCATGGCCAGTAGTCATGTTATTGAACCATGAAGATCCTTTGAAACCACTTTTAAAACATAAATCTTCTCATGAGACACTCTCTCGTTCAAAATTATGACACCTTCATCTCATCTCTTTGATCAAACACTGCCTAGTTGAAAACATACCATTACTTGAACTGTAATAGGCAGGATATGTCAAAAAATTATTGGAAATGCATCCCTTGACAACTGGTTCAGTCTTCAATCTCCCACCTCAAAAAATAAGAGCAGTTCATTCTTGCATAGAATCGAACAAGAACTCATGTTGATGTGTGTTGCCAGAGATTTAAAAGTCCATTCTGATCCCAAGGCAATTGATTAGTTTTGACAAGTACAGATGTGTGATTAGATAAGGAAACACTGGCAAACCAACCCAACACATCCCTGGTGCCAGTAAAAATCTTTGAGCCAAACATTCAGTTTTAATGGCTTACAAAAAAGGTTTCCATAGGGACATGCTTAATTTCTGCTTGTTTGTATTCATCAAAAACATCTCTTGATTTGTTTAAAAACATGGTCGTAAAACAGACAAACAAACAACGTGTTTCAACACCTTAATGTGAACCTGATGAAGACACAAATGACTTTCTTATTATCTTATTATAAAAAACAATAGTTGGCTGTGATACAAACTGATGAGAGTTATTATTTCTGTTTGATATGCCTGTTACTTGTGAAATGTTCTGCACAGAAGTTCAAAGCCAATACTAAAGTAATGAGGCAGTATAGGCTGTGACCTTTGTTAAATATTACCACACTTCTGGAGAAGTAACAATATCCAGCACATGGAGGTGGCTCGTGCCTCATAACATGTGTATTGTTTACAGATAGCCAAGTGTTGCATCCAATACATTTAATTAAGCGGTTAAAATTTGACATTTTCCATCAAACCTTTTAAAGTGTCAATAATAAGATGTGTTTCACGCCCACATACATACATATCCCTGCCAAAAGCTAATGCTTATGCTTCATGGAACAGGAGCAAAGACTGTGGGAAGTAACAACCGGCAAATGAAACAAGAAGCATGTGCTTGTGACTTCAAAAAAGAGGACAAGATTTCCTCTTGGTTTGCAGAGGGGAGACTGAACTGATCGGCCTCCAAGGCTGGGAAGCAAGCGTTACTTCCCCTGAGTAGAAATAAAGAGAAGGATAGTGGATAAATCAAAGAGAAGTCTAGAGGTCTCCCCAGCTTACAAGGGTCTCCTACTCTTAGGAAGGTTAGCGTGGCCAGACTTCAGGACCTGAGCCTTGCGGGGAGACAGGAATACTGAAAAATATAAAGAAATAGACATGCGGAGAGCCACCCTTGCACTGAGACTAAACTGATCGGCCCCCAGTTCCCCGCAATTATGCCACCACTGCCAAGAAGGGTTAGTAATGAAAATAGAGGTTAATGAGTAACAATCAATAATACGCTAATCAATAACACCATTTTATTAAGGATTTAAGGACCTATCTCACTGCTCTGAGATAGGTCCTTAAATCTGTCATTATGGAGAGAGGGCCCCCACTCTGGCCATACTAGCAATTTCCTGTTGGGTCAGATTATTTTTACTATAGTGAGCGGACCGAGGAGATGAGCTATGTAGCTACAAATGGCAGAACTAAAATGCCTCAGGAATGAGTGGGGGGAGTGGTAAGCATGGTGATGCATAGGTGAGCATTGTAAAGGCAAGAGAGGTATGGTCAATCATATTAAAAACAAACCATGGCAAACTAACCCTTAGAAATGCATAAAAAATCTTCTGTATTAGGAGTGCGTGGCACCTGGCAGAATTAGTAGCTACAGGAGCATAATTGACCAGGGCAACAGGATCAACGGAGGCGGAGGCGACAGATTCAATGGAGACAAAGGGATAAGGGCCAGCAGTGCTGTTGGATGAAGGAGAAGCAACAGGGCAGACATCCTCCCCGGGAACCGTTTGCTGGATTTTGAATTGAATGATGTCTAGCAAGAGGAAGAATACAGTCACCATCAGCTCCCAAAGAGAAAGAAGCCATTTTTTAGCTACATTGATCATCTTTCAAGGGGAGCATTGGATCAGCCTTCACGTGGCGCTCCCTGTCAGAAACCTTGGTACTGCTAATTGATCCAACCCTGCTGACCGAATCCAATCAGTTTTTCATGGATCCTGGTCACTTGCGACATGTAAGTCACGACGTGGCAGGGTCCTCCGACTTTCAAGCCGTTGGATTCAACTCAACGTCGAAGGCTTATCACCAGCCAAGCGTACACTGATCAGCAGTCTTGCCCATCAGCTCAAGATTGACGGATGTTTTAAAATTGCTAATGTTTACAAGCTTCCGAGTGCCAACTGAGATAGTCAAGTTCTACCGGTGCTTCGTCATCCCGCTATCTACGTGGGGGATTTCAACTGCTACCATTCAGACTGGTGATATGAGGATGTATCCAAAGACGGTGACAGCCTTGTTACTTGGGCCGCCAGAAACGACATTATACTGTCATACGACCCAAAACAACCAGGTTCCTTCCACTCAGCCCGCTGGTCCAAAGACTACTCACCGGACTTATGTTGGGCGAGCACTATGAATGGCCTATGAAGGTGGTAGATTCAGCAGAACGGTCTCCCACAAGGATCTGTTCTCGCACCCACTCTCTTCAATGTGTATGTCTCTGACCTTCCTCGTACAAGATCTAGCAAGATCTAGCAAGTTCATGTATGCGGACGACATCTGCTGTGCCACTCAAGCCCAAGCTTTCGAAGAACTGGAAGAGCGTCTCAACATCGATATGGCAATATTATCCGACTACTGCAAAAAGTGGCGACTCCAAACAAGCATCACAAAAACTGTCTCAGCAGTTTTTCATCTGCACAATGCAAGTGCTTCACGGGAACTGAATGTAGTCCTACATGGTAAACGGATTAAGTGTGATCACAGCCCAATTTACCTCGGTGTTACCCTGGATCGTTCACTGACATTCCACGACCACCTAATAAAGATAGCCGCAAAAGTCCGCACACGAAACAACTTGCTGAGTATGTTGGCTGGCATATCATGGGGAGCACAAACACCGGTCCTCCGGTCCACAACCCTTGCTCTCTGCTACTCAACAGCTGAGTACTGTGCCCCAGTCTGGTGTTGCAGTTCGCATGCAAAGAAAATTGACACTCAGCTGAACTCTGCAATGCGGACCATCTCCGGCACTTTTCGCTCAACTCCGGTCCAGTGGCTACCGGTGCTGAGCAACATCACACCTCCACACATTCGGCGCAAGGAAGCAGTGGTCAAAATCGTCAACATGATCCAGGATAACCCGGCACTTCCATTGCATGACTTTATCCTCCATCCACCAAAGGTGCGTCTGGAATCTAGACGTCCAGTCTGACTGTCACTTCCTGACCCTGATTGGTCATCAACAACCCAATGGCAAGAGGAGTGGTTCCAGAGTGACACTCGCAACCAATTCCTCATTGCCGACCTAACAAACTGCCCGCCTGGCTTTGACCTGCCACACCAAGATTGGACTTTACTCAATCGCTATCATACTGGTCACGGTCGGTGTGCAGCGTGTCTTTATGACGGGGGCCTCGTAGACAGCCCACTCTGCTCATGTGGGCAGAAACAGACAATGCTTCATGTTGTGGAGGACTGCCCGCTGACAAGTTTCCCGGGTGGACTCCGTGCTTTACACACAGCTATTGATTCAGCAGTTGCTTGGCTGCGCAAGAACAGCACACGCTAAGAAGAAGGGGAAATGACTTCCAAGGAGAAATGAAAAGTAGGAGATAAAAGTTTCCCATAGTAAAAGCACAAGAAAGTGTAATAAAGCACAGAACATGGCGATGCACAGGTAAGCATTGCAAAGACGAGAGAGGCATGGCAACGCTTATAAAAAACATGGCAAACTAACCCCTATAACAGTTTCCCCCAGTAAAAGCAAAGAAAAGTGTAAAAAGGAAAAATGTGAAAGGTTGGTAAAGCATAGTGAAACACAGACAGCAGGAAATAGAAATGAAAAGTAGGGGTCTGAACAGCTGCATGACAATATGCAAACGAAAAAACAAGACAAAGGATAAAGATGCAATCTAGGGTTTAAATAATGGGAGCAGCCCTAGCTCCTGCCCCCTCAACCCACATAAGGGTTACAATTAAAAACTATTCAGCAATACCAAGATATTTAGTAAGTGAGGGTCTGAGTTGGGTAAAGGGGCAATTAAAGCCTGATGTCTGTATATTTTATATTATATCTTATATCTATATATTTTATTATATCTGCAATTTCTTAAAGTTCTCAAATATTTATACCATATGTAGGAGAAAAAAGAACAATGTTAGTGTGGGAAGTCAGTCTGTGCTGTAGCAATTTTGCATGACTTTAAAGGATATTTAATGGTATAGAAATATAATTGAAACTATGGCACATATAACAGTAGAATGTAACAATATCCATTTCCTCAAAGTGTGGCAGAGGCAAACAACCAATATGAAGTAAAGTTGTGCCTCTTCCCTAAGGGACAGAAATAAGGAATGGGGAATTGCAATAAAGATGGACATTCTTGTTTAAACTAAAAAGTGTTTAAACTATTCACTGGATAAAAGATTCAATCCTACGCTTGTAGAATCAATACAGGTTGCACAGATCATACTGAAATTCACCATGTCTTTTACCAAGTTGTGAGTATTAATATTAAAATACAAGCAGAGTAGACCCCAGGTGTTCAAATTATTATTTTATTACTTATTGATCCAGGATATAGATTTCTCAACTGCTTCTGAAGTTCACATCTCTTGTGGGTGATTCTTTTTCCAGGGCTATGTGCTGTAAAAATGTGTTTTCTACAGATAGATAACTGAGGTCACATATGTTTATAATTTCATCTCTTCTTAGAGAAGGCCACCTAGAACTGTCCCTGATGATAACCAGCTGTGGTTCTAGTGCGAAATACTTTACTGATGTTAGTTTGTCAGCACTCAAAGTCAAGTATTTCAAGGCTTTTTCAGTGTGCTTTAAGAGACATTGCTAAGCAAGGCATATTGTTTGCTATCATGTCCAGAGGTCTTTCTCAAGCATACAGAATCAGTGTCCAAGCAATATGCACCATTTAAGTGCCTCTTTGTGTACAAGAAAGACATTGGCCATTCATTCTGTCTAACTAGACTGATTTCAATTTCAACAGGCACAGTATCACAGTTAGATAATGTATATAACTAAAAATAAATATTGTTATACTGTGTGCTGTGAAGCACTAATGTGTAGGGTGCAATCCTCACTGATGAAATAATACTGACAAACTCTTGGCCTCCTGGAACCTTTTTATTTGTAGATGTTGTTCACCAAGTATAAGGCAATCTCAAGGCAACCTTGCAATTAAGTCAGTGAAACTCAGAATACTTATTACAACACTGCATAAGAATATGTGCCAGAAATGCACTCCAGAACACTCCCCTAAAATACGAAATAAAATAACTCCCTCTTTATAATGAACATGTAATGAAGCAAAAATATAACTTTCCATGAATTAACCATGCATAAAGCACCATGTAATCAACGCTATATTTTTACAAAACAAACAAAAAAAAAGGTAACATTCCCACGCGTGGATCATTTTAATTAGCAGTTTTAAAACTAAATAGCCTGGCTAAAAAGCACTCGGGAGTTCAGTTCGAAGTGACAGAGAAGCAAACCAAGTGTGAGAAGGACAGCGGGTTGGGAGAGGGGGACAGGGGAAGAGGGAATGGGTTTGCCCAGGATTTGGCTGCCAGACCGGGGCTGAAGCGAAGCTGAAGCGTCTTGTCATCCTGAGAAAGCCGCAGCAAAAAAGTAAATGCATTAGGAAAGATAACTACGTAATAAGCCTAGTATTTATTTAATTATAAAACAAATGCTGAATAAGATGCTGTGTTACAAAGTGCCAGCGCAGCTTTTCTTCAGTTCAGATACTGTATCAAAAGAAAGAAACAGAAAATGGAAGTTAGACTGAGAAGTTTTTTAAAGTTTGAACAATACCAGTACTGTATTTACTGTAGAAATATTGCATGAATCACTAGTATAGAGAATTGGGGGGCATGCTGTCTGCCCCCAGAATGAACTGCCCAACCATTCAGTATGGGGTACGTAATTCCTGTTGTGCAGTGCTCTCACAGGTCGAGAGGGGGATTGTTGATTCAGTTAATTCGCTCTTTGTCACAGCGCGTTGTATCTAAGGCGCGTTATAAACAAGAGCCTTATAGCGAGCACTGTACCATATTTGTGTACAGCAGTGTGTCTAAAATACAAAAAACTCCAGTGTTGCACATATACTATACACAGAAAATCAGTAAAAATCACTGCAAAAAACTGTTCTTACCATAACTTTCTCAGTCAAGGCCACAGTAATCCGACAGTTTAGTTTTTTATGCACCGAAAGTGCGTCGACATGAGGCAAGAGAAGCACATAAAAACAAAGGTTGGCGATTCTGTGAAAAAAATATTGTTTCAGATTTTAACAGTACAGTAATTATATTTATCCCTTGCTTTCTTATTTTATTTTACATTAACTTAGTGACTGCTAGCATGTAAAAGGTTAAACTGTATGTAAAGGTTTGACTGCCTTTGGGTCTGCAGCTATACCCCTCTCATCTTTTCCAGCACCTACTTTAATATGTAACTGAATCTATTCTGACCTGCTAAAAGCTGAATTTACTGTTTTAGATCCATAATAAAATGTGCATTGATCTGTTTCCATTTGGTCGGTCAGTTGGTTGCAACATGTGCAAATGACAGATGCCAGAGTTCCAGTTGTTAACCATTAGAGGATATTGTATCTTACAGGATCTACTGTATATAAGTTACTTGTACCAATATGTAAATAGTATTGTGTGGTTAAGGGTAGTTCTGTAGTTTCTTTCAGCACATGTTTCACAGGTTCAAAGTGTCCCAGGTTGGAACCTGCTGTGTGATATGAGGATGATTTGAAATTAAGCCCATTGTGTCACATGGAATCTTACAGCATCACCCAACACTTTCATAATCTCCCCTACTGGGAATAACTTCTAACTATATATTCTTTTGCTGAAAATTCATTCATAGCAAAACAATATTCAAACCACGTAAATCATATGCAAATTTGATTCTAAATACAGTACACCCTCACTATAACGAACTTGTTGGGGTCCAAGCCTTATATTTGTTATATCAAGGGGTTCATTATAGCGAAAGGACAATCAAAATGAAGGATAAACTGTTGTAGTAAGTTAATGAGATGAGATTGTGAATAAAAGTAGAATTGCATGCACTTATTTTTCTCATGTATGCAGTATTTTGTCTTTGCATTATCCTATTTGTAAAATAATTAAAACACAGTATAGAAAGCAAAAATCCTGAATAGAAGTTGAACTTTTATTCAAAATCAATCTAACATTAATTGTTTCAAAGTGCACCAAATCTTAATCCAACATGCAAGAATCCCAAACTGAACTTGTATTCCAAATCAACCCAACATGAATAGTTTGACACGAAAAACTCATCAGATCCTCAAGTTTTAGTTATTTATTTGTTGCTGGGTTTTTTTGTGTGTTCTTTTAAATCAGTTTTGCTTTGCTGTATGGTTGCTGAACAAGCCAAAAACTGTGCTTTTTGACAACCTATATTCACGACAGAGATAGGCCAGTACCATCAAAATGCTTGTAAAACATTAATTTATATAAGAACAAAAGTTTTGGAATGAGAAAAGGCTATTTGTCCCAAAAAGTTAGCACATATTTCTCCTCTACTGGGTAGATCTAATTTAAAAGCACATAATCTAACCTTTTAAAAAAAATATTCCCAGTGTTTTAGATGAGGCTGTGTCACCTGGTAATCTATCCCATGTATTTAAAGCACTTCCTACCTTTTTTTCTAAACTCAGCTTCCATGCATGCCCTCTTGTTCTATTCTCTGTGCTAAATTGAAAGTGTGTCTTGGGTTGACTTCACTCAAGTCTCCGTTTACCACCTTCTTTTTAGGCTTAAGAAATGTTATCTTATTTTAACCTTTTATCATAACTCATGCTATTAAGTCCATGGGATCAATCTAGTTACCCTTCTCTGTACTTTCAATGCCCATTGCTTTCAATTTGTTGCTAATTGGGAGATGGTCACCTGTATAAATACCTGCAGCTCTCTGCACTCGGGGTGGGTGTTCAGAGGAAGAACGACAGCAAGCGAGGAGTGAGAGAGGAGAAACTTAATTTAAAAGAATATAAGGATCCGTGAAGGCTACTGTCCAGCTGGACCTTAATTCATTATTTGTGTTTGAGATTTATTTTGTGTAATTGTTTTATTTCTGCTCTGCGAGCAAGTGTTTATTTTTGTTTAAATATTTTGTTTATTTCTTTAATAAACGTCGCATGCGCCACTGCACCGTACCTTTGTTTTGGTTGTGCTTCCTTCTGGTCTGGGTCACCGCAATGCCATTTCCTGCCACAGTACCCCATTATGTACATCCCTCACAATTACTCTCTGCTTTCTGATTTGTAACCAGTTCTGTATCCAGTTACATGTCCTCTCCTGTACTCCTGTTGATTTGAATTTAAATATAAATCTTTCATGTCAAATTTTGTAGAAGTATTTTAAAAAATCAAGGTCAATTATATCATAATCAGGGGTGTAGTGCTGGGGGGTCGTGGGGGAGCACAGCTTCCGTACTGCACATGTAGAATATTAAACTGTTTTGCTCCTATTAATATATGGAGATATATATTGTGTATAACCCATAAAAATAAGCAAAGAATACAATAACTGTAAGAAACCCTTGAGAGATAAATAATGAAAAACGATTGTCACTTCACCCAAGGTGGCCGCACACCCCTTCCAGAAAACAGAAGTAGAACTGGGGGAATCCATTGTGTTGGAACAGTTCTGTCATGTGGTCGGTGCCGAGACCCAGGCGTGGATACGGCACCACAAACCGGACACCCTGGAAGCCTCCATCAAGCTGGCGGAGGGCTATGAGGACTCCCTGACCTCATCCAGAGCCTGACTACTGACCTCTCCAGAACCACAAACCCATCAGGGCTGGATTTTCCCAGTTTATGTTGGGAAAATTGAAATCGCCCCTGATTACAGTATTCCTGCCCCTACATGATTTGATTTCAATTACATGAGAATAGATGTTAACCTTCATGCTGATTTGAACTTGGCTCTCGCCAAGATAAGCATCAACTAAGACGTAGCTTTATAGTAAACTAATGTGATCCATCTGCATCTCCATCCATTTGCGTTGCTTTCCATCTGATGATGTAGACATCCTTCTGTCTGGTGTTGATTGCTGAAGTGTAATGCTTGTAGCAATTCACTTGCTCTGCAAAGTTGGTGTAAGTTTCACCCACCTGTCCCTTTTATTAGGGTCTGTAGTCTGGCCAGGCTAAAACTCAATTTCCCATAGTTCCTTGCTTTATCACACTTTATTCATCCTCTCCCCCCATTGGCTCATTCAGATATCCACTCCTCCAGTCTCAGAGCTCCTTGGAAGCCAAAACCTGTTTAAAGCTGGCTGGCTAGGCCAGGAGAGAACTTCCTTTTCTATTTAGGAATCAATTTTACAAACAGCACATTACTTAATTACAGTGTAACTTTAACATTATTTTATTTAAATACAGGTGCATCCATTTACTCTTTTGTTAATCTTGTACTTTGTCTAAACCTTTCTTTTTTGTTTACACTGTTACTTGTTTAAGTGTAGTTGCTGTTCAAGGTCTGTTTAGGTTTTGTTTTTGTTAGTGTGTTCAGTCACCATTTTGTTCCTGATCCTCCTGATATTTTACTGTTCACCATTCAACCCGGTACTACTCGACAGACTCACCATTTTCTACGATTGCTATTTTTTCATCAACCTTCATCCATCATCATCAGTACAGGACTATATTCAGGACCTTATTTGTTGGTGAGATTATTCCTTTTCTTTTTGTTGGTTTTTCTACTTTACTTTGATACTTTGGTTCCTGTAATTTAGGTTTTGTTCTTTTGTTACTTTGGATTACATGTTCATTGCTTCACTGGACTTGTTAGGCATAAATTTCATTTATCATCCATTGCCATCAAGACTGTCTTTGTAATTGTATTCCCCTGTATAGTTATTCATTCACCTTTGTCTCTTTTGCCTGTCGGTGTGTTGGTTTTGTATTGGTGTTGTGTTTGTGCGTGTGGGTTTATTGGAGGCCCACCGGAAACCGCATTTTACTTTAGTGTTAGTTTGTTTGGATGTTTGTTTAGTTCACTTTACTTTCTTACTCACCTGTACCTTCCACCTAACTAAATGTTCTCTGCAATAAGTTGTTGTCCTTATAATTCATTTATTACATTATAGTTTACAACAATAAACTGTTTGTTTGTGAAATTGACACCTCTGACGTCCCTGGTTTTGCGGTCTGTCGCTCTTGCTGACTTAGTTATATATATATATTAGACCAGTAGTATCTCCTTAGGGAGGACAGTACCATCACTTATGCAGAGTGATGGTTACATGCTGGCTCCAGGGATCAACTTATTTTGCCACTCCAGCACAGACAATGGCTGCTTTCTTTCTATTGTGCTTGAGATCCCCATCCAGAATCTTTCCGTCTCAACCACAGCCAGTTGCTGCTCCTTTCTGCTGCTTCAGATAAGTTCTTCACTGTGCGATGCAACTCTTGGCCACTGAACCTGACATCTCTGAGAAACCAGGTTATAGAGTGTGCCACAAATCCTCGACAACCCACCTCCGCTGGGTAAACTCTGTTCCGCTTCAGCAGCTAGTTGAGCATACTGAAGTTTCTTTCTCTCATACGCCTCATCCACAGCATCCTCCCATGGCACTGTTAACTCTACCAGATGAACAAGGCGAGCTGATCCAGATCACAAGACAATGTCTGGTTGAAGGTTAGTGGTGGCAATCTCAGGTGGATGTAATATTATTATTATTATTGTTATTATTATTATTATTATTATTAAGCCATTGACCAACATGTGCCAGCAATTTCCAGTCTCTAGCAGCTTCCAGTTGTCCTGGGCGAGGCTTGGTTTTGACAACTTTTCTTGGTGGTTGCTCTCCTGGATGGAGGAATATTGCCTTTTGTGTATAATGCTTTGATGGAACTGGTGGCAACTTATTGGTCAGGTTACGCTTGTCTTCCAATGCTATGGCCAAACATCGCAGTACCTGGTCATGGCGTCAAGTAAATTGTCCTTGACTAAGACCCACCTTACATCCTGTCAAAATGTGCCTTAATGTTGCAGGTGATGAACAAAAAGGACATGAGGTATCCTCACCCACCCAGAGGTTTAGGTTCTGTGGTGATGGGAGAACATCATATATTGATCTGATGAGGAAACTGATCCTGCTCTCTTCCATTGTCCATAGGTCTTTCTAGCCAATCTTGTGTTGTTCCACACTCTCCCATCTCTTACATTCTCCCTGCTTGGCCTTTACACACCTGTATCCTCTCCTCCTGCTTTTGCACCTCGTTGACTACCAGCTTCCTCTGTTGAGCTCTGTTGTGCCATGTAGGAGGAGCTGAACTGAGACCAAGACCCCCTCTTCCATGCTGAACTTGCCCCATAATATCATCGATTCAAAGGGCAGCCTTGGCATCTTCCACAGCTTTCTTTGCCGCCCATTTTCTTCAAGTTTTCAACACAGGTGCTGCCTCCCTTACGCATTTGTCGCATGAATCTACTAATGTCATTTCCAATTGGACTTGGCACACTTAAACTCCTCGGTTAGAAAAGAGATTGGTAGCTGCAGTACTCCTTTACCATAAAGTCCCAATCTGCTGAGGCAGCGTGGAACTCCCAACCATTTCCTGACATATGAACTGATTAAAGCTTCCAGCTTCTCAACTGTTGTCAAGGAAACTTCATACACAGTCAGAGGCCACAGCAGCCTCTGCAGTAGACCAAACTGAAAGCACCAGAGTTTCAGTTTGCCCGGTAAAGCGCTGCTGTCTATGCTCTTACGCTGCTTGTTGTCTAACTTCTCCCACATGAACTGTATCCTTTAGATCCCTGTCGTACCATCTCCCCAGACTTTTCACTGGCTTCTCAGACACTGTTGGTATTGCCTCACCATTAACCTTTTATCTACTACTTTACCTTTAATTAGAGATGCTCCTTGATTTAGTGAATTGCAATTGGATAAAATAATTGCAGATTCCAAATTTATAGTATTTTGCATGTGTTTATGAAACAGCAGCTACAATACCTAAGTCTTACGTTAGTAGGGTTATTCAAAATACAATTAACCTCTTAATATTACTGTACGTTTGCTCTTTAACTACATTGATGATATTATTTAGACAAACAACTGGGATTGTATTGTGCTAAGTATAGGTGGTTAAATGGTTTATAGTTTGTGTTCTGTGTGAAATATTTTAGCTATTTATAAAAACGTATTGGTAAACAACCCTTTTTTAGCTGAAAATCACGAAAATGACTTATTTTGTAAACTATATATGTTAAACTCTTAGCCTTTCAAGATACATGTCTTTCTATAATATTAAGCAAATTAGGTTGAGTTTATTGATTTTGAACTGCAGCATATATGTATGAGTATGCACTTGCATTGCTTGGACTGTTTTCCTTAGTAACTGCTATGTTTTAAGGACTAGAAACAATATCTATATATCAAATATCAAATTAAATGGTTAAGGTATCTGAAAAAAAAACTATAAGGGATTTTTACTTCTGAGGAAAAGTGAAAAACACTTGGGCTGCAATCAGTAAAACTGTAATTAAATGGTTAAATCTTTTGTTTTGTGGTATCCATTACTGTACATCGAACCCAACTGAGGATCGGTAAAAGGGCTTCTGTATAGTCAATAACAAAATCTGTTTAAAAATAGTCCAATGAGTGTTGAATTAACTGAACTGGAGAGACAAAACACAAGGCAGAAACCGTGGATCTTTAACTCTTTGCGGTCCTGTGTCGGACCAGGTCCGACATTACAATTTTCCCTTTCCGTTCTGATGTCGGACCCTATCCGACATCACCAAAAAGACGTCAAGCACAAGTCTCTAGTTGTTTTTTCTCTGGAAAAAACAGAGAAAACCTTTGAACTCAAGCAAACTCTGTAACTTGACTCTACTTGACTCAAGCTTGGCACGTCAAAGACTCAACTTAAGTCTTTATCCCCTGTGACTCAACTCGACTCGAGTCCCAATTTTTGTGACTCGATTACTATTTGTCCCTCCCTGTGGAATTTTGTAATGGGATTACAAACACTGCTGTTCAACTACACTACATAATTATTTCTGCTGATGCTTGTTTGCTTTCTGTAAGAACCTGCACACATTTTGTCTATGTTTTTGCACATGACCAAGGTCCCAGCAATACCACTGCTGGATTTGTCTATCAGTGTCTCAGTACACCAAGTAGCCAAGCTTCCATTCTCATATCTTAAATCTTCTTGGACATTTTTTGTTGAAATCTGGTTCCAAATGTCTTGCTTTTATACTTAAGGTCACTTAAACCAAATACTTGATTCATATTTGATAACAGCTAAACTTTAACGAAATTATCAAAGTCGTCCTGTTTCAATATCTTTGGCAATTTAAGAATGACATTACTTGAACTTGACATCATGTAGGTGTCTGGAAGTCAGTGAACATGCCATCATAAACTAAACAAAGGTTTGTGATTCAAATTGAAAAATAAATTGGAAGAAATTAAAGCACTGTTTAAAGCCAAATGTCACCTGCCAAATGCTGTCTGGTTAATTTGACCAATTATCCTGAAATGCAAAGAAATGTGTGGAATTTACAAGATTTCCTTTGGGGAAATCTGTGGGCAGACTGGCTGCCAAAGGAACATGGCTAACTAACCATTAAAGACAATTTTCTTCTTTCAAATAACTGATCAAACATGTCAGATCCCTCAACTTGGCATGTGTGCGGTTCATATGCACTAACACCTCTAATTTCAATTTATAATTTTAAAATAGAAACTGACCTTAACCTTCCAAGATCAGGTGATGAACTAGACAGATGGAGCAGATTCAACAGATTTCAATTCCTGATGGGATATTTAACCCTTTTTCATACAAGCTATGTTTTACATGCACTGTTTAAAAGTAATTCTATTCACAGTAAAACAGGTTTAAAAGTCACTGTATATCAACAGGACACTCATTACTGTATCTCCAGTCCCGCCGCACTCCTTGTTCGCTGTATTTATCACATATCTCTTCATAGTAGTGCATACTGATAAATCTTCTCCTGATCACCCGTTCTATCACCAAACTCCTCAATAATGCAATCGGTCTTTTATTTTATTTTCCACTGTGGGCAAAAATGAATATGTCATTGACTGTCAGTGTTATTTATCATTATGTATGTCAGTCATTTATTTATATTACTGTCACTATAAGGAAATTATGGGGCAATCTTTCCAAATCATTCCCTGCAGTTCTTTTTTTTTTAAGCTGAAAAACATGCAGGTTCAGGCAGTAAAATGGAACAATTCAAGTAGGTTTTTAAAATACATCTTGATCCCTTGAAGCAAATGTGCATAATCTAAGAAATTAATTCCGTTTGAAAATGAGACTGTTAGATCCAATCCCTATAACTATGCTGGTCCAAAGATTGTCTTTTGTCCAGATAGCAGTTATAGAAAACTTTTTGCTTATGCCTGGTCTGTTACCTTGATTGATTCTTCTCCTCTTGAACTCATTTTGCTTGTGACCTTCCAAAGGCTACACATTTTATTTCTCACTTACTTTTAAGATTAACTGAAGCAGATATATAGGCTGGGGAGTTTTGGAGTAATCAATAATTTAATCAGTTTTGTCCAATAAGTTACACACAGTACTTTATTTAGAACAATTTTGCAGATTTTAGGCTGCTGTCGGTGCCTTATGAACAGTCAGGTAAGAAAGCATGTTTTGGATTTCCTTCAAATCCTAATGTTTGTATTATTAGTGTAATTGGTAATGTAAAATCTTCAAAAACAACACAGTTTGTTTAAAAACGTATTTTATTATGTGATTTTAACTAAGCCAGAGAACTACAAAGATAAAATCATTAGGAATAAAATAAGTTGTGATATATTTCTGCACATATTGTTTCTTCCTCTATATAGAATATTCATATATACCCACTTATTGATTTCTAGCGGGCCGCATGTGTTCATTCGATACTATAAAATACAAAAGCAGGATAGTAACATAGATAATTGTGGTTTACAAATGCAGTAGTATCCATCTCATGTCTTCAAGGCAGCCGTGTGAATAGTGAGCAAAAGACGTTTAGTCACCCAGTATTATTTATTATTTATTATGTTAGTTCATGGTGACATGACTGCTTAGTCAGCTCAGTCTCTTCCAGACAATTCTGAGATCAACCACACCACCATGCTGCCCCAAAGAATATTAGTTCCCTAAGGATCTTGGAGGTTAAAAGTATCTTTCTCTGTAAGAACTTCACATTACTGGTAATGAAAAGCTGATGGGAAGTGCAGTTATAGTTTATTACAGCTTTTCATATTAAAAAGGGTTTGAATAATCGACTGTTAACTTAGAAGCTGTTTATTATTAATAGACAATTAAAGTAACGTTCAAAAATAGCAGAAATTCCATTTGAATTGTTTAGGTCGCATCTTAGATTTGCTTAGATTATACATGTGTGCAACACTTTTTATGTGCAAATATACAAGATAAATGCTTTATGTGGCTTGTACACTTAAAAGTTTATGCACTTTTATTGGGCAGCAGGTAAAAAAAAAGAAGACTAATCCTGCATCTGCAGAAGGATCAGCTATGTGGGAGGTTATTTACGCTTCTATTGGGTAGTATCTGAATAAAGCTTCTGCCATAAGTTTTCAGCAATACGGCTGTCTGGAATAATTTCCCTTGTGACACACACAGTCAACAGATGTGAGTGCTATTTGGTCACTGCAATCTGAGTTGTTGCTGGCAAGCTCATGGTCTACAGGGTCTTTGTCATTAAAGCCTTTCACATTAAAGACACAGTACACCACCCATAAATAATGATTGCGCATACTCTAATGGGATAGAAAATGAAATTCAACAATTTTACATTTCAATGATTTTTTTTTTGGCATGCAGCAATAAATATTTAATCAAGCAGGAAACCAATGCCAGATGCCCTTCAGTAACCAAGTTTTGGGACTGTTTCTAATAGATTTTCACATCTGTATAACTTGGCAAAACTTTGCCTTACACTACCAACCAATTTAGTGGACACAGAATGTGTAGTCTCAATGTATGGGTTACGTAAGACCTTTTTTTCTTCCCCCCTGCGTCCTTGTAAGAAATAATAATGCATAATACAAATTGAAATGTAGACTTTTTCTGGTAAACACGCACCCTGTGTGGGGTGGTGGACACATTGTTCTGTCCCAGTTCAATTGCACAAGCTCTTACTGTTTCGTCAGCCGTTTGTTCCTTTCCATATGCAACTCTTTTGCCATTGGTGCCTGTGTGCAGGCATTTTTAAAGACAGAATACAGTAAGTATGTTGCGTTCAAGGAACTGAGCTTTTTTTAAAAAGATATACAGTACGTATATTCAGCAGGACATAGGTACTTACAACAAGCGATTAGTTGCTGATTACATGGAAATAAGGAACCGTTTTTATTAGGATGTCAAAAGTCATACAGGATGACCTGGTTTCATTCATTTCCTTTACTGTGCTAGAAGAAATCAATAAAGAAATTAATGAAACTTTTTTTTTTTTTTGCATGGCAGATTGATTAGATGAAACAACGTAATTGTGCCTCTTGTGATTTAGAAGTCATCAGCTACCACTGGTACAGAACAGTATATAATTATTTTGTTGGTCATTTATTACGTTTAATAAATTAATCTGATAGGATGTTGGCCGGCCGTACAGGAGCTCAAAGGGGGAGAACCCCATTGAACTCTGCGGCACTTCTCTCACCGCTAAAAGTAGGTAGGGAAGAAGCGATGCCCAATGTTTCTGCTCCTGTGTTACAAATCGCCTCAGCATCGACTTTAAGGTCTGATTAAAACATTCAACCAAACCGTCCGATTGTGGATGATAAATGGACGTCCTGATGGGACGTATTTTTAATATTTTGTACACCTGCTGTAACGTATTGGACAAAAAATTGGTTCCGTGATCAGTCAAAATCTCCTTGGGGATCCCTACTCTAGCCATAATCTGCGCTAACTCGGTGGCTATTGCAGCTGCACTAGTGGACCTCAGTGGAACTGCCTCTGGGTATCGCGTTGTATAATCCACCACTACTAATATATCAGAAGGTAGCAATGGGTCCATTATGTCCATTGCAATGCGCTCGAACGGAGTGGAAATAATCGGCAGTGGGATCTAAGGGGCGGGGCGCACTCGACCCGACGCTACTCGCTGGCAGTCTGGGCATGTGGCTACATATCTCGACACATCAGTATGAAGACCGAGCCAATAGAATCGAGCCAATATCCGTTCCCTCGTCTTCTCGGCTCCGAGGTGCCCTGCAAAAGGGATATCATGCGCCAGCCTCATGATCTCGGTCCGACAAGACGGGGGAACCAATAGTTGTGTTACAGGCTGTCCTGTGCCCGCAGCTTGGTTTACCCTATATAGTAATTGCCCCTTTATACTGAAATGTGGATATACTAGCGGCCCAGCGCCATCAACATCCTTACCTTCAATGGACCGGACCTGCCCCCAAGCGTGCACCAGTGACAGGTCGTTCTTTTGGCCCCACACTAGGTCCGCGCTTGAGTACCACGGGTCCAGTATATTGAGAGGGGCTGGAATAACCTCTGCCCTAGTCGGCCCAGTAGCCTTGCTCTCTGTCACACTGCGTTCCCACTCCTTTCGGCTGGCGTTTGTTACCATTACAGCACTCTCCCACCAAAGACGCTCCCTCCCATTTCGCGGTCCGTCTCTCCTTATTTGTTTTTCTAGGACGGAACAGAGGGGAAAACATTTCAGTATGAAAAGGAAACATATCACCAATCTGTTCCTTTTTCTCTTTTTCTGCCACGTTTACGTGAGTGGCTGAGACTGCCATTATTTGCATTAATTCTTTGCATTTTGGCCAGTCTCGGCCCAGAATAACTGAGTGCGGCAACCTTTCCGCCACCCCGACTACAAGGTGATGTTTTATCGGTCCTACCGATAAATATACTTTTAGGGTGGGGTATGCCACCGTGTCTCCATGGATACAGGAGATGGCCACCTGACCTTGTGGCCGCCACGACACATCGCCCAAGACAGCTGTCCTGATCAAGGTTTGCTCACACCCTGTGTCCACTAACGCGTGGGTTTTCACATTCCCTAAAACCAAGTCAATCAGACAGGGCCCCTCCCAACCGTTTTCCCCCCATTTACCCGTTCCAGGTGTCCAGTTGCACGCAGCTACGTCACACTCCATAGCAACGGGGCATGACCTGGCCCTATGTCCTGGCTGGTTACACCTAAAACAGTGGGGGGACAGAGGGGGCATAGGTTAAATATCTGTCCCGCTGCTGGTAGGGCAACGGGGCAGGGGCAACACCTCTACCCCAGCTGGGGGCCATCCTCGGTCTCCATGGGGGGGAGGCAAGGGGGCCCAACGGGGTCGGCGGTCTGGGAGGTCTGGGTGCCGGGACCGAGGGTGATGGTGGTGGTGTTGGAGGAGAGGGAGGGAGAGGTTGGTTCCTGAGCAGGGCAGGAGCTGACAAGATCCCGACCCAGGCTGATGTCAAAGAGTCTTCAAAATCTTCGGCCAATTTGATCGCCTCCTCCAGGGTGTCAGGGTTGTGGCGCCGTACCCACGCCTGAGTTTCGGCGCCGACCACATGGTAGAATTTTTCCACCACAATGGCTTCCCCCATTTGTGGTGTGGTCTTCTTCTCTGGGGTCAGCCAATGGACCTTGTGGTCGCACAACCGCTGTGCCACCACCCTGGGGCGTGTCTCCGGGGCTCTCCGGTATTCGCAAAACCGTGTCCGATGGGTCTCTGCGGTGATGTTGAGACAACAGAGGATAGCCTTCTTGACTAGGTCATAGTCAGTGGCGTACTGGTCTCTCAGGGCTTGGTAAGCTGACTGCGCTTCCCTGACCAGGCAAGGTCCCAGCTGCCTTGCCCAGAACTCCTGAGGCCATCCCGCCGCGGTTGTCAGCCGCTCGAACGCCACCAAAAATGCCTCCGGATTGTCCTCCGCCGTCATTTTCATGGCCTGTGCCTTCGGGGCCGACATCAATGATGTTCTGGTAGGGGTCGCTCCTGCAGCAACGATCAGCCCTACCCGTTCAATGAGCGCCGTATAGCGCTCCTCCCTCTGTCTCTCCTCTGCATCCTGTCTGATCTCTAGTGCCTGCAGCAGCTCCGCCAATGCGTCGCTGTCCATCCCGGATCTGACACCACATGTGGCAAAGTGGCTAGTGGAGGGGAACAGGTGTAGCGGTGATGCGATGCAGGAGTGACAGGCAGACAACAGTTTCCATTGGGAAAAGGTGCTTTTATTTATAATCCAGGTCTGGTGACCGTTAAATAATAAATCCCTGGCTATACACAATAATGTGTAAAGCGCGAGGATAGCAATAATAGGGCACAGTCCCGAACAAAACAAACACACGGTCACCAGTCCTGGGTGAGTGCAATCGTGCTGGTGGTCAGTGCAAACACAGGTATTTCGTGACGGTGGTGCAGTAGTGATCCGGATCGTGCTGACCCTCGGCGACAGCTCCAGATTTGTGCTTCAACTGTCTGGTGGTGCAAAACACGGACAATTATTACACAGACAAACACAAAACACGTAACCCGTCTTTTCTTTTAATAATGAGAGCTCCTCTCTCGGTCCTTCTCTCTCCATGCGTCTACCCAAACGAAGGAAAAGATCAGCGTTACCCTGGCCCCTATCTGTAATCCCGCATGATATCTAGGTAAACGGTTGCAGCTGCCTTATTACTTGCAGCTGCCTCTCGTTTACCTTTCAAATCAATACGGTCTTACAACAGAGTCGCGCTTTTTTCCAGGCTGACCCACTTCCCTGACCCGGAAACGAACTGTCAGGCCAGCCCTTTCAGATACTTCTCCTCTCGTTCTTTAGCGCCCTCACAGGTCAGGAGGAAGATTCATCACCAGAACTCATCTTTCCGTCACAGATGTCCATGATTTTTGTCTGCCTTTCTTTTGCCTTCATTTTATTTAGAACATATTTTTTGCAAAGTATGTTAGCAGGGTGTGATTTGACAGGGACGTGGCCTGGGCCCTGCATTTCAATTTACATCCCCGGCAGGGAAGATAGATTTTGTACTGAAAATGTCTTTCTGCTGGAAAACTTCATTTATACAGATGATACTGAAACATTTAGCATATCATATGGCAATTCTGTGTGTATACGTACAGTATACTGTCACTGTTTTTAGTTTGGCAATTCCCCCTGGTAATTTGAGAAATTGCACCTGGCACGTTAGTTGCATGGTCTTGAAATCTAAATGCTATATTAATGTTCTATACAGTGCTTGTTTAAACATACTTTGGCAGTGTATAAGAGTTAAGTTTATTAATACAAACTATGAGGGGCTGCTGTTTTATTTCTTCTGCTGGCTAGTGAAGAAAATGCATTTTACAGCCAAACTGAGGTAAAATGTTAAGATATGAAGTGTTGTCAGTCAGAATACAATAATAAGATTCTGCTGCTGCAGCCCCTGCCTATTTTTCTGCCTCCCCATTTTATTTTTTATTTTTTTTTGGCCACCAGACACCAGTGTTACAATCTGTTATACAAAATGAATTGAGCTTTAACAAACAGAATCATTTTGGAGTCTAGTTTTCACTCAGGCTGCAGCATGCATTAAATGTGAATAAATGTGAAGGTGGGCAGCTTCTTTGATAGATGGATCTGATCCTGTAACAGGGTAATGCTCAAGAAACATGCACAGGGGATTAAGTAGATTTCACCCTGTTTATGGGAGGGCAGTATGTCTGGAATGTGAAGTGATGTGATATTAATGCTTGTCTAATTGGTGAATTTATCAATGTAGCCTGTCTGCAAATAGTCTTGCAGTGGGACCTAGAGGCTTGCACCATTACTACTAATTGTCATGGCCGTGTAATTTACATGCAAGGGGTTTCAACATGATTATTTTTTACTCAGTAGTGTATTTATTAATGTGTGCATGGATGTATGTAAGTATGTAATATATGATGGAAAAAAATGACTGTATGTATGTATGTATGCACAATTTCAGAATGGTTTTACAAAAATATAAATTTGACAGACCAGATTCTTTATTTCTTTCTTTTGCTCTTTATTGATCAAGCTATCAGTTAGGAGCTCACTGTTTCAAGCAGTCAAATCAATACAATGTAATTGATCAAACAGAATGCACAAACACTTCCTCTGAACAACACAAGCAAGTACATTAGGATGGCATGTAACAAACAGGAGCATATTATTAAAGTGTTTACTTCAACTACTCATGATCATTGGAAGAAATAATTAATATGACGTATTGTGCTGCTGTAAAAATGTGTTACGCAGATATGGTCAATCTGCGTTCATATTGTAGAGATCAGGGAGGGTAGCCACACAAAAATACATGATTCATTTGGATTGGTCACAAAATGGTTCCGCTCTATGCATCAGGTATGTCCTCTTTTAGTAATGCAAAAACACTTTTTATTTGCTTTTAAAATGTTATTATTTCCCTTCACTAAACCTTGATTGTTTTCTTTAAATTTTAAATAACTATTGAAGGGACCTGTGTACTGCACTTAGATTTATTTGTGTTCAATCTCTCCTCTCAGTTCAACTTGTGTCCATGTGGGCAGGGATTTTGAAAGTAAATCTTTTTCTCAGATAAGCAAAAAATATATATATAGCTTTGTCACATTCATTTTTGTGAATTTTCTCTAGGGTGTATTATACAATAAATGTTCCTAAATATTTAAACACTTACCCGAAAAAACAGTAAATGCTAGCTTATAAAATATTTAGCTTTTTATGTCTGCCTTTTAAAAAATTGTTTCCACAATCAGTGAATTATCAAACAAAATAAAATCATAAGTAAATGTAAAAATAACAACAGACACATGAAATGCTCCCATCTTGTACTGGACGAGCGATCTTTAGCAAAACTGTTTCCGATCTCTGATGCAGCCGGTGTCGTCTTCATTGAAGATATTTTAAGGAAATTGTGCAGCTCTATTCAGTGTGTTAAATAATTTACCAGACGCAAACTAAACTGTCTGCCAGTGTAAAAAGTAGTACATCAATAGGGAAAACATTTGATGTATTTATTTAAGTGATACAAAATACATATATTTAGACTATTCTTTCAGAGAACAGAGAAATGTATTACACTGCAATAGGTAAATTTCACAGAAATAGTGTGTGAAAGGGATGGCTTGCAGTGGTGACGACAGACCAGAAAAACAGACTCGAAGTAGCCTGCAAAACTGATGCGCAATGGCGCTCAGTGTTTTATTAAATAATAGACAAACAGTGCGAACAAAATAAAACACTCACGAAATGAAGGGCCCGTTGGCCAAACAGATAAACAAATATTGTGCTGGTACATAACCCAGCATGTATAGCAATTGTTTACTCACTTTTACTACCTCTTCTTCTCTCCTCTGACACTCTCCACGTAATGAGCCTGGAGTGCGTCTTTTTATAGTCTGTAGCTGGAGCCTTAATTACCTAATTTGATACAATAATTACCTTAAGGCTCCAGCCACACTCCCACGAGGGTATTAGGGAAGGGGTTTTAACCCGATCCCCACCAACTACACAATATAAAGATTGGCTTTTCATAGGTCTCACACAGTAAATATGACGGACGGTGCTTGACTGTCCACACATAAACACAATATAGTATAATAATAATAATAATAGTAGTAATAATAACAACAAAATAATCAAAGGAGCTGGACACTCCGCCACATAGTGACAGCTGTAATATACGTGAAAAAAATACAGCCTTGGGGGCTCCCCAGTGGCGCATCTGATAAAGGCACCCCATCCGGAGATCGCTGGTTCAAATCCAAGCTATGTCACTGCAACTGTGGACGGAAGTTCCCAGGGGCTGGCGTACAATTGGCCAGTCGCTGCCTGGGCGGGGACTGGATAGGTCGGCTGGGGAGTCTTGGCTCACCATGCACCAGTGACCCCTGTGACTGACCGGGCGCCTGCAGACCTGCCTGTATGCAAATCGGAAAAAAGCGGATGGCTGACAGCGCTTGTTTCGGAGGATGTGTGTGCTCATCCTGGTCTCGTCTAAGTTAGTTCAGGGGTTGCAGCAGTGAGCCAGGTTGAATAATACTTGGACATTCCAATATTGGGATTAAAATGGGAATTAATGAAAAATAATTGTTAAAAAATAATAATAATAATAATAATAATAATAAATAATAATAATAATAATAATAATAATACAGCCTTAAGGTCTCCACACACTGGACGCAATGCGATTTGTCCTGCGATAAAATGGTACTTTTGCTGCGACACTACCTTTCATACCAGTGGCATCAGCTGGAAAAAATCACACATATGATAGTCCTGTTATACAGCTAATAAAAATGTAGAATACATAATAGCTTTTCAGAATACTTATTTCAGTAAAGTTTAGCGAATCATACACACCAGCTATATCCAGTTCCCTGGAAATGGACCACCAGATGTTCTCATTGCCGTGTCTTCATCATTTTTGTGTCCTTTATTGTACAGCTCCAGGTATTTTAATACTGCAAGAATTGCTTTTCATTTTTACTGAAGGCACGCAAGGGAAGCTGTTCCTCATTGGTCGGTGCCCTATCTGCCACATCACAAAATCGCAAAAATAGACACCAATCCTATTTTTTCATATAGTTTCAGTGTCATTTCAGTGTCGCCTCGCAGGCAGTGTGAATGGCTCGTATCAACAATCGTGTTTTATTTATTTTTTGTTGTGGTGCGGTGGGTCGTACGATACATTAGCATGTCGCATTGCGTCTGGTTTGTAGAGGCCTTTAGTGATTGGCTTTGACCTTAAAGGAAAAAAGTAATATAACAGGTGGCAGTCAAGGAGTTAAATTGACTACCAAAACCATGTGGAGCTATCAATTTTTTTTAATCACTAGATGCTCAAAAAACTGACCTACTGATTGGTCAAAGGCAAAACTTCAGGGGATCGTTTCTATATAACAATACGATATTGTATTAGGCAAGTACGATGTTGGGAGCAGAATATGATAGAAGTAGAGTTTCTATATAAAGTTGTCACACTGCTTGATCGTGTTACCTGCTGTATTCCACCGATACCTATATACCTCTTATAGTTTCTGTCTTATAACACGACAGGTAGATCACAGTCATTTCCCTCATTGAACTTTGAGAAACATGAAGTAATTCATGCTGTGTTTAAGACCGAGGCAATTAAAGCGGCAAATGGCATCGGCTCATATTGTCCTTATTAATTTCTACTTCTAGCAGTATTAAGCTACTGTAATGTTCTATATGTCGTATAAAGCTAAAAAAAAAAAAAAAAAACTAGTGTAACATTTGTAAATTCTATTTCACGAGGCATGAGCTGGGGGTAGAGATAGGGCAGAAGAAGCAGAAGGGAGCGGTTAGTAGGACAGAGTGCCGGCTAAAATGGACCAGACCTAGGATAGAAGAGCAGGCGAGGCCCACTCTAGTAGCAGACCAGCGAAGCTGGACATGGAAGCTAGGACAGAAAGTGGTCACTGACCGAGGGCGGCGATGCTGACACAAGCCCAGGGCTGAAGGCCTAGCAACCGGAGACAGGATACAGAAAGTGGTCACTGACTGAGGGTGGCGATGCCGACACGAGCTCAGCGCCAAAGGACCTAGCAACCGAAAACATATATGAGGGTTATGACTCAGGGAGCCGCCCCTCAGAGGAAGATGGTCCTGGAAGACTGGGACACGAAAGGAGATAGAGAGGGAGAGGTACCCAGCATCTGAGACTTATGTAAAGGGGCGCTCGTTAGATCCCCAATTGGCCGAGACTTCACGCTGCCTGGGACCTGAGATAAGAACAAGACATAGAGGTTAGTATGGGACTTGAGCATGAGTAACCACTTCCCAAACTGAGACAGAGTATAGAACAGCCTTGAGTGAGGCAAGATAAGCGCAGGAGCTGAGAAAGAACAGTGTGGCCAGGGGTCCGCTCTGACTCACACGGTGAGAACCCCCCTGAAGGTCAAGGGAGGCTGAAGCCTGCCCTGAGGTCAGGGAAGTGATGATCACTTGCCCCCCAAAAGGATGGACCCCCGGCACTTCACCAAATCTCCCACACCGTGAGACAAACAAAAGAGCACATGCCAACGCATAACATAAACAAAAGACTAGATGGACAAACGGGACGAACAGGAGAATGGTTAGTAAATTAGTAGGATATGACTATGTGTATACCTGCTGCTCAGTGGAGAGGAAAAACCCGCTTGAAGCTAATTAGGGGAAAACCTCCAGTGGCTCCGGCAGACAGGTAGCCCCCCCCCACTTCAGGCATACTAGCAATTTTTGGAATGGGCTGCAATTATGTCAGAGGGAGATAAATGAACATAGGAATCCACTGCAGAACAGGACCGCGCCCCATGGGCTTGATCAGGCTCTGATTGATGCTGGCCCTTGCAACGGAGGTGGCTGCACCGATACGGAATGAATGGGGTGAATATAGCTGAGGAGGGAGGCCGAGGGGAAGCAAGAAGCTGAGGGAACTGTGAATTCGGAGCTTCTGAGAAAGCCAAAGAAGGCTGTGAGGCAGATGGTCTCCATGAATAGATCCTCGTAGGGGGAGAAGCAGCCTTTCTGAAGAGTAGAGATGATTCTAGCATATTTAAAAGGAGCAGCAACTATATGAGGGAAGGAAGAATGAATGTAGGAATCCACTGCAGAGGAGGACCAGTTCCCCCACATTCGTGATCAGGCTTGGGGGGGAAGGGGAGAGTCGAGGAGAGAGGCCTGCGAGGGTGGAGAGGAGGGAGGTCTGCTCGGAGGAGAGGGTGGAGAGGAGGGAGGCCTACTCATGAGGCGAGAGTGGAGAGGAAGGAGGCCTGCTTGGAGGCAAGGGTGGAGGAATGGAGGGAGGTCTGCTCGAGATGAAGCGAGTGATGATAGGAGTGAGAGGAATCAATGAACAGATGGTCTGAGAAGGTGGGGGGGGGGGGGTCCTACTGTGGAGATACCTTGAAAAGGGAGATAGGGAACTTGATACTTATCATATGAGTGGACTGACCACGCTGAATTGATCCGTCTTGAGGTACGCAGCCAAGTGATGGAGTAAGCATGGAAGGTGGCCGAGAGGCAGCTGATCTCCATGGGTAAATCATTGTAGGGGGAGAAGTGGCTTTTCAGAAGAGCGGAAATTAGCAAATGGAGAATATATTTTGATATAGACAGACGGGAAGGTGAGGCAGGGGGAAAGCTCTTAAGAATCCCACAGAGGGTCTGGTGGAATGCTGAATATGGAGAGACTGGAGGGAGTTGGAGAGAATCCCTAGCACGGACCATGAGAGCCACGTTTTGATTGAAGGGCTATGATTATTCGAATCTGGGCGCAGAGGATTGAAGACCCTGAGCAGGCTGTAGAATAGGAGCTCTTGAACAAGGTGGAGGGCTGCAGACATGTAATGCTGAGCAGATTGAAGGGGGTTACTGAGAGTAGGTTTCAGTTAAATAGCATCTGGAGAAGCTGAGGATTCTGGCGGAGAAGCACGAAAAGACGACGTCTGAGCGTGTGCTACAAAAACGACAGTGAAGGTACAAGTGATCAGGGCTTAAATAGTAAATAGGTACTAATTGATAGGAAATTGGAAACCCCTTTGCTGCACGCCTCCTGAACTACACAAGCTAACATTTAAATGGCTAAACAAAGTGGGGCTATGCTAACATGGAAGTTAAGGTTACAAATAAAATGCATTTTGAACAGATGGTATAGTAAAATAAACATAAAATAAACATTTTTAACAAAGCAAAATAGCACAGCACAATCTCTTAAATAACATAGGTAGCCTATAGGTAGCATTGATTCAGTTTAATGGTAGTGTGTGCATGTGCTGTATATTTAGCACATACCGTTTTTGCCTCTGAGGCAGATTTTCCGCTCACTATTGAAGTCTTGTTTGATTTGTTTTCATTTAACAGGCAGCATCCTGCCTATTCTGTAAAGCGGCGATACTACAGAGTATGTGATTCACATCCTGTCTCGGAGCAAGACTGAAATTGAACCCTCCACAATGGGTTTCCAAAGGTGCTCCACTGTACCGACTGTATCAAAAATGCACAAAATACTATTATCAAAAGCCAGGTCTGCTTTGGAGGAAGATTCCAGTTGAGATATTACCATTAGTCTGTGTGGGTTTGCAGATATACAGTAGGCATTGGTAGACTACAAAAATAAATAAAAAATATACCTTTTGTGTTTAACAATCCAGTTTTAACTTCCATTTGTGGGTTCATAATTGCACTATACCACTGTGATAATATAATGGTGAGAAATTGCAACAATTTAATGTTTCTAAATTAGGGCTTTATTTCTGGGTGATTTCATTTTAATATGCTGGTTGATTCTTGTTTATACGTGTGAAAGAGTTGCACAAAAGAAAGCAAAAATGCAATATCAGGCAACACCATACTGTATATTTATATGCATTTAAATGGTAATAGCTTAAAGGTAACCATAGATCAACACATAATTATCTTTAAATATTTTACAAAAAAAGAAAAAAGTCTGCCAACTGAGGGTTTAATGGAAACCTGCTCCATGTAATGCCAGGGATATGTTTAATAAAACTGAGTGAATTTGACTATGAATAAACATCACTCTGTGGAGCACCACAAAACAATTAGAAAGATGTGTGTCTGCATTTCTAAGACAAGTCAGAGATTATGGAATGAGACCTGTTTATGTTTTTGTTGCAGTTAATTGACAAATTATTCTTGTTGTCCCTACATGACGACTGTGAATGGTTCAACATGCTGTTTATCAAGCAAAAATAGCCAGAAACCCTCCTTGGGTTGACCAACTTTATCATGAATTTCATAAAAATAAAAAGCATGTGACAAAATAGTGCATTTTCAGAAGACACTCTGGTTTGATAAAAGTAATTGCAAACTTAGCTATAGTCTACGGTTTTTAAATCGACATAGTCTCTAGAAAGCCTTACGCAAGTTTAAAAATGTTTTTATTGTTACAATCTTTTGATCCTCTGAAAAATTGCCTTTCCACTTTAAAATTTGGTAATGTCATGGTATTCAAAATGATCTATTTAATAATCAAGCCTGTCTGCCACTGGAATCGAAGTCCCACTGAGACACCGCCTGGCAGGAGCCCCTCCAACCCCTGGAGGATGTCCCAGTGGGAAGCCTTATACTCCCCTACAGTCCCAAGGGGAACTGGAGACCTAGGATGGAGAGTACTGCACAGAGCCATCACACCAGGGGAGTTCCTGCGTCACTTCACTGACTGTACACGGCATGCCCTTTCTGTAGTCGGTCTGAGTCAGTGTTTACCTCCTGTATGCCATACAGCAGCCCTTCTTTTTCCTTCTGCTGCAGTTGTATTTGCATTTTCCCCCACCCTGTTTATTTTTGGACACCCTGTTCATGGCTCCAGCTCTAACGGGGGTGTTCTGCACCATTTCTTTTGGTTCTTTTCTGTGAATTAATTTTACATTTACAGTCCTTTTTTGTTCAAATTGAATTAAGGACCCAGCCTTGTTAATGCCTGCTGTTTGTGGGTTCTAAATAAAATCTTTTTTTTTCCAGCTGTCATTTGACAGCTGGTTTAGTCTGTCATAATAGATGTTTAAATAGAAATAATAATAATAATAACAATAATAATAATAATAATAATAATAATAATAATAATAATAATAAAATTCCACAACTGTGAAGTATATCAAAGAATAATAAGGTTTGCCATTCACTGTGCAATATCTGAAAAACCAAAACAAATTCTAATGCCAGTAACAAATAAAAACAGAAAGTATCATTCAAACTAGAAATCTGAAAATGTACAGTCTACAAAAAATATTAATGTGATTCATGATTCACATTGAAAAGCAAACATAATAAGACCAAAAGCAGGAACTAACAATCCAAAATATCATAGTGCATTGCTGTATCCACTGTGCCATGGAACCATGAGGGTGAAATGGCAAATTTCAATACCTGTTGTTGTTTCAATAGATGACATTGTCCAGGACCAAAACCACCATTAAAAAAAATAAATAAATAAATTAACATGGCACCTGTCCATATATTAAGTACCCACAATAGTGAATTTAGCACCTGACAATTTTGGTATCTTCAAAACATGCTAATAAGCTACAAAATGAGCTACTAGCATAACTCCTACAGCAATTGTGCAGGTGGAATACATTACATTGCTACTGATCCAAGGACAACTGTTTTTTTTTTTTTTAAGAAATCAAAGTACATAGACATTTAGAATTAGCTTACAAGTTCACATTGCTGCATGACTCTTTACAGAATGTTCATATACCTCCCATGTTAATTTTTATTTACCATTTTAATAAATCCCATTAATTATGACTCTCCATCTTTCATATTGGAAAACATGAAGCTGTGTGAAGTATGGACCTGCACTCTAATATGAAGGCGAATTATTTATTTAAAAAAAAAAAAAAAACTATATAAAATATATAGGGGCTCATTCCCTAAAGGGTGGTATTTTTCCATGTTAACTTTACCACACCGCATGGGATTTTTTCCAGTTTACTGCCGTATTCATCAAAGTTTTTGCTAGAATAAGTACCACGCACTAAAGTACCTCATTAGCACATACCACCACCGGTCAACCAGCACATAAATTGCAGCCTGCTTTCTGGCTGAGGGATTGTAGAAAAGGGCCAGCATTTCATTGTGTTCTTTACCTTGGTCCATCAGGATACTGCAAATCTGCAATCGGGTGTAGTAGCAAAATAAAAAGTCCCGGAGCTGTCCTAAAATCAATAATGGTAGTAACATTATATTACTTAATTTCACGTAAAATTAAATAAAATACCAACTAAGTAAAATATACCCATACTAATTAACATGTCCAAGTACAGCATTTGAAGTTTAAAAAGACAATTCAATCACTTACTTGAATTATAACAATACACTTACCATTATTTGAACTTAAATTGTTGTTTCTTTAGTTATGTAAATATAGAAATCTAGTTATTTTGGATAGAAAGACATAATATGAAGAATTGCTAAACCTTTTAGCTTTGACTTGCTTATTAAAAGCACCCCATAATTAATTGCGTAAATATAGCAATTCATATACAGTATATTATTTTGTTGTTATTGTTATGAGTTATTTCTGTTTTTATGTATCTATATATGTGTTTGTTTCTATTATTATTGTGATTTTGCTATTGTTTGTTTTGGATCGGCAGGGAGCGGGTTAAATTCCTCCCTGCCAGAAATACATGTGAGAATGTGGCTGGATCCTTAATTAGGTAACTGTTAATTATTGATTAATTGGGCTCCAGCCGCATACTATAAAAGCCAGGAGAAATCCTTTGTCTGGGTGAAGAGTTGGAGAAAGAACAAAAAAACAATGTGAATTCTATTTACACTCCAATCAATCAAGCAATTGTCAACATTTCCAGACTAGGTACAGCAAAGACATTGGCAGACTATGCCCTTAAGTACAACCAATGTCATGTGGGATGCCTATAAGCAAAAACAAGAGCAAAGGGATGCAAAGGTAGAATCTTCTGAACATTTCCCTTGTAACTGGCAGAACTTCCTCTGTGTTGATGACAACAAAACTGAGTTGTTTTATTTTATTGGCCAAGCTTATAGGTGAGCAAAATGTAGAAGGCATGATGACCATCATGATACATGGCCAGGAAGTAATCTGTAGTCAATGATACCGCATGTCTGTCTCCATGTTTGCATAAAGAGGGGAACACAAGAATGTTTGTGCATATAGGAGATGCAATACAGTGGATGCAGCTGTTGTGGTTGTGGTTGTGGTTGACATTGCCGATATTTGTATAGTGTTCTGAGTATCAAATAACCTAAAATACATAGCAGCACATGAGATTGCCAACAGCCTTGGTCCTGAGAAGTCATGAGCTCTTCCAGTATTCCATGCATACACTGGGTGTGATACCATGTCTAGTTTTGATGGAAGAGGTAAAAAGATGGCCTGGAATTATTGGAATACCTTTCCTGATGCATTTACTTCTCTGGCTGTTGCACCACATTCAGTCACCAAGATCAATGTGTCTGTGTTAGGGAGAGTTACAGAGTTAATGTTTGATCGCAGTAGCAAAGCAGATAGCGTCAACATGACAAGGCAGAAGATATTTACTAATAAGGTGTGACAGAAAGAAAAGGAATCTGAGCTGCAAATCTCCCTCCTGACCAGAAAGGGCGCTGTGTAAGGTGGGTAGTACGGGCTGACTTGAAAGTAGGTGGCAACCAGAAGTCGGCCATTTTGGGAAGAACGTGTAGCTGCGAGATTGCTAAACAACTTCATTGTGATCAGCTGTGGGGCATGCAGCGATTGGATAAACCATGGCACTGGGCTGATCACAGGGAGGAGTTTGGTAGTACAAAGGGGATGCGTTACGTGAGTACCATTCCTTTAAGCTGTTGTTACTAACACACCACCAACCCCTGTTTAAGAGCACAGTTTCATGTACCGTGGGTATTACAATTGTGGAACTGTTTGTTTTCTGTTTGGGACTGTAACCCGCCATATTAGCTCACAATACCGTTGCTGGTAGTTGGGGCTGATTAATATGTATTGTTTGAATAAATACGGACATTTTGGGAGAACAATTACTGTTTGGATATTCACTTTGTCACTTACACCACTCGCATCTTGTCAAACGAAGGAAAGGGAAATAATGAGTTACCACCTATACACACAGCACTCCTTCAACACTCCTTGTAAAAGAACGGCAAGTCATGCAGGTCACATCTGGGGTCAAAGACTAGTTCCATTTCCACTTCAAGACAACAGCGGTTGCTGGCATCCTTTCTGGATTACACTCCCAGAAGCCATGGCCTCCTGTGTGGAGCTCCAGTGTTGCAGTTGTAAGAAGTCGAAGTTGCGGCCGTGAAACAGAGAATGGAATAAAGAAGTGTGAATGTACCAAAATTGATTGAAGTGTACTGGACTATGTTGATGCAATGGAGAATGTAATAATTGCTTTTAATTTTAACACAATACATTTTTCAGACAGATGTTTGCCTTCTTGTTCTAATGCACTTCTTTTGTTCTAGTAGTTTGTTCTAATAAAATACTTTGTACTAGAAGTCGTGTAGGAGCTATTTTGATTATTATTTTGTAGCAAAGACGATACCCTGACATTGAATATCATTGAGCATGTCCCAAAGTGTATTCCTGCCAATTTCCATGCAGATAGCTCCATAAATAGTTAATGACGTTTGCATATGTGTGCAGTGTAGAAAAATCTGTGCCAGAAGTCGTTTACGGACATCTTGAAAATCACCAGATGTAACTGGTGGCAGCTATGCCCACACATCTGAGATTGCTCACAATATTAAGGAGTACATTTCAGCTGATATTTCATACTTCGTTCACAAAAAAAGCAATGCCTACACATATTTACTTCACTAAAAAGTTAAAAGTTCATGGCTATGTGACAGGAATGTATTGAAACAAATTGTAAAAATTCTGTATGTTGTGTGTTTAGGGCATACATGCTTACATACTGTTTCATGAAATTTAACTTATAAAAAGTAAATGTTTTCATGGTTACAGTAGGCTACATGTAAGATAATGTCGTAATTTTTTTTAAAGATAAATTATTATTATAAATTTGACTGGAGCTAAATCTTTCACCATCATTGCTGCACTCACTATTATAGGCTGGAGAGCACAAGAACCAGAATAGTATGAGATAGTTTGTTAAAGGGACAATACTAAGTGAGAGTGTTGACACAAGATATACTAAAGGTAAGAAAAGAACAGGGGTTAGCACAGTCATGTTACATGATGGACACCTTCCAAAATACTGACCTTGGCAGGACAGATGCCATGCCACTGTAAATAAGTATAAGTTTGGCAGGGATGAGATTAAATCTGACCCTGCCAACAATCACAGCTGTGGCCATTCTCTAATTAGGTAATTGAGTGCTAATTGGGGAATAGCCACATATCTATCAATCAATCAATCAATCAATAACACATTTATTTTGTATAGTGCCTTTCATACCAAGGCATCACTGTATGACCCTAAACCTTGCTTAACCCCCTTGTTCTCTGGTTTTCAGATGAAATGTTGTTGTAAGTGACTTTGCAGCTGATGCATAATTCACACACCTTATTCTTGTATCTTATAAAGCGCTTTGTGATGGTGGCCCACTATGAAAGGCACGATATAAAATTTTTTATAAAATAACTCTGTACTTCACCGAAAGCCAATGCAAGCAGGCAAGAACAGGTGTAATATGGTCAAATCTTTTTGTACCTGTCAGAATTTGTGCAGCTGTATTCTGAACCTGCTGTAAGTGATTGATAAGTTTACAAGGTAGACCAGCCAATAAGGCGTTACAGTAGTCCAGATGGGATGAAACAAATGCATGAATTAAAATTTCTATGTCAGATTCTGCAAGATACAAATGGATTTGAGATATATTGTGCAAATGATAATCAGCAGACTTCACTACAGTTGAAATGTGATGCTGAAAACTAAGAGTAGAATCAAATAAGACTCCAAGACTTTTCACAGCTTGTGAATAGCTAATGGGGCGGCTGTCAAACGTGATTGGTTGTGGAATTTTATTTAATACTGTTTTAGAGCCAATGAAAAGAAATTCAGTTTTATTTGCATTTAACTGCAAAAAAAATAAAAAATAAAAATTGACATCCAAGCCCCTGTTTTGTCAAGGCAAGTTGATAGTCTGGAGTTTACGTTTACATCATCTGAACTCATTTAAAAATAAATCTGGATGTCGTCGGCAGAAGAGTGGAAATTAAAACCACGTTGTCTGATCACATTACCACCAGTAGCATATTCAAATTAAAAAGTAAAGGACCAAGAACAGAGCCCTGTGGAACCCCAGAAACAACAAGAGAATTAGCTGATTTTGATCCTCCTAAGGACACAAATTGATGCCGGGAGGTTAAGTAGGACCGCAACCAGGAGAATATTGTGCCATTAATGCCAATAGTTTTCTCAAGGTGATCAAGAAGAATTGTGTGATCAATCCCTGATAACATCCCCTCATCTGCCATTAATAACTTTTATGAGTGCAGACTCTGTACTGTGTTGTTTACGAAAGCCAGATTGAAATTTTTCAGAGATTATTAGCAGAGAGATATGCACACAACTGAGCAACAACCTTTTCCAAGACTTTTGCAAGGAAAGGTAAATTAGAAATTGGACAGGTATTAGACAAGACATCAGGATCCAATGTATAGTTTTTAAGTACTGGCTTTGCAATTGCCAACTTTAAGCTAGATGGAATAGTTCCAGTTTTTAGGGAGAGATTCACAATATTACAAATCACAGGAGCATGAGTATCTGCAAAATGACGGACAATATTAGTCAGCCAAAGATGAAGAGAACACGAGGTGGAACGATATATAAAAAGGGAGAGAAATTAACTTTGTTTGAAGGAGTTTGGGGGTGAGTGTTTGACAACTTCTAGTGAAGGTGAATGCCCAGCCTACAAATGTTTAGTCTTTTTGTTTAAAATCTTTTTTTTTGGCCTTCGAGCCATTTGTTTGTTTTGTTCTGTTTAATTAAAAAAAAACTTGCACAAACAGCACTTTAACTGGAGCTTTCCTGGAGCCTTATTCCTGCCAATAACATCTGGGGCTACAGAGCTATCCTGCCACAGTTGGTGTTAAGGTGGGATAGCGCCCCCTAGAGTTAGGATTGCAATAGCCTTTTCACACTTGCACACTGGAGCCGAGCCGAGCTGAGCCCTCACTGTATGACTAGTTTCACACTTGTTATTTTGTTGAGCCGAGCGGAGCGAGAACCGGAAAACTCTGGCCTCGCAAGATATCTGGTACTGGCTTGGTGCTGAGCAAGGCTGGGGGCGGGGTTAACTCTTACTGTCCGAAAAAATAAAGTCTACCAAAAGATTTCACAGGAATTGAAAAATACGGGACTAAGCCATAGCGAGAAACAGTGTTGTGAAAATACAAAACAAACAAACAAAAAAAAGGATTTTAAAAAAACTAAAGATCATAACAATAAAGTGGGTCAGACAGCAAAAAAAGTCAATATTCTGATTTAATGGACGCAGTTCTTGGTCACAAACCTGCAATGACCAATATGGTCATTTTTTTAAAATACAGTATATTAACATTGGATGTATAAAAACAAGTTGTAAAGAAAAATATCTTTGAATATGTTACGTTTAGATTTTGTTTTTAATAGGCCTACTTGAAATCTATTTTTCTGAAGTGTTTACTGACATTTTTTAAAATACTATCTGTAACATTTTAAAGTTGTTATTTTTAGACAGTCCGCTGCCACATTTGTAGCCTATTTGGAATTACTTTACGATTTCAGCTTGAGTGCCTTAAGTAAGACACTGGCTTATTTATTATTTGTCTTGAGGTTGCCTTTAATTATTTTTTCTGCACGTACTGCTACTTTGTATATGATGTAGAGTACGTGAATGTAAACATCTAACAGTAGTACATACAATACTGAAATAAACATAAGAGCATATGAACATAAGAAAGTTTACAAGCGAGAGGAGGCCATTCGGCCATTTTGGTTGTTAGTAGCTTATTGATCCCAAATTCTCATCAAGCAGCTTCTTGAAGGATCCCAGGGTGTCAGCTTCAACAACATTACTGGGGAGTTGATTCCAGACCCTCACAATTCTCTGTGTAAAAATCCTATTTTCTGTTCTGAATGCCCCTTTGTCTAAACTCCATTTGTGACCCTTGGTCCTTGTTTCTTTTTTCAGGCTGAAAAAGTCCCTTGGGTCGACACTGTCAATACCTTTTAGAATTTTGAATGCTTGAATTAGGTTGCCACGTAGTCTTCTTTGTTCAAGACTGAACAGATTCAATTCTTTTAGCCTGTCTGCATATGACATGCCTTTTAAGCCCGGAATAATTCTGGTCGCTCTTCTTTGCACTCTTTCTAGAGCAGCAATATCTTTTTTATAGCGAGGTGACCAGAACTGCACACAATATTCAAGATGAGGTCTTACTAGTGCATTGTACAGTTTTAACATTACTTCCCTTGATTTAAATTCAACACTTTTCATAATGTATCCGAGCATCTTGTTAGCCTTTTTTATAGCTTCCCCACATTGTCTAGATGAAGACATTTCTGAGTCAACAAAAACTCCTAGGTCTTTTTCATAGATTCCTTCTCCAATTTCAGTATCTCCCATATGATATTTATAATGTACATTTTTATTTCCTGCGTGCAGTACCTTACACTTTTCTCTATTAAATGTCATTTGCCATGTGTCTGCCCAGTTCTGAATCTTGTCTAGATCATTTTGAATGACCTTTGCTGCTGCAACAGTGTTTGCCACTCCTCCTACTTTTGTGTCGTCTGCAAATTTAACAAGTTTGCTTACTATACCAGAATCTAAATCATTAATGTAGATTAGGAATAGCAGAGGACCTAATACTGATCCCTGTGGTACACCGCTGGTTACCACACTCCATTCTGAGGTTTTTCCTCTAATCAGTACTTTCTGTTTTCTACATGTTAACCACTCCCTAATCCATGTACATGTGTTTCCTTGAATCCCAACTGCGTTCAGTTTGAGAATTAATCTTTTGTGCGGGACTTTGTCAAAAGCTTTCTGGAAATCTAAATAAACCATGTCATATGCTTTGCAATTATCCATTATCGATGTTGCATCCTCAAAAAAATCAAGCAAGTTAGTTAGACACGATCTCCCTTTCCTAAAACCATGTTGACTGTCTCCCAGGACCCTGTTACCATATAGGTAATTTTCCATTTTGGATCTTATTATAGTTTCCATAAGTTTGCATATAATAGAAGTCAGGCTTACTGGTCTGTAGTTACCTGGTTCAGTTTTGTTTCCCTTTTTGTGGATCGGTATTACGTTTGCAATTTTCCAGTCTGTCGGTACCACCCCTGTGTCAAGAGACTGCTGCATGATCTTGGTTAGCGGTTTGTAAATTACTTCTTTCATTTCTTTGAGTACTACTGGGAGGATCTCATCCGGCCCAGGGGATTTGTTTATTTTAAGAGCTCCTAGTCCCTTTAACACTTCTGCCTCAGTTATGCTAAAGTTATTTAAAACTGGATAGGAACTGGATGACATGTGGGGCATGTTGTCAGTATCTTCCTTTGTAAAAACTTGTGAAAAGTAATCATTTAATATATTTGCTATTTTTTTTCTTCATCTACGATTTTGCCATTTGTATCTCTTAAACATTTAATCTCCTCTTTGAATGTTCGCTTGCTGTTGTAATATTGGAAAAACATTTTGGAATTGGTTTTAGCTCCCTTAGCAGTGTTCATTTCTATTTCTCTCTTGGCCTTTCTAACTTCCTTTTTGACTTGTGTTTGCAGTTCTGTGTACTCTTTCTGCGTACTTTCTTTTTGGTCCTTTTTTAATGCTCTGTAAAGTGCCTTTTTTCGCTGAATATTTTTTTTAATTGATCTATTAAACCATTTTGGCAATTTAGTTTTACATTTAGATTTGTCTACTTCAGGGATATAATTGTTTTGCGCCTCTAGTACTACATTTTTGAAGAACAACCATCCTTCTTCTGTGGGTGTTTTCTCTATTTTACTCCAATCTACTTCTGTTAGTCTCTGTTTCATACCTTCATAGTTTGCTTTTCTAAAATTGTAAACCTTAGCTTTAGTCATTACATTTGGGGATTTAAAAAACACTTCAAATGAGACCATGTTGTGGTCTGAGTTTGCCAGTGGTTCTCTGACCTCTGTTTTAGTTATTCTATATTCGTTATTTGAAAAGACTAAATCAAGGCATGCCTCCCCTCTAGTTGGTGCCTTGACAAATTGTGTTAGGAAGCAGTCGTTTGTCATTTCCACCATTTCTATTTCATCCTTTGCTCTACCCACTGGGTTTTCCCATTTTATTTGGGGGAATTTGAAATCCCCCATTAGTATGGCTTCTCCTTTGCTACACGCATTTCTAATGTCATTGTATAACAGATTATTGTGCTCACCATCTGAATCTGGCGGTCTATAGCATGCTCCTATTATTATGCCTTTTGAATTTTTGTCCGTTATTCTGACCCATATTGATTCAATTTTATTTTCTTTGTCCAGGTTTAACACCTGGGCTTCAAGACTGTTTGTTTTGTATAGCGCTACTCCTCCTCCTCTTCTGTCCTGCCTGTCTTTCCTATAGAGTGTATACCCACAAATATTATATTCGTCCCCATCACTCTCAGACAACCACGTTTCTGTAACACCTATCACATCATAGTTACCTGTTAGTGCAGCAGCTTCAAGTTCTAGAATTTTGTTTCTGAAACGTGTTATGATTTTGAAGTACAGTTCTTAGGGCAGTATTATTATCATTGCTTGTGCCCCGGCACCACTTTCTTTACAAATTAAGCACTGGCGCTGCGGTTTAGTCTCATATTTCTGTGAAATCTTTTGGTAGACTTTATTGTTTCAGACAATACGACCTTGTGATCCATTCTCAAAACAAATCCACACCACTCCTCTGTGCACCCATGTCCACTGAATTTGATGTCTTCTACTTTGAACAGTAGTGCAAACACACCCGAATCGCGTTGGGTGGGCTCGGCTTGGTCCCGGCTTGGTTTGGTTCACCTCGGGTGTGCAAGTGTGAAAAGGATACAAGTGACAACATTTTTTTTTTATGGAGGTAGAGCTTTTGGGCAGAGCCTGTGGAGAGGGTCACCTCTGATATGAATACCCTAACTTTATGGTGGTTGTCTGAAGGTCCAACCCCAGCTGACAGTGAGAGGTGGGCCCCTCTGCCTTTCAAACCCCATGGGACAGCGGGTTAGGTGCCCTCCTGGCCTGCCTGGTGCCTTGCCTGCTTGGAGTTGGGGTACTTGGTGCTATGCTGCCCCCTTCAATATCAGGAGGCGGAGCTACTTGCCCAAACATCTGAGAAGAAAGAACAACAACCCAAAAGAGGAAGAAGGGGAGGGGCAGCTATTCCCGGAGGCAAGCAGAGGGAGAAGTCACGCTGTCTCCAGAGCCGGAAGGGGAAGAGCTGTTGCCATCAATAGAAGGGGAGGAGCCGTTGTCGTCTCCAGTGCCAAAGGGGAAGGAGCCCCACCACCTCTACTGCCGCCACCGCCGGAAGGCCCAGCACAGGCGCCACCACAGAAAGGGCCAAGCACAGTTGTCAGTGGGCCACCCGCTGTAGAAAAGCACTGAGAGGAAAAAAGTCAACATTTCTCTTTGGCTAGCAAATTAACTGAAACAAGTATTAATTAACATTTTAATGTCATGAATATGATTTACCATATCTTAACTTTAGTATGTGTACAGTAGGTGCATATGATTACATGATGCACCTATATACTCACTTTAGGATGTGGTTGCTACTGTAGCATTGATTTGATGTTTTGGACCCTGCACTTAATCATCACCCCATAGGGCCCACGCACAGCCTAAGGCCAGCCCTGTGTGCATTAGTTTATTACACATACAGTACTGTGCAAAAGTTTTAGGCAGGTGTGAAAAAATGCTGTAAAGTAAGAATGATTTCAAAAATAGACATGTTAATAGATTATATTTATCAATTAACTAAATGCAAAGTGAGTGAACAGAAGAAAAATCTAAATCAAATCCATATTTGGTGTGACCACCCTTTGCCTTCAAAACAGCATCAATTCTTCTAAGTACACTTGCACACAGTTTTTGAAGAAACTCGGCAGGTAGGTTGGCCCAAACATCTTGGAGAACTAACCACAGTTCTTCTGTGGATTTAGGCAGTCGCAGTTGCTTCTCTCTCTTCAAGTAATCCCAGAGACTCGATGATGTTGAGATCAGGGCTCTGTGGGGGCCATACCATCACTTCCAGGACTCCTTGTTCTTCTTTACGCTGAAGATGGTTCTTAATGACTTTCGTTGTATGTTTGGGGTCATTGTCATGCAGCAGAATAAATTTGGGGCCAATCAGATGCCCCCCTGATGGTATTGCGTGATGGATAAGTATCTGCCTGTACTTCTCAGCATTGAGGAGACCATTAATTCTGACCAAATCCCCAACTCCATTTGCAGAAATTACAAGGAACCTCCACCATGCTTCATTGTTGCCTGCAGACATTCATTTGTGTACAGCTCTCCAGCCCATCGGCGAACAAACTGCCTTCTGCTACAGCCATATATTTCAAATTTTGACTCATCAGTCCAGAGCACCTGCTGCCATTTTTCTGCACCCCAGTTCCTGTGTTTTCGTGCATAGTTGAGTCGCTTGGCCTTGTTTCCACATCAGAGGTATGGCTTTTTGGCCGCAAGTCTTCCATGAAGGCCACTTCTGACCAGACTTCTCAGGACAGTAGATGGGTGTACCAGGGTGCCACTATTTTCTGCCAATTCTGAGCTGATGGCATTGCTGGACAGCTTCCGATTGCCAAGGGAAGTAAGCATGATGTGTCTTTTATCTGCTGCAGTAAGTTTCCTTGGCCGACCACTGCGTTACGGTCCTCGATGTTGCCCGAGGCATCTGATTGGCCCCAAATTTATTCTGCAGCATGACAATGACCCCAAATATACAGCGAAAGTCATTAAGAACTATCTTCAGCGTAAAGAAGAACAAGGAGTCCTGGAAGTGATGGTATGGCCCCCACAGAGCCCTGATCTGAACATCATCAAGTCTCTGGGATTACATAAAGAGAGAGAAGCAACTGAGACTGCCTAAATCCACAAAAGAGCTGTGGTTAGTTCTCCAAGATGTTTGGGCCAACCTACCTGCAGAGTTCCTTCAAAAACTGTGTGCAAGTCTACCTAGAAGAATTGATGCTGTTTTGAAGGCAAAGGGTGGTCACACTAAATATTGATTTGATGTAGATTTTTCTTCTGTTCACTCTGCATTTTGTTAATTGATAAATATAATCTATTAGCATGTCTATTTTTGAAAGCATTCTTACTTTACAATATTTTTTCACACCTGCCTAAAACTTTTGCACAGTACTGTATATATGATGGTAACTGATTTTGTTTCTTAATACAAGGATGGTAAAACGTGTCTGACATGTATTGAGTGTTGTATATCCGAGTGCTGACTGTATATTAAATATCCTGTTATGGAATGTAGTTGTAATCTATGTTTATAGCAAATTAAAATGCACAGCTTATTTTGTTGTTGAATTTATGTATATGCTGAAATGTAAGGAGCAGAAAAAGAATGTACTTGTTGAGGTTAGAGCTTTGCTCAGCCTAATTTGTTTGCAGTATAACCCAGCAGTGCAAGGTAACTGTTTATGCTATATAGAGACATGTTCATTATATTGTTACTTTTAATAATCGCTTAAGTCTTTATTTTAAAATATCAATCAGAAGTGTTATAAATGTTGACACCTTCAGGCATTATAAATGTCTATCAATGTCATTTCTGACTGCCCAAAATGTGAAGGCTTCATGTTGTTAATTCTGCTTTGACTGTCTCCACACAGAAATCAATATTCATACAGGGGGCTTGTTTTATTTTCAGATACACTTACTTGGGAAACAAATACTTGAATGTAACTCAAGGTACTTAAACATCAAAGTATATTACCAACAATAGAAAACTGAAATGTAAATTAAACATTTAACAATTTTGCAACTTTTGAAAATGACCCCGTGGCAAAGTGGTTTGTAGTGCAGGTGCAGTGGTGATGCAGTGCCCAGGAATGATAGACACAAGACAATTCACAGTGAAAAAGCAGCTCTTTATTTGCTTACAAATATAATACCTGGCTCTATACAACGATGTGTATCACTCAGGCAAACGACAGGGTTCAGTCCCAAAATAATAATACATTAAACAAGACGCAGTCAAACACAACACGGTCACAAGTCTCTTAGTGAAAGTGATGATTTACAGGTTTATTTGTGTTCAATGGTGAAGTGTAGTCCGAGTTTAATTGCTGGTGATTTAGCTACAGCTCCCGAAGGTTAGCCTTCTATAATGACAAGCACAGACAGTTACAAGCAAAACACTTAACACTCATGATACACTTATTATAGTCCGTTTCCTTTCTTGGTCATTTTCATAATCACATGAAAGGAACAGATTACATCATCACATCGCCAATTATACCCTTAGTCATGCCCCCTGTGATAGCTAGTCCAGTTACATCTCCTCCAATCCATAACTGACACATTGCATACCTACTGACCCTGGAATGAACTACCAGACCATCCAGTACGAGACACACTGTTCCTGTTATACAGAGCCCTCACAGATCAGGAGGGAGATTGTTGACTAGGATTCATTCCCTGTATTCAGATAAGGGAGGCAACATAAACATGGGTAAACCCTCAGAGCTATTTCCAAAGCATTTTACCAGTAATTTGAATCTACTTTAGAACCTAAAATCCAATATGGTTATATAAATATAACTAGACCTCTGTATAAATTATAATAATAAAATTAAATAGCTGGAACATGGGCAAATGTAGTACATTGTTCTCTGCTCTTACTTACATACTCTTTAAGATCAATTGAACAGACCGGAATGCTATTTGGTTTCAACTCATTACTATATTAATTTAATGATATGCATATGATATGCATTCAATCATTTATCCCTTTTGTTCAAAGTACAGTATATGATAAATCTTAATTTTATCAATACCTTATGTTCCCACTTCCTTCCAAATATTTCCTGCCTCAAGGTGCTGGTTCAGTAGTGTTACACTTAAGAAAAATAGAAGTTTGAAGTTACATGATCGAATACAACAAAAGAAATAGAGAGAAAAAGATTTAGAAGCAAGCAGAGAAATTGACGTCTCAAGTCTAAGGGGTTATGCATTTGTTCGGACAATCTAAAAGACATGAAGCATATGAAAAAAAAATACGATTGTACAAAGTGAACTGGAATGCTTATTATATTTAAAAGAGAAAATTAAAAAAAGGAACCCAAAAATTATGAGCTTTTAAAACTCACACAGGAATAATCATTTTTTGTTTCAATTCCACTCATTGAAAGAGTATCAGAAATCTGTTCTTAAGGCACTTCAGGCTTATCTTTTTCCACAACACACATCCATAATCCTAGATAAGGCTGTTAACAAATTATACTAAGTGTGATTATGGGACAGCACTCGGTGGTTAAAAGCCCAAACTTGTGCTGTTATTTATGGAAGGGGTTTAAAAAGATTTTGAACATTGCTATTTTATAAGTAACTCTCTAAGAAATCTAATAAAAAAAAATACAAAATTCACTTTGTTTGAAAAAGTACTACCTCCATACCAAATCACAGATTTGTGTTACTGACTGAATATCAAGTTATGTCAAAAGTTTTGAAAACTTTTTTTTCATATATATATATATATATAGATATTATATATATATATATATATATATGTATCCCTAAGGGATACTTTACTAGAAAAGGGATAAAAAGGGATAAATGATCAAATTGTTGATAAAATCGTATGTATATCATTAAATTAATATAGTAATGCGCTGAAACCAAACAGTATTCCGGTCTGTTCAATTGATCTTGAAGAGTATGTAAGTAAGAACAAAAAACAATGTACTACATTGCCCATTGTTCCAGTTATTTAATTTCATTTATATGGCGGTCTATTTATACTTCAAAGTTTAAACACACTGTGCTTAAAGGGTCTACACCAGATGTATGTAACATATTGGTATTGGTACAGGCTTTGGTAGGTAATAGGGGTATGCTTTAGTATTACATTAGTCCAAAAATTCTTTGATTGGTTGTGGCAAAGTGGTTGATAGTGTGCAGGTGCAGGTGATTAAAGAACAGACAGACAATTGTAATCCGGGTGAAAATTTATTTAAGTCCAGTGCCAGATGACAAAACAAACAGTAAATAATAATGGAGGTAAGTAATACAGCAGAGTGTGTTACTTAATTTATAATCCCTGTGTTGCCCCACAAATAATAATCCTGTTATTATTATACACCCACACAAAACACAAAACACATGCACAAGTCCGGTAGTGTATGTTAGTGCTAGTGGTGCAAATACAGTTTTATTTGTGACAAAGGTGCAGTGTTGTCAGGTTTCCTGGTGGCCCCTGTTAACTGTCTGATAACGTATAAGACAAGAGAAGACAATTACAAACAAACAGAAGCACAACACTCACGATTTCTGGCAACAATACACTTTTACTATCCTTTTGGCTTTTACTCACTACAAACCAAATGCAAAGGAACAGATTACGGTTCTCTGTCCCCCTTATATGCTATCACACATGACCCCTTGGTAAATGAATGCAGCTGCCTTTACAACCTGCCGCTGCTACATTGTTTCCCTTCCAGGTCAATATGATCTTGCAACGGAGTCTCACCTTTTTCCAGACTGACCGACTTCCTGACCTAGGGAAAGAACTGTCAAACCAGCTCGTCAAATTAAACTCTGTCCTCCTTTAGTACTCTCACAGGTGGGGAGAGAGATTTACAGCCAAGTTTCATTATATTTCTGTCACATGTCCCACCACTCCGAGTGGAGCTGATGGAACACTCGGCTGAATCTGTCTTTCCCATTACTCCCCCCTCATGGAAAAAATAATCTGCAGTTTGGTGGTCTTTCCCAGCATGGTGTACCATGTGGTACATGAAGGGTTGCAATGCCAGATACCACGAGTTATCCAGGCATTGCGGTCCTTCATTGTGCTTAACCACTTGAGTGGGGCATGGTCTGTGACAAGATCAAATGAATGCCCCAGCAGGTAGTATCGTAACGAGTGAGTAGCCCATTTGATGGCCAAACACTTCTTTTTGACTATGGAGTAGTTGTGCTCCTGAGGTAGCATCTTTTTGCTTAGATACAGTATCAGGTGTCCTTTTGGGACAAGACTGCACCCAAACTCAGATCTGATGCATTGGTGTGGAGGATGAATCTCTTGTAGAAATCTGGTGTGATAAGAGTGGGGGCTTGGCAAAGTTTACGCTTAATAGTATCAAATGCCCCTGACACTCAGTTGACCATTTAGTCAAATTTGGAGCACTCTTTTTGGTGAGTTTGACTACAGGGTTAACCACTGTGGCATACTCGGGGATAAAGTGGCAGTAATAACCGGCTAATCCCAGTAGTGATCACATTTTAGGGATCGCCGCGTCAACCAAAGCCTGGATTTTGGTGACCACGGGTCTCATCCTTCCATTTCCCATTAACAATCCTAAATATTGAGTCTCTGTTTTGGCAAATGCACATTTTCTCAAGTTGGCTGTTAGCCGGGCTGCCCTTAGAGACTGAAGGACGGCTGTAACCCTAGCCAAATGCTCTTGCCAGGTGCAGCTGTAAATCACCACATCATCAATATACGCTGCTGCATATTCATGATGTGGGCGTAAAACCTAGTCCATCAGTCTCTGAAAGGCAGCCCAAACGGCATGGTTTTGAAATGAAACAGACCTACTGGTATTGAAATTGTGGTTTTCTCTCTAGAACTCCGGGTTAAGGGGATCTGCCAGTATCCCTTTGTCTGTTCCAGAGTCAAGATGAACTTTGCCTTTCCCAGTCTGTCTAAAAGTTTGTTGACCCGAGGCATAAGGTACGCATTGAACTTAACAATAGCTTTTACCTTCCAGAATTCTACACAGAAGTGATTGGTGACA